>NC_090376.1:153233488-153547168 GCF_036365525.1 Heterodontus francisci | reverse complement strand
CATTTCAACTCAAAGTTCCATCTTCAATATTAAAGATATTGCTCCTGATTTTCCATGGGCCATAACTCAGGCACTTACACTGGGATCCTGCCTGCTGGTGACCTCCTGTGTCGACCCTGGCAAAGTATACAAGGTTGGTGAGGAATTTTAATTTGCACTGGACTAACATGCACCCATATTATAGAAGAGCTTCTGAAATCACCTTCTGAGCCAAACTGCAGGAAGTCCAAATGACTGCTAGATCCAGAAGGGAATGCTGGAGGCAATCACAAGCAGGCTGCTTGTGACTTCCTGGAAGTCTTCGGAGATCCAGGCTGTTTCTGATCCCCAGTATGGCACACCTTCACCCTTCACTCTTATTTGGCATACTGGCCCTCAAGCCTATGCAGAATTACAGTAAGGCCAGGAACAATGGAACTCCTGCTTTGGAAGACACTTGTCAGGGTGATCACAGGCTCTGCCTTCAAAGTCAAGGCCATAGGAAACTCCAGGACAAGTCCTGGGCCCAGCAGAGTTTGCAATCATCCACTGCAGTTATGGTGGAAATCGCCAGAACGATTATGTAATTTCAGCCCCTTTCAAATTTGCAGAAGTATTTGTCAGATTTAATTCAATATAAGATTTTTTTTGATGTTGTTTGCTTATGCTTGTCAGTTAATAAAATATTTGTTCCC
Source organism: Heterodontus francisci (assembly GCF_036365525.1). Classification (NCBI taxonomy): domain Eukaryota; kingdom Metazoa; phylum Chordata; class Chondrichthyes; order Heterodontiformes; family Heterodontidae; genus Heterodontus; species Heterodontus francisci. Next base: position 153,546,494 of record NC_090376.1, on the reverse strand, counting down.
AGTTTTCGGTCCTTACCCCATTTATGCTACAGCATGACAAAATACAATTTCATAGATACTGGCAGCCCTTTGACCATTCTTCACATTTGAGTCTAAACAAGTGATTGTTAGTAGATTATGATGGGAAAGGAGCATCATAGCTGAGTGCAATCCTGTTCTCAATCATTTTTGACACATGCACCAGCAAAAGTCCCTGGATAGCATCAGAAACTGGTACTTAGTCTGATTTATGTACCCTGAGGTCATTGGGGTGGCTAGTGAAATAGTTATTTTAAAAAAGGAAGACTTGCAATTATGTGTGCCTTTCACAAACACAGGACATCCCAAAGTGCTTTACAGCCAATGAAGTATTTTTGAAGTGTATTCATTGTTGCAATGAAAGAAATGTGACAGCCAATTTGCACACAGCAAGGTGCACCAAACAGAAATGTGATAATGACCTTATAATCTGTTTTTGTGATGTTTATTGATAAATGTTGGCTAGGAGACCAGAGATAACTCACCTGCTCTTCTTCAAAATAGTGTCCAGAAGAGCTTTTGTATCTGCCTGAAAGGGCAGACCTGCGCCCCAATTTAACATCTCACCTGAAAGACAGCACCTCCAACATTCCTTTAGTGGAGTGTTCACTTTTGACTTCTGGAGTGGGACTTAAACCCAAAGCCTTCTGATAGTAAGGTAAGAACATTACCAAGTGAGCCACAGCTGACACAATTAAAAGGAAAGCCTCCATAGTGCTACATGTTAATTCACTGCACCATGGAACTCACAATTTCAGCTGACATAAGTTTGGTTGGAAAATTAGTAGCCATTCACCCAACTAGATCTTACTCGACCCTTCCAACAGCTTTTGGAAGCCCAGTGACACACCTGTAGTATTGGGGTCTGAAAGGCTTAATGTTGAAAGAGTGTAAAGAATACCTCCTACCATGATGATGTAAGAGATCACATGTGGGAGAGACTTGAAGATAGATGCAGCATGGCTTTGGAGGAGTCACACAGACTGGTGTGAAGTTGTACATAGTTATAATGTAATAAAGGTTAATGTTCTAATAACTCCAGACTAAGGAATCTCTCTAAGCTGGACTAACAAAATGTATTAAGATGGCAGCGTACCAAACAAACATACAACAATATCCACAATCACTCCTTAATTTCTCAACCAGAATTCAAGGTATGCAGTCAAATAGCTAATAAAGGGGGAAACTTGGATTAAATGTGCAATACTTTCTAATCTTGAGGGAAGGAAGAATAAAACTGGGGAAACAACATAAAAGGAAAGAAAATAAAAAAATGAAAATAGTTTGAAAAGAAAAAACAGAATAAAATTATCTGGGCCATGCAGTCAAAGAGAGACCCAAGGTAGAGGGCTAGTCCCTTGCCAGAGGAAGGGGACAAAGAAGGAGAATCATCCTATGGCTACTTTACACATATCCAAATGATTAGCTTTAGAGTCATTTATGATACTGGGGAGGAGGTTACTCACTCACCATCTCTCATTCCATGACATTTTTGAAGAAGTGCAGGGATCAGTCCCATTATCTTGGCCAACGTTCCTCCCTCAACCAACACACCAAAACATATTAACTGGTCCTTTATCTCACTCCTGTTTATGAGACTTTGGTGTGTTCAAATTGGCTATCACATTTTTCAATATAAAAACAGTAACTATGGGTTGATTTTTTACTTAGCTGATCTGCTGGGGGAGGATGGGTAAGAAAGTCATGGGGAACCCAAAAGTCGAGATTCCCTCGCATGCTGTGGAGTTTTAACACCACAGCATGCACGTGACATCAATGATTGGTTCCTTACCCAGAGGTCAGCCTAACTGACAGACTTGGCTTCCAGTCAGATGGGGAACCATGGGGCCTGGTAAGTCTGTATCCATGTTGGGCGGGATGGTGTAGTTGGGGTGGGGGTGGGTGGCATCCATCCGGTGGGGTGTCGAGTGGTCAATCTTGAGGAGGGGCACGGGGTTGATTGGGATTGTGGGGGGAGATCCCGGGGGAGGCTGTTGTTTCTGGAGTCCCAATGAGGGGCAGGGATTGGAGGCTTTGGGGAAAAGGTTGTGAAGGGGGTGCCTGATCACAGGAGTTCTTCAGGTAGACATGTTGGATCCAGAAGGTAGGTGTAAAAGCACTCAGTTCCTGCATCTGCCAAGTCCTCCCCTGGACATAGCTGCCAGGTTTCCCAGCCAACAATAGTTGACTTCAATAGGCTGAATGGCAATGAAGCCCACAACCTCATTATCAAATTTATGACCAATATAACAGAAAATTGAGAACAGAACTTTCTTTTCTTTAAATTGTCACTTTGCCAACATTAAATATATAGAGTGCTGTGAGTGCTTCCATTTTTTTGGTAAATTTTGAAGATTTGTGTTTCAAAACTGAAAAGATTCCATAGATGCTGGAACTTTGTGGGTGTGTGTTTTTTAAGGAATGTCACCAGAAGGTATTTGGACTGAGCTTGAAAGCAAACAATTACTGGAAGGCACCTGTCTGCAGATAATTACCCAGCAGCTGTTGTTTTTGACTTGGGGAAGATGTTTACAGGGAAGTGACAGGTCAAGATTTACAGAGGTCAGGAGGCTTGACTTCTGGAATGTTTTTGGTTTCACTTTGAATTGTTACAAAAAGCAGTTGGGGATGAACAGTGGTTTGAAAAGGAGTTAAAGAGTCATCTTGCCAAGAAGAACAAATCACCCCAACTCAGTCTGTTCCAGCAGTTTGAAAAAAAAACCTGCCTGTTTTCCATCTCTCGAGGATCTGAAAAGCAAGAGTAAGAAGCAGACTGAAACTGTGGCTGCATTCCTCCTGTAAGACCTCTGTCTGAAACCTCTGTTGCTGCATTTCTTGGAAGTTAACCAAACTGATCTCCAACTTCGCCTGAAAAGAACTGTTCCAAGAAGATCCCATTGACAGCTGTCTATACGCATTTGGGATACCAAACAAAGGACAAAATTCCATCTTCACATTGAGGATACCCTCTATCATGTTGTGTGGCACTACCACTGAGCTAAATGGATAGATTTTGAACAGATCAAGCAACTCAAAACTGGGCATCCCTGAGGCACTGTGGGCCATCAGCAGCAGCAGAATTCTACTCAACCACAATCTGTAACCTCATGGCCTGGCATATCCCCCACTCTACCATTACCATCAAGCCGGGAGACCAACCCTGGTTCAATAAAGAGTGCAGGAGGGCATGCCAGGAGCAGGACCTCAAAATGAGGTGTCAACCGGGTGAAGCTACAACCCAGGACTACTTGTGTGCCAAACTGCGTCAGCAGCATGTAATAGACAGAGCTAAGTGATCCCATAGCCAACGGACCAGATCTAAGCTCTGCAGTCCTGCCACATCCAGCCATGAATGGTGGTGGACAATTAAACAACTAACTGGAGGAGGTGACTCCACATATATCTCCATCCTCAATGACGGGGGAGCCAACACATCAGTGCAAAAGATAAGGCTTAAGCTTTTGATGCAATCTTCAGCCAGAAGTTCCAAGTTGATGATCCATCTCGGCCTCCTCCTGAAGTCCCCAGCATCACAGATGCCAGTCTTCAGCCAATTCGATTCACTCCGCGTGATATCAAGAAACGACTGAAGGCACTGGATACTGCAAAGGCTATGGGCCATAACAACATTCTGGCAATAGTACTGAAGATCTGTGCTCCAGAACTTTCCGCAACCCTAGCCAAGCTGTTCCAGTACAACTACAACACTGGCATCTACCCGGCAATGTGGAAAATTGCCCAGGTATGTCCTGTACACAAAAAGCAGGACAAGTCCAACCCGGCCAATTACCACCCCATCAGTCTATTCTCAATCATCAGTAAAGTGATGGAAAGTGTCATCAACAGTGCCATCATATGTCACTTGCTTAGCAATAACCTGCTCACTGAAGCTCAGTTTGGGTTCCGACAGGGCCACTCAGCTCCTGACCTCATTACAGCCTTGGTTCAAACATGGACAAAAGAGCTGAACTCAGGAGGTGAATTGAGAGTAACTGCCCTTGACATCAAGCAGCATTGGACCGAGTATGGCATCAAGGAGTTAGGGCAGCACAGTGGCGCAGTGGTTAGCACTGCAGCCTCACAGCTGAAGGGACCCGGGTTCGATTCTGGGTACTGCCTGTGTGGAGTTTGCAAGTTCTCCCTGTGTCTGCGTGGGTTTTCTCCGGGTGCTCCGGTTTTCTCCCACAAGTCAAAAGACTTGCAGGTTGGTAGGTTAATTGGCCATTATAAATTGTCACTAGTATAGGTAGGTGGTAGGGAAATATAGGGACAGGTGGGGATGTGGTAGGAATATGGGATTAGTGTCGGATTAGTATAAATGGGTGGTTGATGGTCGGCACAGACTCGGTGGGCCGAAGGGCCTGTTTCAGTGCTGTATCTCTAATCTAATCTAAAGGAGCCCTAGCAAAACTGAAGTCAATGGGAATCAGGGGAAAACTCTCCGCTGGTTGGAGTCATACCTAGCTCAAAGGAAGATGGTTGTGGTTGTTGGAGGTCAATTATCATGGCTCTGGGACATCACTGCAGGACTTCCTCAGGGCAGTGCCCGAGGCACGACCATCTTCAGCTGTTTCATCATTGACCTTCCTTCAATCATAAGGTCAGAAGTGGGGATGCTCGTTGATGATTGCACAATGTTCAGCACCATTCACGACTCCTCAGATACTGAAGCAGTCCGTGTAGAAATGCAGCAAGACCTGGACAATATCCAGGCTTGGGCTGATAAGTGGCAAGTAACATTCACGCCACACAGGTGCCAGGCAATGACCATCTCCAACAACAGAGAATCTAACCATCTTCCCTTGACATTCAATGGCTTTACCATCACTGAATCCCCCACTAGCAACATCCTGGGGGTTACCATTGACCAGAAACTGAACTGGAATAGCCATATAAATATCATGGCTACAAGAGCAGGTCAGAGGCTAGGAATCCTGTGGCGAATAACTCACCTCCTGACTCCCCAAAGCCTGTCCACCATCTACAAGGCAGAATTCAGGGGTGCGATGGAATACTCTCCACTTGCCTGAATGGATGCAGCTGCAACGACACTCAAGAAGCTCGATACCATCCAGGACAAAGCAGTCCACTTGATTGGCACCCCATCTACAAATATTGACTCCCTCCACCACCAGCGCACAGTGGCAGCAGTGTGTACCATCTACAAGATGCACTGCAGCAATGCACCAAGGCTCCTTAGATAGCACCTTCCAAACCCGCAACCTCTACCAACTAGAAGGACAAGGGCGGCTGATACATGGGAGCACCACCTCCTGCAAGTTCCCCTCCAAGCCACACACCATCCTTACTTGGAACATTATTGGCATTCCTTCACTGTTGCTGGGTCAAAATCCTGGAACTCCCTTCCTAACAGTACTGTAGATGTACCTACCCAACATGGACTGCAGCGGTTCAAGAAGGCAGCTCACCACAACCTTCTGAAGGGCAATTAGGCATGAGCAATAAATGTAGTCCTAGCCAGCGATGCCCATATCCCATGGAATGAATAAAAAAAAATCTTTCCATACTTTCTCTTTCTTCTTCTAGAATTAGCAAGTACTTAACCCAAGTGTTTTTGTCTCATTTTTTGTATTAGAGCTCTAAAATGCAAATCCCTTTATTTGTCCAGTTAACCGGTATATGTGTGAGTATGAGGGGCTAAGGCAAAAAGGGAACATTAATATTTAAATCTGGGTGTTTATGCTTTACTTCATTAATGGTTAAGACTTATTTTATAATGAACTGATAATTTTGTTGTTGATTTAAGAAACCTGGTTAGTGTGTTTTATTCTGGGATAAAAATAGCGTCTATGATTGTATTGTTAAGTGGGAAAAAATTCAAATATATGTTGTGACCTGTGGAGAAGTGGAACTCGAATAAACAGTGCACTCCTCCCGCCTTGGTCTTAACAAGAGGATAATACTACAAGAGAAGTTCAAGCCTGGGAGCAGTATGATGCTGAAAAGCTCACCATTGTTGTCAATTAAGTTTACTTGTTTTAGATGTAAAATGATATTTCGAAAACCTACAAAGAGGAATGAGTGTTACAATGACAATGTTACCATTTAGGCAACCTTCCATCGCTGTCTCAACAAAGGCTAGTGCTTCTAAAGCTATTCTACTTTGCTTCTATATTCTGAGATTGAGGATTTGCCTGAAACTGGATTTACCAAACATTTCTACCCCTAACATTGGTGTTAAAAATTTACAATGAGCCAAGACAAATATTGTATGATTTCAATGTGTCACTAAAATCCTCATGATAGTGGTTCATTTTAACGAGTTGTAAAGCAAAGCATTTCGATAAAAATAAAATTTAAACTATATCATTTAACCATTTAAACTATTATTTATTTATAGTATGGATTTCTTGAAGGAATCTTTGCAAAATTAGCTTGCGAGTTATGCTGATGTTAGAAAAAGGCCACCAGCTAATTATTTTTAATATTTAATGTCAGTTTCACTTTAAAAAGTAGCATTGACCATGTTTTATTGCTTTTCAAAGGTGAATTAACAACAGCCTGTAAAAAAATGTTATATGGCTGTTGTAAAAAGTTGTAGGACTGCACTGGTTCTGGGTGTGAAAGTCCTCTTCAGAAGCAAGTTAGATTGAGATCGTAGCAGAAGAACATAGTACATTTGCAGACACACAAGGTGGATCAATCTGATTATTTTTTAAAGCATATTTATGTACAGAGTTTTTTTGTCAAATTTATGCAGCCATCAATACATGCTCTTAAGATGAGTTGATTCTATATGTTATAGTATAAAGACTGCTTTATTTTGAAGAATTATTTATTTAATGTGTTACGATCGAGACAGGAGGAGTGCACTGTCTTTTCTAGTTCCACCTCTCCACGGGTCACAACATATATTTAAATGTTTACCCGGCTACCGATACGGTCAATCATATACTCTATTTTTATTTCAGAATAAAATCCACCAACCAGGTTTCTTTAAAAACAACAAAATTATCAGTTTATTATAAAACAAATCTTAACCAGTAATGAAGTAAAGCATAAACACACAGACTGAAATATGAAAATGTCCTTTAAATACTTGTTAATTCTTGAAGAAGAAAAAGAAGATATGGAAAGACGCCCTTTGTTTGGAGTCCCAAATGTGTATAGATGACTGTCACTGGGATCTTCCTAGAACAGTTCATTTTCGGCAACTTTGAAGATCAGTTTGGGTAGGCTCCAAGGAAATGCAGCAACAGAGGTTTCAGACAGAGGTCTTACAGGAGGAAGGCAGCCACAGTTTCAGTCTGCTTCTTACTCTTGCTTTTCAGCTCCTCGAGAGATGGAAAACTGGCAAGACTTTTTTTCAAACTGCTGGAACAGACTGAGTTGGGGTGATTTGTTCTTCTTGGCAAGATGACTCTTTAACTCCTTTTCAAACCACTGTTCATCCCCAACTGCCTTTTGTAACTATTCAAAGTGAAACAAAAACATTCCAGAAGTCAAGCCTCCTGACCTCTGTAAATCTTTAGTTAGCTGCAGGGTAGAAAACAATCAGCCAGAATTTACTGTAAAGATAATAGTGAGGCTAATGGTGCTCACCATTATTTATGTACAAATCAGGCAGCAATTTCAGATGAACACAGGTGCAGTTAAACAAAGAATCTGTCTGAGATGCTTCACTGTTCACTGTATGAAAATGGCATCTTGCTGTCTGGCTCCCCATTCAAACAGTGTGAAGTTCCTGCGCTTATAATGTAGATACAGGCTAAACTCACCACAGAAAGTTAGGGCTTGCCCATTTCAGTCTAAATACACTTTTTCACAGCATGATGTGACTTAACTGCTGGCAAATAACTTCTCTGGCAATTAAAATTTTCTTTTACAAGTGTGGACTCTCATTCCTTCAGTTTTAGTTGTTGTTGGAGAATTTTTAAATTACGTTTTTCTTTTTTATGTTTTTCTGTCTTTTTTTGCTCTCTCTCTGAATCCAATCTCACTTTCCCTCTCTTTATTTCACTCTCTGTACCTGATTTGACATTGAATTCACTATTCTAACTTGCAATTTCTGTTCAGACTCTGTTCTGTTCATTATCAATTCCACAATCTGATTGGTTAAGGAGACACGCCATTGCTTGCCCTGGTCCCAGATGCCCTGTAGAGGCACAGCAACATTTCCATCTCCCACTTGCAGCAAGTTGCTTTGCAAAAGGTCATGTAAATTTAATGGGCAAATCTAACAAATGGCGGGCATCGTTTATTCATCAATTACAGTAACCTCTGGGCCAATGAGTCCTCATTCAAGAATTTATATCAGAGTGGGAGAAAGTACTCGGTGGGATGCCTCTGGGCTCAGTGCTGGGAATGCTACTGCTTCTAATTTATGTAAATTACCTGGACTCAGAAATTCCATGCAAAGTAGGCAAATTTCTTGATGATACCAAGCTCGGAGAGGCAATGAAATCAGAGGAGGCAGCTCATAAATTGCAGAATGAATTGAACAAGATATGTTGTGGGAAGAACAAATGGCAAATAAAATTTAATGCATATGAGTAAAAATGCTACAAGTGGGAAGGAAAAATAGATGACATAAATTCTACATAAATGGCATTGAACTAGCTATGGATGAAGTTGAAAGAAATGGAAGAATTTTATTAGACTTAAAGCTAAACATGTCCAACCAAGGCAGAGCAGCTATCAATAATACCAAAAGGATGTTGAACTACATAGCCAAAAGAGTAGAATTTAAATCAGATGAAGTAATTATCAAACTTTACTGTGCTCTGGTCAGACTGCACATTGAATGTTACATCCAGCCTGTGCACCAAGACACAAAAGAGGCATTCAATTGCCAGAGATCCTGCAAAGAGCCACAGATTGATCCCTGGTGGCAGGGTTCTGGGTTATGAAGGAAGAAGGAACTTATGCTTTTCAGCACAGATATAAGACATCTAAGTGTTATAGAGATATATAGAGTTGTCAAAGTACAGAAAAAGTTACCCTAAAATATTATTCATTTCAAACTAGTAAAAGGTAAATAAAAGACTGATAATAGGAAATTCTTCACACCAAGAGTGACTAAATATCCAGTGTGGGTTGGGGGAATCTGGTGGTACTTTGTAATAACAAATTGTTTCGATGGCTGGATGCATTATTAACTGAATGGCCTTCTTCATCTGTAATTATCTTGTGATCTTGAGAAAATAGGAACAACTTAGATCTGTCTCACCAATTTGTTTGCTAACTGTAGGTTCTGTAAAAGCACTACTGTCTTTAAAGAAAAATTAACACGTTAATTCACAAAACACAACTTCAACTCCATGTTAAGGCAAAGCTAAAGAATCTTAATGCTGTAGGTGTGCATGCAATATTTGATTTAAGAGTGTTTGATGCTGACACTGAGAGCACACAATTGAAAAATATTTCCTCACTTTAATAAATCTGGAAATGCATCAAAAATGTAAATAAATACATCTTTAAATGGAATATTTTTAGATCAAATATGAAAATGTATTTATTGGTATTTTCCATATGAAATTTAGTTGAAATTTTGGCTGCTGACTTGCTATTTGGCTTGCTGGAATGTTGATTCAGAAACTAAGTTTATAATCCAGCACTCTTCACAGAAAATGTTCTTGATCCCCGGGCTATGCACTAGCAGAAAAATTAAAAATTAACATGAGCTTTTACACAGCATACTACGGGCTACAAAGCTACAAACTATAAAATGTAATGAAAGGACACATATATACATGAAAGACGAATAGGCAGTGACCTGGGGGAGGATTTTATTTCTCTTGAGAAAGTATCCACTTAAAGTGGATATTATCCAGGTAACTAATTTTCACTAAAGGGAAACAGATTCCCTTGACTTTTATTTCAAGAGACATATTGAAAACAACATTTGATTTTAGAGAAGGGTGCAATGTGCAGATATGATATTATGAGTTTCAATTACATCATGGGGACTAATGTTCCCGGTTTAACCCTTGGATATTGGCTCCCTATGAAATCCTAATAAAAGACAGCTACAAGATTAACAAAACTCCTTTTGGATTTTACTACAGAAATATAAGGGACAGTAAGCCAAAATCCCATCATTTATAAGTACTGGCATTTAAATAGTCTTGTAGAAAACATTAAAATATATATAGATGTGTGTCATTGTACTAAGAGTATTCGGTCTAATACCTTACATCTGTGGGATCTGAATTGATTCTTAGTATAATGTCTAACCTAAGTAAGGCAATTTGTAAAGAAATGTGTTGTTTACTTCCACATCAATTTTCTCCCTCTCTTCCTCCTCTTTTGAAAATGTTGACTTCTCAATGGAGTTTGGATCCACAGGTGCCACTTACTCTCCAGCACCCATGTGAACATTGACAGTGAATGTTTGTAGTTTATACAACTGCTGTGAGGGGTTGGGTGGGTGGGAGCGCAGGTGGCGATGGGGGCATTACACAGAGCCTGATCCTGTCCTTGTCTGATGGCTACACATGCACTTCCCACTGGAAACCCTAAATAGCAACCAGGAGTGGAAACCATCTAACCCTAGGCACTGAGGCCTACCTTCATTCCAATGGAAATTACTTAACGCAGCACAGATTGAGGATTAAATCTGGGAGTTTCCTGAACTTTATGGCTCAGGCACTTAGTAGACTATCAAGGGAGCTATTGATAATTTAATAGTAGTAATATATATATTTGACAGATGCACAACAAAAATATTAACTGCTATAATTTTCAGTCCACTGTCTGAGCACATGGATATTTTACAGAAATATTTATGTGAAAAGTAAATGTTTAATTTTTTACCAAGTTTAAAATAATTGATTTTATTAAAAATAAGAAAACACAAAGCCCTTGTTAGAGTTACATATCTGGCATGTTGCCCTTGATGGATAATAGATCTAATATTGTAAATTATCTTTAGTGAACACAATATTATACAAAATCCACTCAGTCTTCACAGTTAACTTGAAATCCCCGCAGGCATTCGAAGTCTGGAGTTTTGTCACTAAAGTTTTCATCTTACATTACCATTACTATTGTTTTCATATTATCGTGATTGAGGTTTGACAAACAATTTCAGATTTTGTAACATAAAGTGGAAATGTTTCTAGAACGTTATATTGAGATTGCGTTGTCACACTAAGGCTCACTGTTTGAATCCATGTTGTTGAACTAAATGCAGCTGCCCTGTTTACATTTCTGATTCATAACAGAAGCCAAAATGGTTGTAATTTATATGCATTTATGAAAAAATGTAATAGCAATCATTAAATTGAAACAGGTGGATGCGGCAAGCAATGTGGAAATAGTGCAGATAAAGATTCCATGCATGGAAAATTAAACTATTTGATCACAAATCCAAGATCACGTTACACTGTCATGTGTCCCAAATGCACACCGATATAAAACCGACCTTTAATTCACAGCACATTTATCACTGAAATTTAAAGTAAATCAGCGTCCAATCCAATTGTCATAAAGCAGCATAACTATATAACATAATTATGGTCTCCAAAATAATGCATTCCAGGATCATTGCTATCCTGTGAGTATTATACATAAACTGGATCACAGGGAGTGATGACAAGGCTGAATGAAGGGATCCTGCTAACATTTTAACCATGGATTCATAGCTGAGTTTATACCCATTATCTGAATGCTAAGATGAGACCTGACTTTTAATACATGTAATTTTATTTTAGTTTTACAATGGAATATGTGATCAAATGTTATGATAGCAGTCAGCATCTGATTATTTTAATGTGCTGCACTGCTTTCATTCTTATTCTGCTTTTGAAGTTCAGCTATTTTGTGGATTTATGAAATAAACTGATAATTGAAAGCTAAGAGATAGTGACAGAAAGATGTTAAGAAGTATGTGTGAGATAATTATTGGACGTTTACATAGTTATGGTTTGAAGTTACTTTCAGAAGAATTATAGATTCAGTTTATATTATTGTGTAAGGATGGAAATTTAATAGAAAAAAACTATAAATACTGAAACTCAAACAGAAGTAGGACATCAGATGCATCAAGCCAATGAAGTGAAAAAGACATGCTCATAGACCTGAGGTGAAAATGCTGCATTTTCTGTTTTTGTTTTGGATAGATATATAGAAGTTTCAGAACATTGCTACAATAAAACGTTTGGAACATATTCTGTTTCCTGACAGACATATCAAACAGGAATAGAAATATATTTGGAAACTATAACGAAGAATGATAATCAAAACCTGCATGAAATAACTCCTGCTCTTTTACTAGCTAAATGTTTATATTTGTAATTTCTAACCAGTTTAAAGGGATATGAAGATAAAGGAGTTGCAACCCGTTTAAATAAACGAAAATGTATGTTGATGTAATAGGTCAATGTCTGAATCTCCGAAACGTCACGCACGTATTTTGGAGCTTATAGCTACACCTGCTCCATGTAACAGAAAATACTCCAAAGTGATAAACTGCGGGGTTTATAACGAGGGTGGCCGAAAATCCAAGTTAAAGGCTTTGGGGTTTATTTCTTGTAATCATCCAGCCATCTGTCAAAACGTTTATTTCTAGTTTAAAGAAGAATTCTTCACCTTATCTGGTAACGGCCATTGTAATGGTACTGTTCAAGTGAAATAAGCTTTCACGAACGAGGCGACTGTTACTCTGAATGAAAGAGAGGCATTTATCTTGCTGTTAATGCTTAATTAATTTTGAAAATGTATATTACACTGAAATAAAAGAGAAAAGACCAAGGTAGACAATGAAGTTAAAATGTCCCTTCACAGAACGAGTTCCATTTAGTTCTTCCAATGTCATTCAAAACACAGATAACTTTTCTTACATGAATTGTTCTCATGAATGATTTATACGTGTCGTGTTATCTGAAGCTTTTTCGACGTTCCCTTGTGGATTCAGACAGACATTGGTTGCATAATTGTTAATTTTAACACCATAATAGCTTTTGATGAAGAAAAGATTAGACGATTGTGGCAGAATTAATTGAAATGTATCTTCCAATCACAAGGGTTCCATGATTACTTACCTCCTTAATAAAAAGGAGACCTACATTATATTCAATACAAAAGGATGAGAAATAGATTTTCATTACCAGCGCAGAGCTTTATGAGACTTTCATTGGAAATTTTTTCAACTGAAATTAATTGTTCTCTTCAAGTCACGTAGCTTTTTGTCTGAAATTAAAATGTGGTACTATGAATGATTATTTAATCTTTCTTTCATTATCATATTTGGCCGTAGTAATAGCTGCTTTGAGGTATGATCCTTCTGCATACACAAACTGACCAGCATACCATCCATTGCTGATAAAACAGTGTGTCACTCAGATAAGAGTGATGGGTAGATGCATACAGGATTGTACCTATTTCTCTACTAGTAATGGTGCGTGACAAATATAATGATATAGATGCGTTTTAGGATTATATACCAATATAAAAATACTAATTTTGTGTATTCCTATTCTCAAAAGTAAACGCATTAGCATGTCCCTTCTCTTTCAGTTATCGAAGAAATTGTATATTTCCAGTAAAACATTCCCAGTTTCTAAAAAATAGTTTAGAGTACCAACATTTGCAGTTTTCTTTACATTTATATTAAATAAACTTCCTTAGAAGTGTGGTGCTAAAGGTTTCCACCTTCCTTACTGCGCATAAGTCAAAAAAGGTGCTTTGAGAATCTCTGTCTCTCCCGTTTCTTCACAATCACGCAATAACTGGTGAATAGAGTCGTAAAGTAAAGGAAAAACACAAAGGTGTAAATGAGAAGTACCCCTTGGGCAGCCAAAAGAATTACAAGGATTTAACTGGTGAAACTACACCAACAGATCGACTCGATAGGCAAATTCAGCTTTTAAATGTTACTTGAATCAATGAACTATCTGTTCTCCTGAACAGCAGCATTGTATTCAGCTGGGCTACCCTTTACGAACCGTGAATGTTTTTAAAAGACAACGAAGTGGTTTTATCTTCTTTCCTATTCACTATAAAAATGTGATAAATCAGGTTTTCTGCTCTAAGTAACAATGGGTTGATTTAGATTTCCGAGTAATTCTATTCAAAGCACGAACAAAGACACCCTTTGGAGGATACCTTACACTTCACCTGGACAAAGTACGTAAGGGCAATTCAGATACAAATCTCGTTACCAATACAAGAATTAGATTTTTCTGTGTTTTCTTCTTTATTAAAACGCTGTGTTCAACAAATGAACAGGGTAGTAATCAGACCTTAAAATTTACAAGAATGTTCACCGTCTACTATTAAATTAAAAACAAAAATACCACACATTTTAAAACTTCATAAAGATTCGCAAAACGCATACTTTAAAAATGCTTTTTATGTTACAGAACCGCCAACATTTTATTAAATAATAACATGCTGGGACCACGCAACACTTGAAGTACACATAACAGCAAACAACATAACAGGTATATTGAAATCATATGTTTTTTTTAAAGCAAAATATAAAATTTACGGCAATGATGTTATTGCTGCTTCGAAAATTAGCAACAAGATAAATCAAAATGTTAGACTCTGCACCAAAAGATTCACAGGTATTAACGAACATTTTTATGTTTAATAAGAAAATATTGCCGACGTCTGCATCTTGTGTGCTGCTGAGATCGAATTCTGTTAATACAGATATTTGTCAAGCATTTTCAAAGACATATTTCTTTAGCTAGCAATCGTCAGTGTTATGTGTTCTTTTCAATCCGAGAAAAATCAACATTCAGCAATTGTCATGACTCGGAAGTTGCTTTGTTCTCCAATAATTCTAATACTAATAACAATAACAAGAGTAGCACTAGATGGCAGTGTCAGAGGTCATTCTGGTGTGGCCCACACAGTACTACCCTGAAGAACTTTTAACAACTGTAGTGGCTATTCTACTAACTATAGTGCACGTGGTATTTTAGGTATATTTCTATTTATTCGCACTTTTTTGTTTGATCGTTACATTATATTGACCGCTGAGGTCGGATATTACCTTTTTAATGTGCAAACGTTACTCGAAAGGACTGAAAATAGTCCCGTATCCGAGGGGGTAAAATGCAAAAATAATTATGTCTAACTAAGCAATAAATACAAATATCAGCCAGTCAAAATAATGACTGCTTCACACTGGAAGAGTGTCTCCGACTGCCCCTTTGTTTGTTGTTCGGGAGATAGGTCATGTTCTCAGGTGAGTTTACACTAAACCCAAGAGGTCAAGTATGCGAGACCAAGAGCGGCTCGTTTGAGGGAAATAGTACAAAATGAGCACTAATCATGCAACAACAAACACCGAAATATACAAATTTACAATCTTTTTTCAGCTTTCTTTTACGTAATCTGCAGCTATGTGTTTAATAATTGGGATGGGTACAGTTCTACAGCTTCCATCTTCTGGGAAGTTGGATGATGGAAACACCAGGTAACAAGTCGTAGGTTAAAAGCTACATTTACAAATATACAGTCCTTTCTTGTTGCCTGTATAGTTTGTTCAGGTTCAAGCGTTTCACGATATACACACAGCTAAGGACAGAGCAATAGTGATTTTTTTTTAGATTTACAATTTGATTGAAAGTCTCAGGTTCTGTCTCAGTACGATGCAGATAAAGAAAAAGGATAGTAGTTTACTTCAACAGCTGTTTATATTTATGTGCAATATTCAGGAATTCGGACTGCGATTTTTCTTTTACACATTTACAGTATTTCCTTTGACTTTTCGTCGCGTCGTAATGTGACTGCAGAAATGGAGCAGTTGTCTCTGGTTCATCCAAGTCCAGGGTTGAAAATATATACACACACACATAGGTTTTAACAAGCAGTTAGAATTGGCGGTTTGTTTTCCTTTTACAAACAATTGCAGTCCTTCCCCGTCCCCCTAAAAAGTTTTTGTCAGGTCATAATTTGAGCTCAGTTATCTGGGAAGCGGTTCATTCCAAGTGATCGCGTAACACAACAGACGGGAAACTACCTCTGCTGCATCATTAGTTTCTGTTTCGATTTTAAAATTTTCCTTTTAAAACAACCCATGTCTTGTTTTCAAATCAAAAGAAACTTTTTGCCTCCTGTCATAATGCAGCTGCATAGGCAGGATAAGGTTCTAGTGTAGGCTTGCTCATACCCGGGAGGAGGATGTAAGCAAGGGGAGGCTGCAGTCCTGAAGCCGGCCAGGCGGTGCAATTGCACGGCAGCATGTAGCCTGGATTACCGGGCGACGGGTGCGTGTGAGTGTGAGCCCCGCTGAACGCCGCCGCCGCCGCAGCAGCAGCCGCGGCAGCAGCGCTCGCCCCGCTTTGATAAGCCAGCGGAGAGGCGTATTGCAAGGAAGGCAAGGAAGTCGGCGAGATTTCGGTCATTTTGGAGCCCAGATGGCTCGCTTCGAAAAGCGAGTACGGGTTGGCTGTCGCATGCGGGAAAAAAAGCCTGGCTTTCTCCGTCGCGGTGAGCAAGGAATCTGGCAGGACGCTGGCGGCAAGCCCGGCCGATTTGATCCCGTCTTGATCCGCCAGGTAAGGCATGGGGAAGGCGAATTTGTCCTTCTTCAGCAAGGTCTTGGGCTTGCGTCTGGGTCGGTACTTATAATCCGGGTGCTCCTTCATATGCAGTGCTCTGAGCCGCTTGGCCTCGTCGATGAAAGGTCTCTTTTCAGATTCTGTTAAAAGTTTCCACTCGGCCCCCAGTCTCTTGCTGATTTCGGAGTTGTGCATTTTGGGGTTTTCCTGAGCCATTTTCCTTCTCTGTGCCCTGGACCACACCATAAAAGCGTTCATGGGGCGCTTAACGTGATCTGCAGGCTTAGACATAATGACAGCAAAAATCAATAAAATCACCAGCAGGTGCTTCCACTTCCCAAACTTCAGCTTAAACTTTTTGATCACTTGAGTGTTTTTGTCCCTTGTCAACAGATCAAAGTCATAACAATCCCTTTTCAAATCTATGCAGCTAGATTTTAAGGAACGGTAGATTCCCACGCCAGGTGTGTGCAGTCTTTTCGTATCGATTGCTTGAAGTGGACTCGGGGCGTTAAGTGTACCGTCTCTCTCAGCCTTCCCGAGTAGTTCTTCCGTTGTCTGTTAAACCTGGCCAGCTTCTAGGCGGAGGATCTAGTTCGTTAGGAATGAGGAAAGTCTGCCGATCGCAGGAGACCATGTGAACCTAACTTCAAAGCAGGTAGACTCCAGGACATGCGCAGTCTTTCGCACGCAACCTCACATAATCACTAAGGCGTTGTTAATTAAATGTTTATCCAATCGCGAACAGGTCAAGCACATCGACAAGACTCTTTTTAAATATGTATACATACATAATCATTTTAATGGCTATTTTTCTTTTATTTTTAAGGCTGGTCTAACACAATGTCCCAGTACTATGTGACTGTTTTATTGCTCTACAAATTGTTGGCTCCTAATTTAACTGTTAACTGCCTTGTTGTTAAGCAGGTTTATCAGAGCACCTGATCCCAAACTGATAAGTGTTATCGGAAGCGATTATTTAACAAACCAGTCCCAGTCATGCAGGAATCGAAGATTAACTGGAACGATTATAGGCCGTTTTTAAAAATTAATATCGGATGGATTTTAAATATTCCAGATGCAGTTTCTAAACTATCAAGGCATCGCGAGTGTTAGTATTTAACAGATGTTTTATATATCTGGGAAATGTTGATACTAATAGTAAAACAATTAGTGTTGAAGGTGAGTAACTCAAGATGAATGCGGAAGTAGTCTACAAAGTGAAAATGTTTATGCCAACCCCGAAGTGTACAGACTCTTGGATTGGTGAGTGTACCCGTATTAATTAGATAAGATCGAAAACATCCTTTTGCTGGAACACGCATTCACAATAAAAATGTTTTAAAATGTTGCTGTATCTAAGTTCAATAATTATTAACCTTTTCTTTACAAAACAAGCAACTCCTTCATTACTTGCAAATGATTTCAACATTGTACTCTGAATTTTTATTGATATAAACAATTAAGTTTTATTTTGTGTTTATTAAACTTTCGGGAATTAGGTACGAAATGGTCCCGCCACACTCATTACTAAAATATCTTTCCTAATAAACCGAATAACTATGACTGCGTCTGGCCTGTAATTGTACACCTAAGTAACTGACAGTATCAACAGAAGGTAAATATGCTTTTGGCACAGAACATGAATTATGGTGTCCAGTCCAACACTGGGGACGTTCTAATCCAATTAGGAACTTAAAGAGAATTGTTACATCGGGGGTGGGGGTGGACTAGGTCACTTTGCTATTATGAAAAGTGCAGGACGTACGACAGAGGGTGACGTATATTCTCCCAGTTAATTTCAGATATGAGTAAGTTGTAAAAATTGGTTGCTGAAACATTTAATCCTATTTTAAAGAGTAACTAGGCCAGTCAGGTTTACACGTGTCTCCTTCGTATTATTTTTGGCATCAACATGCAAGACGCCCTTATACCAGGAAATATTATTATTTACAATTTAAAATCACTCATGACAATCGTGCTTGTGTAATATCATATATATATATAATGCAGAATTTCACGTAGTGGAGATTTAAAAACTTGTTCATCGTTTTTACGGATAAAGTAAAGTCCATTCTGAATGCGATACAAAAGTGAACTTTCAAAATACTTAAGTAATTGTAATTTAGAAACAAGTACAAGCAAGAACAATGTTTAGTCATTTGGCGACTGTAAGCACGCAGAAAACATACAAAGTATGTCAACAACATATAACATGTATTTAAATAAATGGAACAGTCACTGCATTATATAAATAATGGGTACATTACCCAACATATGCAATTAGACCAATGAACACATGTTTTGAATATTGTTGTAGATAAGCTGCATTATATATATTTAAAATACTGAAATAAAAATGGATAAATTTGTTTGCAAAGGGCAGGATAAAACATAAAGGCCCATCCGCTATTCACTGTGACGCTTCTCAATGCGCCATTGTCAAGAAATGTGAATCTTAAAAGGAAAGTAATTCCTCTTGATCATTTCCATTGCTTAAATTCTCACAGTGAGTGTAAATATTGGGTTGCGAATTTTTAGGGATCCAGATACCTAGCAGCCCGGTATTCCACAGAAATTAATTTCAACTGTTCAGCTTGTTAAAATAATTTAGCAGCAAGTACTGATGCTGTAGGAGAGGTGGCACGTTATTTTGACAGTCGATTTCTGCGACTTTTCTTCACGATGGACATTAAAGACGTGCTCGCATCTTGAGGAGATTAGGCTTTTACTTTTCTGATTTTACTTTGTATTCCAGTGTCTCGGCGCAGTCTACGTATTATCTGACAATCCATCCATTGTACGAAGCCGCAGCACCACTGCCACAGCTCATTTTAACTATCTAACGTTGCCAAGTGCAGGCTTG
The DNA here is from genome assembly GCF_036365525.1 of Heterodontus francisci. NCBI lineage: Eukaryota > Metazoa > Chordata > Chondrichthyes > Heterodontiformes > Heterodontidae > Heterodontus > Heterodontus francisci. Next base: position 153,527,132 of record NC_090376.1, on the reverse strand, counting down.
CATTGTACCTTCAACCAGTTGATTTATGATAATCCCTATCTATTTTCTCGCTTGTCAGTTTTATAAGTAATATATAAGTCAATAATTTTAGAAAATTCACAAAAAGAATATCATAGAAGCTAACGTTACTAGCCTTGCATTACAGTATCTATAACTTTTTTGGGATTCGTGGTTTAATATATGGATGTGTTTGTTTGTTATGTGTGAGTTAAAGAAAGGAGAAAATATTTGAAACCTTCAATTAATCCATCTGTGTGAGTGGAGCTGTGCTTTCACGTGTCGTGGTGACGGGATGAGGGTTTGGGGGGATGGGGGGTGGGCGGGGAGATGATGTTGAGTTATGCATTGTGTGCCTGCAGCCCACAGGGTGTAGGTGAGCAGGCGCAGTGTGTTGGTGCGCTTTAACTTGTTTGGATAGCAGCTGGAATGCTTGCGGACAGTGTTGCGGCGGGCGGTATCTTACAGTAATGGCACAGCGTGGGTTTCGGGGTGCGAGGTTCCAACCTCCCCGCCTCCGCCATCACAGCCTTTAATAGCCACATCGGTAACCTACCCCCTCCAGATACATTTTGATCAGGTGTGATAAACTTGCACTTTTACTAACGACCAAATTCCATAGTTGCATGTTTTATCTGTAATTCCATAACACACAGCCCAGAGTACCATCACCCACTTTTTATACTGACACAGATTTCCACACTTTGCTCCCCTCCATTAAGAGAAGCACATGGCATTGGGCATCTCAGGAATTCATAACGTTGAAGGAGACAGGAATTTATTAAGTCTCTCTGATATTTTGTCAATATTTGAGTAAAAAAATGCAGACGGGGCGAAATATTTTGAAAAGAAGATAGGGTCGCCGTTTAATTTTAGAAGCAATGATATATACCTGTGCCATCGAAAATAAGGGCAAATACTATTTCTACTGGTGCGATATTATCTTATTCGACTTCAAACAGCCTGTCTTCGCCTTATTAATGCTGTGGTTAAATTCCGTATAATTTTATAAGCTGCCTTTTCGTTTATTTGGAAACTATTATGTATCTCGTGGCTTGAGAATGAACTCCAAGTAAATGCCTCGTGGATTATGATTCATACTTAATTTATAGCTGCATACTCATTAAATCAATTACATTTGATTTACAAATACAGTTCAAATAAAGATAGTCGGTATACACCCTTTTAATTTTGCACAATGCGTTTTAATAATTTGCATCCATCAGAAATTTTTGACATTTTGTCCTGCTTTTTTCGTATTGACACTTGTCATGATCTGTCATGGAATGAAATGATTGGGCGATCATAGCGAACTAATTTCTGTGTCCAGAGTAATTATCTCCGACATGGTTAATTAAACCTATCAATTCCTCGCCACTTTGCAGTTGTCATACACAAGCACTTCGCCGCACGGAACTTCCTCTTTCATGGTGGCAATAAGACTCCGAAAAAGGGGAGGGAAGAGAGAGGGACTCGCTTTAAGCTATCTGTGAGTGGCAACTGTATACAGTATGAGAATGTGCTAAGAACGTGTGGGAGAGAGGATAATTCGCCTCAAAACCCTCTCGGGAACAACAGCAAATCGTGTGAAGGAAGTTGCCGATTTGAAATACGTCTCCAACAACGGATAAAAAAGATGTACTGAATCTGAGAACTAACAACAATCTTTTCACCAGCAATCCCATAATAGCAATATTTACAGAGAAAGAAGCCACTAACCCTTGAATTAAGCTAGGACATCAACTAAGGGGGGAGTTGGGAAGGAAGCCGAAATGAGGACAATCACTTTTCGAAAGTTTCAAAGTCCACGTTTCTTTTTTGAGTCATATTTTGTCTGACAGTCAGTGTGCATCACATGAAGGGAAACTGGGAACGGTTTTACTCGAACGCTTCCGCACTGCAAAGTTTGGACGTGCCTGGAGCCATTTGCCAACAGTTGATAAAATAGCGAGTCTGCAGCTAGCTGTGTGTGTGGAGAGTAAACTAAAGGCACCAGACATCCCCATCAAACAGAAAATAACTGGAGACTGCACCCGTAAAACTATAGCTTTTTGTTATGACGTTATTTATTTTGACTTAGAGAGGGGCATAAGTAATAAACCAAGAAAACCCAATCAGGCTGGTTTAATATGAATATTGTTGCTTTTACATATGTTAGACATGGAAACAACCTGTTTTACTGAATATGGTGAATACCAAAATAACTGTCTCATTGCTGCTATCCCTTTTCTAAACAAAAGTGCAGAGGTCAGCAAGAGTATAAAGGCCGGTATTAATTCACCGTTTATTTCCCTCGTTTTTCCCGTTCTTTCACTCTCTTCCTTTCTTTCTTTTCTACAGCAGACGTAGAAAACGGATTTGAAAAGAACTTTCGTTTGGCGCGTTTATCCAGTCGAGGAGGTTTTGTGCCCGAACAAAACCCTGGGTTGGGAGGTTTTGTGAGAGTGTTGTTTGTTGAAGTGGAGAAAGAAAAACCGGCGGCTTTTGCCTCATTGTGTGGAAACCAATCAGTGGTATTTGGAAAACTGTTAGCATTGTGCAGTTATTCTTGTCTTTTGTGAGGGGATTCTTTTCACAAGGTTTTTTTTTCAGCCGATCCAGCTGGCCAGAATGAATAGCAGTGCAATGTGTACACGCTTTGTCCCGCTAGCCCTTCAAGTAGCCCTTATTGAATAGACTAAGTTGACACTGCATGACAGTGAAACAACATAATAAAAAATACATGAGCCACTGAATAGAAGCAGGCGCATAAATAAATAAATGGGTGACCAAAACTGGATAAACTGAATAACAAAACGGTGAAAGGAGAACAAAAAGATATTTAACACGCTAGATTAGCATTAGAATGCAATCTACAAGGCAGAACAATTGATGAATAGGTTTACCGGCCGAGAAAGAAATGGACTAAATGCCTTCTGAATAGATATGCTTTGCTGGATTGAATGAGAAAAGGTGGAGTTCGAGTTATGCAAATGAATGAGAGAGTGAGGGAACTTTTTTAAAAGACAGGAAAGCTCCAGCTCAGGATGTTTACTAAAGCAACCCTAGCACCCTAGCTATTTTTGTTTTACTGTCTTGTGATGAAACAACATAATACGTGTTGGAAGTTCAGCATTCCCTATCAGCCAATCTTTCATCAAATATCATTTAACGATCCATGTTTTTTACTGCAAGGCAAATAACATTTACTACCACGGATACAGGAAAGTTGAAGCTAACTCCATTCAATTCAATGAAAAGACTGTCAGATCGATGCTCAAAAAGCGACAGCAAATATCACGGAGCTGAATTGTTTTATCACACCCACTGATTTGATTTACATTTTATAGTCACAACAGAACATGAGAGAGAACAAATGCAATGTGTAAATGTGTGAATCATACTAATTATTCATTAGTATCAGACACTTGAATGTTGACGTTGGGATTTGTAGGGGTATGCGTAAAGCGAATGGCTGTTGCTTTTTGGGCTAACAGGTGGAGCACGTTCACTTATATTGCAATTTATGACATAAATTTGTGTCAGACTTGCGTTACTGAAGTTTGAAACCGGTGCAATTATAATTCAAACACTTTGCAGACAATAAATTAAAACAAAGGAAATAATACATTTGTACCTGGACAATTTTTGATTTATATTGATGGGCCAGGGAAGAGGCAGACTTGCCGTTAGAAATAGTGAAAATCTTTTACCTGGGTGGGGTGGGAGATAGAAGTTACATAATATTTCGTTTAATCCTGGTGATTTTGCACAAAAGCAGCTGGATGATATTTTTGTGTTGGAATGAAATGTTATAAAGTGACTTTCCTCTCTATCGCAACGTTTGGTAAACATAGAAGAAAGTTTACCAAAAGATACAGGCAATTAACCTGCCCGTCTCTTGAAACAAAAGCAGGTATGCGGTGTAACTCTTAAAGTACACTGAAAAAGGAATTGGTAACAATTAAAGAAGATGGAAGGCGGAAATATATATATAAAAGATGCTGGAAATACAGAGTAAATTCATCTGACCCTGTAAAGTGAAACAGCGCGTTAGAGTTTGGACTCCAAGAATCCCGAAAGTTAATACCTTCCCGTTTTCAGTTCTCAGAATGGTCTACATCCAAAACATTAAACTAAAATCAAGGAGGAAAAAACGCAATTTCCTCTATTACTCCTTTCCCTTTGTTAAACGGTTAGGGCTGAAATTCATGCCTTTGCTAATTTTGGCAAGAAATCAGATATGAGTTAAATTGGGAGAGAAATATGGGCTTCAGTTGTGTGGTTTGGTTCATTTGCAGATTTAAACACTTCTTTTTGGTAAAATCAATGGCTCAACTTCCAGGCTCATGAAATGGAGGTCATGTAACCGCCAGCACCTTATAGTTTGAATCATTTGCTGCTTTAAGCAATTCATTCTTGCAAATTGATGCACTACTTAATTCTCTTACTACACTTAAAATACATTTTCTCACGTGATTGGAGCTTTCCATGTGGTGTATACACTCCCCAACCTGCCCTCAGAACTTTGCCAATGCTGTTATTAGGACAATCAGGGAGGCAATAAATGGCTTGTTCACTGAGATTAGGCACTTGTGGGGGAATTATGGGTACAAAATTATATTGCACTTTTTAACACGTAGCCTTGGAAGTTATTGATGGATATGAAAATAACAGAACATTAATATTGAATTAAAGTATTGCTGACTAACTTCTTCTGTTTAACTTGAATATATTATATGTATTTACCAAGGTAATGGAAAGGTGAACTACTTGTAGCAGCTGATTTATATTAAAGGTACATGGCCAGGACATATCCTCCTGATTACACACCAACACCCCAAATTAGTGCAGACGATGACTCCACCATCAGGCTGAAGAAAATCGAGAACACATACTGGCCAGCACTGGGAAAACCTTATAAGAACTGAAGCGAGCCATTCAACTCATAAAACTCCTCTGTCATTTTCTTAGTTAGAGCAGCTTTCTATAAACCCATTATCTGTCTTTTCTCCATATTCCTTAATGGCGTTAATGGAGTATCTATCTCACTTTTAAATATCTCAGATCATTTATCCCTCCCATTTACTGCCATTTCAACATTCACTCCACCCTGTACTCCACCTCATTCCTTACTGATGGCATAGAATTGTGATTCAATTCACTCATTTGGGAAATTTGCTTTCTAGCAAAGCTCTAATTGACCAGGACGTCTGAGCAGATCTCATCAAATGGATATCTACATGTACATGAGTGGAGGCAGCAACTTGTCATCTTAAAGACCAAACTGAAACTTTTTAATGAAGTAAGAACATAACGAAGAACAGTACAGCACAGGAACAGGCCATTCGGCCCTCCATGCCTGCGCCGATCTTCATGTCTATCCAAACTGAAACCTTCTGCAAGATAGGGGTCCGTATCCCTCTATTCCCATCCTATTCACGTATTTGTTAAGATGCCTCTTAAACATCGCTATCGTACCTACTTCCACCACCTCCCCCGGGCAGCAAGTTCCAGGCACTCACCACCCTCTGTGTAAAGAACTTGCCTCGCACATCCCCTCTAAACTTTGCCCCTTGCACCTTAAACCTATGTCCCCGAGTAACTGACTCTTCCACCCTGGGAAAAAGCTTCTGACTATCCACTCTGTCCATGCCACTCATAACTTTGTAAACCTCTATCATGTCGCCCCTCCACCTCCGTCGTTCCAGTGAAAACAATCCGAGTTTATCCAACCTCTCCTCATCGCTAATGCCCTCCAGACCAGGCAACATCTTGGTAAACCTCTTCTGTACCCTCTCCAAAGCCTCCACGTCCTTCTGGTAGTGTGGCGACCAGAATTGCACGCAATATTCTAAGTGTGGCGGAACTAAAGTTCTGTACAGCTGCAGCATGACTTGCCAATTTTTATACTCTATGCCCTGACTGATGATGGCAAGCATGCCGTATGCCTTCTTGACCATCTTATCCACCTGCATTGCCACTTTCAGTGACCTGTGGACCTGTACGCCCAGATCTCTCTGCCTGTCAATACTCCTGAGGGTTCTGCCATTTACTGTATACTTCCCACCTATATTAGACCTTCCAAAATGCATTACCTCACATTTGTCCGGATTAAACACCATCTGCCATTTCTCCGCCCAAGTCTCCAACCGATCTATATCCTACTGTATCCTCTGATAATCCTCATCATTATCCGTAACTCCACCAACCTTTGTGTCGTCCGCAAACTTACTAATCAGACCAGCTACATTTTCCTCCAAATCATTTATATATACGACAAACAGCAAAGGTCCCAGCACTGATCCCTGCGGAATACCACTAGTCACAGCCCTCCATTCAGAAAAGCACCCTTCCACTGCTACCCTCTGTCGTCTATGACCGAGCCAGTTCTGTATCCATCTTGCCAGCTCACCTCTGATCCCGTGTGACTTTGCCTTTTGTACCAGTCTGCCATGAAGGACCTTGTCAAAGGCTTTACTGAAGTCCATATAGACAACATCCACTGCCCTTCCTTCATCAATCATCCTCGTCACTTCCTCAAAAAACTCAATCAAGATCGTGAGACACGACCTCCCCTTCACAAAACCATGCTGCTTCTCGCTAATAAGTTAATTTGTTTCCAAATGGGAGTAAATCCTGTCCCGAAGAATCCTCTCTCATAATTTCCCGACAACTGATGTAAGGCTCACTGGCCTATAATTGCCTGGATTATCCTTGCTACCTTTCGTAAACAAAGGAACAACATTGGCTATTCTCCAGTCCTCTGGTACTCACCTGCAGCCAATGAGGAGACAAAGATCTCTGTCAAGGCCCCAGCAATTTCTTCCCTTGCCTCCCTCAGTATTCTGGGGTAGATCCCATCAGGCCCTGGGGATTTATCTGTCTTAATGCTTTGCAAGATGCCCAACACCTCCTCATTTTTGATAACGACATGACCCAGACTATCTACACTCCCTTCCCTAGACTCATCATCCACCAAGTCCTTCTCTTTGGTGAATACTGATGCAAAGTACTCATTTAGTACCTCACCCATTTCCTTTGGCTCCACACATAGATTTCCTCTGGCTCCACACATAGATTCCCTCCTCTGTCCTTGAGTGGGCCAACCCTTTCCCTGGTTACCCTCTTGCTCTTTATATACGTATAAAAAGCCTTGGGATTCTCCTTAATCCTGTTTGCTAATGACTTTTCATGACTTCTTTTAGCCCTCCTGACTCCTTGCTTAAGTTCCTTCCTACTGTCTTTATATTCCTCAAGGGCCTTGTCTGTTCCCAGCCTTCTTGCCCTTACAAATGCTTCCTTTTTCTTTTTGACTCGGCTCACAATATCCCGTGTTATCCAAGGTTCCCGAAACTTGCCAAACTTATCCTTCTTCCTCACAGGAACATGCCAGTCCTGGATTCTAATCAACTGACCTTTGAAAGACACCCACATGTCAGATGTTGATTTCCCCTCAAACAGCCGCCCCCAATCTAAATTCTTCAGTTCCTGCCTAATATTGTTATAATTAGCCTTCCCCCAATTTAGCACCTTCACCCGAGGACTACTCTTATCCTTATCCACAAGTACCTTAAAACTTACGGAGTTATGGTCACTGTTCCCAAAATGCTCCCCTACTGAGACTTCGACCACCTGGTCGGGCTCATTCCCCAATACCAGGTCCAGTATGGCCCCTTCCCTAGTTGGACTATCTACATATTGTTTCAAGAAGCTCTCCTGAATGCTTCTTACAAATTCTGCCCCATCCAAGCCCCTAGCACTAAGTGAGTCCCAGTCAATATAGGGGAAGTTAAAATCACCCACCACTACAACCCTGTTACCTTTACATCTTTCCAAAATCTGTCTACATATCTGCTCCTCTACCTCCTGCTGGCTGTTGGGAGGCCTGTAGTAAACCCCCAACATCGTGACTGCACCCTTCCTATTCCTGAGCTCCACCCATATTGCCTCGCTGCATGACCCCTCCAAGGTGTCCTCCCGCAGTACAGCTGTGATATTCTCCTTAACCAGTAATGCAACTCCCCCACCCCTTTTACATCCTCCTCTATCCCGCCTGAAGCTTATAAATCCCAGAACATTTAGCTGCCAATCCTGTCCTTCCCTCAACCAAGTCTCTGTAATAGCAACAACATCATAGTTCCAAGTACTAATCCAAGCTCTAAGTTCATCTGCCTTACCTGTTATACTTCTCGCATTGAAACAAATGCATTTCAGACCACCAGTCCCGCTGTGCTCAGCAACATCTCCCTGCCTGCTCTTCCTCTTAGTCTTACTGGCCTTATTTACTAGTTCCCCCTTTCACCTGCTGTCCTACTGCTCTGGTTCCCACCCCCCTGCCACACTAGTTTAAACCCTCCTGAGTGACGCTAGCACACCTCGCAGCCAGGATATTTGTGCCCCTCCAGTTTAGATGCAACCCGTCCTTCTTGTACAGGTCCCATCTGTCCCTGAAGAGCTCCCAATGGTCCAGATATCTGAAACCCTCCCTCCTACACCAGCTGTTTAGTCACTTGTTTAGCTGCACTATCTTCCTATTTCTAGCCTCACTGGCACGTGGCACAGGGAGTAATCCCGAGATTACAACTCTAGAGGTCCTGTCTTTTAACTTTCTACCTAACTCCCTGAACTCCCCCTGCAGGACCTTGTCACTCTTCCTGCCTATGTTGTTGGTACCGATGTGTACCACAACCTTTGGCTGTTCACCCTCCCCCTTCAGAATGCCCCCTGTCCGTTCAGAGACATCCTTGACCCTGGCACCAGGGAGGCAATATACCATCCTGGAGTCATTTTCATGTCCACAGAAGTGCCTATCTGTGCCCCGACTATAGAGTCCCCTGTAACTATTGCTCTTCTGCGTTTTGTCCCTCCCTGCTGAACAACAGAGCCAGCCGTGGTGCCAGTGCTCTGGCTGCTGCTGTTTTCCCCTGATAGGCCATTCCCCCCAACAGTATCCAAAATGGTATACTTGTTAGAGAGAGGAATAGCCACAGGGGATTCCTGCACTGACTGCCTGCCCCTTCTACCGGTCACCCATCTATCTGCCTGCACCTTGGGTGTAACCACGTCTCTAAAACTCCTGTCTATGATGCTTTCCGCCACCTGCATGCTCCTAAGTGTATCATAACATAAGACATAGGAACAGGTATGGCTCCTCAACCAGCTGAATAAGATCCTAGCTGATTTTTTTACTTCAGCCACCGCTTTCCGCACTGTCCGCATATCCTTTGATTCTCTTAGTATCCAAAAATCTGTTGATGTCTGACATCCTGTGGATGTGAATTGGTGTCCGTCCAATGCCGTGCTTTACCTCTTCCTTTACCAATTGCCTTTCTGCCATTGTCTACGTTCCTCTGCCTCTAATGGTGTATTTTTGTCATGTCTAAATGAAGATTCCACTGCTGCCCATCCCCTGAACATGTGCTGCTGGTTTACCAGCTTTATCTTCCGACAGTATGTTTCATGATCAGGAATTGATTTTCCTGCACTACAATCCATTTCTCTTTTGCTTCTAAGCTTATAAGGCCCACCAAATGCTGCACCATTTTATTCTCCATAATCAGTTCTGCACATTTCCTGGGCCCATTATGTGGCACTTTTTCAAATGCTTTATAAGAGATTTATGTAAAGCCAGAAATGATGAATGACCAGGTGTGCATTGTGCTTACACTTTGTTGTTTCACCCCATCACACTGTCTATGAAATGCCTTCTTTCTCCTTTCATTTGTTGCTTCCCTTGTGATCCATTTACAGCCTTCCTGAGCTACTGATGTCTATGATGGCTCATCTGGTTGATACAACAAAGTGACTCCTTGCTATTTTTACATCCCTGTTTTTTTTTTCATTCATTCATGGGATATGGGCATTGCTGGCAAGGCCAGCATTTAGGAACATAGGATCATAGGAAATCGGAGCAGGCGTAGGCCATTCAGTCCCTTGAGCCTTCTCCGCCATTCAACTAGATCATGGCTGATCTTCTACCTCAACGCCATTTCCCTGCACTGTCCCATATCCTTTGTTATGTTTAATATCTAGAAATCTATCGATGTCTGTCTTGAATATACTCAATGATGGAGCCTCCACAGCTCTCTGGGGTAGAGAATTCCTCCTCATCTCAGTTCTAAATGGCCAACTTCTTATTCTGAGACTGTGTCCCCTGCATCTAGAACCCCAGCCAGGGGAAACATCCTTCCTGCATCTACCCTGTCAAGCCCCGTAAGAACTTTGTATGCTTCAATGAGATCACCTCTCATTCTTCTAAACTTTAGAGAATATAGGCCCAGTCTCCTCAATCTCTCCTCATATGACAATCCCGCCATCCCAGCGATCAGTTTAGTGAACATTTGTTGCACTCCCTCTATAGTAAGTAAGGAGATTACTTACTATATTCCGGGTGCAGTTTCACCAAGGTTTTATTTGTTGCCTATCCGTAATTGCCATTGAGAAGGTGGTGGTGTATCCACCTTCGTGAACCACTGCAGTCCAGTGAGCGAGGGAGGGAGGGAGTTCCAGGAGTTTGACCCAGTGACAGTGAAGGAAAGGTGATATAGTTCCAAGTCAGGATGGTGTGTGGCTTGGAGGGGAATTTGCAGGTGGTGGTGTTCCATGCATGTGCTGCCCTTATCTTTCTAGGTGCTAGAGGTGGTGGGTTTGGAAGGTGCTGTCGGAGGTACTTTGGCGAGTTGCTGCAGTGCATCTTGTAGATGATACACACTGCTGCCATTGTGCACTGTGTGGAGGGAGTGAATGTTTGAGGTGATCGATGGGCTGCTGATCAAACAGGCTGATTTTTCCTAGTTGGTGTTGAACGTCTTCATTATTGTTGGAGCAGCACTCATCCAGGCAACTGGAGAGTATTCCATCCCACTCCTGACTTGTGCCTTGTTGATGGTGGACAGGCTTTGGGGAGTCAGGACGTGGGTTACCTGCTGCAGAATACCAAGCCTCTGACCTGCTCTTGTGGCCACAGTATTTCTCTAGCTGCTCCAGTTCAGTTTCTGGTCAATGGTGACCCCCCAAGATGTTGATGGTGGGGGATTCAATGATGGTAATGCCAATGAATGTCAAGGGGAGATGGTTAGATTCTCTCTTGTTGAAGATGGTCATTGTCTGGCTCTAATGTGGTATGAATGTTACTTGCCATTTATCAGCCCACATCTGAATGTTGTCCTGGTTTTGCTGCATGCGGTACAGACAGCTTCAGCATCTGAGGAATTGCAAATGGTACTGAACACTGTGCAATCATCAGCAAACATCCCCACATATGGCCTTATGTTGGAGCACAGGCCATTGACGAAGCAACTGAAGATGGTTGAGATGAGGACACTACCCTGAGGAACTTCTGCAGCAATGTCCTGGGGCTGAGATGATTTGTCTCCAACATCCACAACCACCTTCCTAGGTATATCCTAGGAAGTTTTCCCCCTGATTCCCATTGACTTCAATTTGACTAAGGCTCCTTGATGCCACATTTGGTCAAATGCTGCCTTGGTGTCAGGGGCAGTCACTCTCACCTCACCTCATGAAAACATTTCTTTTGTCCATGTTTGGACCAAAACTATAATGAGATCTGGAGCCAAGTGGCCCTGACAGAATCCACAGGGAGCATCGGTGAGCAGGTTATTACTGAGTAAATGTCACTTAATATCACTGCCGACGACACCTTCCATCATTTTGCTGATGATTGAGAGTAGACTGATGGGGCGGTAACTGGCTGGAATGCCTTTGTCCTGTCTTTTGTGAATAGAACATACCTAGAAAGTTTCCACATTGCCGGGTAGGTGCCAGTGTTGTAGCTGTACTGAAACAACTTAGCTGGGGGCGTGGCTAGTACTGCAACACAAGTCTTCAGTACAACAACTGAGATATTGTAAGGACCCAAAGCCTTTGCTGTATCCAGTGCACTCAGCCATTTCCTGATATCACGTGGAGTGAATCAAATTGCCGAAGACTGGTATCTGTAATACCAGGGACCTCAGGAGTATGCTGAGATGGATCATTCACTCGGCACTTCTGGCTGAAGATGGTTGCAAATGCTTTAGCCTGGTCTTTTGGACTGATGTGCTGGGCACTGCCATCATTGAGGCTGGGGATACTTGAGGAGCCTCCTCCTTTGGTTAGTTGTTTAATTGTCCACCACAATTGATGACTGGATGTGGCAGGACTGGAGAGCTTTGATCTGGTCTGTTCCTTGTACGATCTGTAACAGAAACCACGCCTGCCAAATAGAAACATATTAATTCCGAGATATGGAACACTATTTGAACTTTTACTGGACATTGAAGATAACTTGTTTAAAAAGAAGGGCTGAAAACATGGCTATGCATTTGCATTCTGAGAGAATGTTGCATAGAGAGACAAAGGGAGTGCTCGCTGATTCAATTAGCGAGATGGGGTTTGTCAATAGTGATTATCAAAAGACATTGAGAGCCATTGTCTGTGTAAGAGCCAGTACTCCACCTCACCACCGAGTGTGCTTTGAAGAATCAACAACTCTCACAGGCGATGCTGTTTCAAAGAGCTGGTCACATGACTAACCTGCTGGCCAATCTGGGAACTGTTGAATTGTGCCTCGCAGAAAGGTTTGGGGCAGACTGCAATTGAACTTCAAGAAGAAAGCACCACTCTCTCCCAGTCTGTCTCTCCAGCAAAGTTCCAAGGACCCACGGAAGCAACTTAAGCCTCAAAACAGAGGATGTTGTCAGCCTTCTGGTACCAGCGAAATAAGTTTGAAAGTGTGCACTGGGCCCCAAAGGAACTGCAGGACTTAATTTCAATCAAAGGCTTCACAGCAAAACTAAAAACAGTAACTGAATTCCATCTACTACTCCAAACCCTCCCCCTTTAATTCTTTCTCCCCTCTGTATCTATTTGTGTGTGTGTTTATCTGGTATGCATGCTAGTGTGGTTGCATCGCATATTTTTAGTAATTTTAACTGAGTTTGATTGTTAAGGTTAATAAATTTCCCTCTTTCTTGTTTAAACCTAAGGAAACCTGTCTGATTGGCTCATTTACAACTACAAAATGAGAGCAGTGAGCAAGGACTCATTGAGGTGAAGCTAAAAACATTATGTTTAAAAATTAAACCCTGTTATGAACAAGCCAGGAAAGGGGCCAGAGGGGAGCCTGAGACCTCTTCCTCACCTGGTCGTAAGAGAAATTTGGGGACTAGTGTCCGGATTGGACCCTCAGACAAATGAGAAATTGAAAGTGGGAAATTAAATTGATCCCAATCAAAAAGAGGGAAGACTTCAATATCGGTTTTCTTGTGGTTGTGTGTGATAGAATACTAACACATCCGTGACTGAAGCCAGTAACTACCCAAGTCAAGGTGAAGTAACTTGGGATAAGTTAAAGGCACTGTCTATGGAAGAGTTAAGGAATATGGCTGAGCAGCGTGGGATCACTTTCCATTCCAACTCTAGGAAATTGGAACTCCTAAGACTAGTGGCCAACCATTTTTGCCTCGAACCTGAAGAATCAGAGACAGGGTTAGAAATAGAAATTGCACTGGAGTGCTGAACTGGGGCTGCATTAGAGTGCTAAAGTGGGAGTTTTGTGACTGAGGGAAATTAAGGGTTAGTTTTATCTAAAGTCTAGTCTTTCTTTTATTTCACAAATTAATTTAACAGTTGCTATTTGGGTTGGAGAAGGTGAGTTTTCGACCAATTTTAAAGAGAGTTCACTCAGCCTCTGCTTGCAGCTGCACCTTGCCAATTAGATAACTGGCTTAAACCAGTTTTCAGGGGCTAGAGTCAGACAGTATAAAAGTGGGCCATCTTACAGTGCTGACTTCATTTGCACTGGAGTGCTGACTTGGGGCTGCTTTAGAGTGCTAAAGTGGGAGTTTTGTGACTGAGGGAGTTTGGTGAGCAGGGAGCGAGGAGCTCCTTTAATTTCCTACCTGTCCTTCAAAGAGTGTGAGGGGAGTCGAGAGTTTCCAAAGAGCACAGCTGACTGGTGAGTGAGTTCTGGTGGGTATTTTTCAAACTGGATTGAATTGTAAGTCATTGTTTTAGCAAGACTTGGTTGATTTATTTTTTTATTATAATAGTCTTCTAAAGTTTTAAATTTAAAGGGTTTAGTCATGGCAGGAGAGCTTAAAGCCGTGGTTTGCTCCTCTTGCTGCATGTGGGAATCCAGGAACATTTCCTGTCCCCGGGACCAGCATGTGTGCAGGAAGTGGGTCCAGCTGCAGCTCCTGGAAGCTTGGGTTTCAGAGCTGGAATGGCGGCTGGAAACACTGTGGAGCATCCGCAAGTCTGAGAGCATTGTGGATAGCACGTTTAGAGAGGTGGTCACACCGCAACTGAAGGGACTTGAGGAAGGAAGGGAATGGGTGACCACCAGGCAGTCCAAGAGAAACAGGCAGGTAGTTCAGGAGTCCCCTGGGGTCCCACTTGCAAATCGGTATTCCATTTTGGAGGCAGGTGAGGCTGGTTTCTCCAGGGAGTGCGGACAGAGTCAAGCTTCTGGCATCACAAGGAGCCTGTCTGCACAGGACGGGGGAAAGAGAGGAAGAGCAATAGTAATAGGGGATTCTATAGTCAGGGGAACAGATAGGCGCTACTGTGGCCGTCAACGTGACTCCAGGATGGTGTGTTGCCTCCCTGGTGCCAGGGTCCAGGATGTCACTGAATGGCTGAAGGGCATCCTGAAGGGGGAGGATGATAAGGCAGAGGTCATGGTACATGTGGGTACCAATGACATAGGTAGAAAGTGGGATGAGGTCTTGCATCAGGAATTCAGGGAGTTAGGCAGTAGAATAAAAAGCAGGACCTCTCGGGTTGTAATCTCTGGATTACTCCCAGCGCCACGTGCTAGCGAGTATAGAAATCGGAGAATAGCACAGATGAATGCGTGGCTTAAGAGTTGGTGCAGGAGTGAGGGTTTTAGATTCCTGGACCACTGGAACCGTTTCTGGGGAAGGTGGGACCTGTACAAGAGAGACGGTCTACAACTGAACCAGAGGGGGACTAACATCCTTGCTGGCGGGTTTGCTAGTGCTGTTGGGAGGAGTTTAAACTAATTTGGCAGAGGGCGGGGACGCAGACTCCAAGCAGAATAGGGACACAGCTAAACACAGGAAAGCAAACAAGTCAGAGGGAATACAGCAGAAATAAGTTTCAAGAGAGTAAGACCAGGATGGATGGCCTCTACTTTAATGCCAGGAATATTACAGGTAAAACAGATGAGTTAAGGGCAAGGATTGACACGTGGAATTGTGATATAGTAGCCATCACGGAGACATGGTTGAGGGAGGGGCAGGATTGGTAGCTCAATATCCTGGGATACAGAATCTTCAGGCGAGACAGAGGAGGGGGTAAAAGAGGAGGGGGCATTGCAATATTAGTTAAGGAGTCAGTTACTGCAGCAAGGAGAGATGATATCTTGGAGGGGGCATCAAATGAAGCTTTATGGGTAGAGTTTAGGAATAAAAAAGGGACAGCCAGATTGCTAGGTGTTTATTATAAACCCCCAGATAGTCAGCGGGAAATTGAGGAGCAAATAAGTGCGCAATTCGCAGAGGTGTGTAAAAATAATAATAAGGTAATTATATTAGGTGATTTCAGCTTTCCCAACATTAATTGGGATATTCATCATGTTAAGGGCTCAGATGGAGTGGAGTTCTTAAAAAGTACGATGAAAAGGAAAAGAAAGGCTTTTAGCAAATACAAGGAGAGCAAATCAACGGAAGCAATGTGGAGTACAGAAAGTGTAGGATGGAGCTTAAGAAAGCTATTAGGAGAGCAAAGAGGGGATATGAGAAAGCTCTGGCTGGCAAAAGTAGGGAAAATCCCAAGATATTCTCTAAGTATATCAATGGGAAGAGGATAACCAGGGCCCATTAGGGACCAAGGGGGAAATCTGTGGGTGGAGCCAGAGGACATTGGCAGGGTGTTGAACGAATTCTTCATATCTGTCTTCACCAAGAGAATGAGGATGTAGATATGGAACTCAGAAACAGAGACTCTAAGGTTCTTGAGCAAATTGTCATAGGGAGTGACAAAGTATTGGAGGTTTTGGCAAGTGGACAAATCTCCAGGTCTGGACGATTTGTGTCCCAGGATGCTGTGGAAGGTGAGGGTGGAGATTGCACGGGCTCTGACCCTAATTTTTAATTCCTCTCTGGCCACGGGGGAGGTGCCAGAGGACTGGAGAACGGCTAATGTTGTCCCACTATTTAAGAAAGGTTGTAGAGATAAGCCAGGGAACTACAGACCAGTGAGTCTCATGTCAGTGGTAGGGAAACTATTGGAGAAAATTCTGAAGGAGGGAATCTATCTCCACTTGGAGAGGCAAAATTTGATTAGGAATAGTCAGCATGGCTTTGTCAGAGGGAGGTCATGCCTAACAAATTTGATTGAATTTTTTGAGCATGTGACCAGGTGTGTCGATGAGGGTAGTGCAGTTGATATAGTTTACATGGATTTCAGCAAAGCCTTTGACAAGGTCCCACATGGGAGACTTCTCAGGAAAGCAAATGCACATGTGATACAAGGTAACTTGATAAGGTGGATTCAAAATTGGCTTAGCTGTAGGAGACAGAGAGTAATAACAGACGGCTGTTTTAGTGACTGGAAGCCAGTGTCCAGTGGCATACCACAGGGATCTGTGCTGGGTCCCCTATTGTTTGTCATTTATATAAATGACATAGATGACTATGTGGGAGGTAGGATCAGTAAGTTCGCAGATGACACGAAGATTGGCCAAGTGGGTAACAGTGAGGTTGAGTGTCTTGGGTTACAGGAAGATATAGACTGGATGGTCAAATGGGCAGAAAAGTGGCAGATGGAATTTAACTCTGAAAAGTGAGGTGATACACTTTGGAAGGAGTAATGTGACATGGAAGTATTCAATGAATGGCCTGTCACTGGGAAGTTCCAAGGAACAAAGGGACCTTGGCATGTTTGTCCATAGATCTCTGAAGGCAGAAGGGCAGGTTAATAGGGTGGTGAAAATGGCATATGGGACACTTGCCTTTATCAAGGCAAGGGGCGGCACAGTGGCGCAGTGGTTAGCACCGCAGCCTCACAGCTCCAGCGACCCGGGTTCAATTCTGGGTACTGCCTGTGTGGAGTTTGCAAGTTCTCCCTGTGTTTGCGTGGGTTTCCTCCGGGTGCTCCGGTTTCCTCCCACAGCCAAAAGACTTGCAGGTTGATAGGTGAATTGGCCATTATAAATTGCCACTAGTATAGGTAGGTGGTAGGGGAATATAGGGACAGATGAGGATGTGGTAGGAATATGGGATTAGTGTAGGATTAGTATAAATGGGTGGTTAATGGTCGGCACAGACTTGGTGGGCCGAAGGGCCTGTTTCAGTGCTGTAATCTCTAAATCTAAAATCTAAAAATCAATCGAGGCATAGATTACAAAAGCAGGGAGGTCATGTTGGGAGTGCAATAGAACTTTGGTAAGGCCACAGCTGGAGTACTGTGTGCAATTCTCGTCACCTCATTATAGGAAGGATGTGATTGCACTGGAGGGGGTGCAGAGGCGATTCACCAGGATGTTGCCTGGCATGGAACACTTAAGCTATGAAGAGAGGTTGGATAGGCTTGGGTTGTTTTCGCTGGAGCAGAGAAGACTGAGGGGTGACCTGATCGAGGTGTACAAGATTATGAGGGGCATGGACAGGGTGGATAGGGTGCAGCTGTTCCCCTTAGTTGAAGGGTCAGTTACGAGGGGACACAAGTTTAAGGTGAGGGGCGGGAGGTTTAAGGGAGATTTGAGGAAGAACTTTTTTACCCAGAGGGTGGTGATAGTCTGGAATGCCCTGCCTGGGAGGGTGGTAGAGGCAGGTTGCCTCACATCCTTTAAAAAGTACCTGGATGAGCACTTGTCACGTCATAACATTCAAGGCTATGGGCCAAGTGCTGGCAAATGGGATTAGGTAGACAGGTCAGGTGTCTTTAATGCATCGGTGCAGACTTGATGGGCTGAAGGGCCTCTTCTGCACTGTATTATTCTGTGATTCTGTGACTCTGACAGGGTAATGTTAGCAAAGATACAATTGGAACAGAGGAAACTTGAATTATAAGACAGGGAAAGAGAGAGAGGAAGGGAGAGACATGAGAAAGAAAAAGAGAGACAGGAGAAAGAAATTGAGAGAAGAGAGAGAGAAAGAAAGACAGGAGAGAGAGAGAGAGAGCAACAAATTTCCAGAAGGAACAGAAGGAAAGAGAGCTGAGGCAGCTTGAGTTAACTAGGGGGTGACAGCGTAACTCCAGTGAAAGCATGGAAAATACAAGTAGTGCGAGGCTACGTGCTGAGCTTTTAACATTTTCCCAATTGATTCCAAAATTCAATGAGGGAAACGTGGAAGCATTTTTTGTATCTTTTGAGAAACTTGCAAGGCAGTTAAAATGGCCGGCCGAGAACAAGACATTACTGTTGCAAAGTAAGCTCACAGGAAAAGCCCTTGAGGTTTATTCCCTGTTGCCAGATGAGAGTTCATCAAACTGACAAAAAATGCTATCCTCAAGGCATATGAGCTGGTACCAGAACCCTACTGCCAGAAGTTCCAAACCCTCTGGAAACAAGCTAATCAAACTTACTTGGACTTTGAGAGAAGTAAGCAGCTGGGTTTTGACCAGTGGTTGAGGGCTCTTAAAGTGTAGCCCAGCTATGAAAACCACAGAGTGGTAATTCTCCTCAATGAATTTAAAAACTCTCTCCCCCTCTCCATAAAGACCCACGTGGAGGAACAAAATGTACATAGAGTGAGGCAAGCCGCAGTTCTGGCTGATGGGTTTGGCCTAATATACAAGTCGGTTCCCCAGGTGAATATCTTTTCTAGTCACCCCTACAAATTCGCAAAGGACAAAAGATGGCAAGGTGATAGGAGCCCAAGCAGTCCTGGGAGAGAAAGAAAAGCAGGACACACAGGGGCCCTTTCTCCAGCCAAAAAGGATAGTGCTGTAAGTAGGAGTGAGATCCAGAGACCTGTGTGCTTCCATTGTAATAAGGCAGCTCATCTGAGAGCTGACTGCTATGGGGAAAGCCTGTCGGTTTAATCAGGGCACACCAACCTCATTGAAGGAGAAGGAACCCTGATGGAAAGCACAGCTGAGCAGGCTGTAGCATTAACTGCAGCAGCAGTGAGATCCAGAAAAAATACTGCTGTGGGTGCAGGAAAATTTAATAGGATCCCTGAAGGTTATCAGGATTTTGTGTCTAAAGGGAGAGTAGCCCTTGAGAGGGACAGGTAAGCCGAAGTAATCCTCAGGGATACAGGGGCCACTAGATCCCTTGCGCTGGGAAAAGGCCTGACCTTTCCCTAGAGAGTGCAGTAAATACTAGAATGGTGGTGAATGGTATTGGAGAGCAGTGTGCGCCTGTACCTTTACACCGGGTGCACTTGGAGTGCGACCTAGTTTCGGGACAGGTGACCGTAGGGATTGTCCCTAGTTTGCCTGTGGACGGGGTTGACCTGCTCCTAGGTGATGATCGGGTGGGGATGAGGGTGGTAGCTTCTCCGGTAGTGTTAGAGAGAAAAAAAAAGACCGAAGGAGGTCAGAGAGACAGGGCAGTGGCAGGAGACTGTCCCCTGCAGTTCCCCTGAATATGTAGTGAATCGGGCCATGACCAAAGCAGCTCCCCCAGAGGAGACTAAATTGGCACTGCAGACAGATGACCATGAGGTCTGTCTGTCCAAGACTTTCTTTGGAAACTTAGAGGACCCATGGAATGGATTAAATGGATCTTCCCTAGCTGAGGCTCAGCGAGCCGACCCAGTATTAAGGAAGTTAGCACAGGCTGCCCAGTCTGAAATTAAAGCAGACAGCTGATTGCTACTATTTAAAGGATGAGGTACTGATGAGGAAGTGGAGTTCTCCTCACAGACCTGAGGACAAAGTGTGGGCAGTGGTTCACCAGTTAGTGGTGCCGCAGAGGTACCGGAGAGAAATATTAAGAATGGCCCATGAGATTACAGTGGTGGTACATGTCGGTATACAAAAAACCAAAGCCCACATAAGGCAGCAGTTTGACTAGCTAAAACTCCACAAAGATGTGATGGAGTACTGTAGGAGTTGCCACATGTGCCACATTGAGGAGAAACCCCAACCCACAGTGAAATCTGCACGCCTAATTCGTGTATCAGCTGTTGGGAAATGCTCCAGCAGAGAGCTGGTGAATTGTAAGGGACCCCTGCCGAGAACAAAAGGGGACAGTCAGGCACAGGGCTGGCAAAAAGTTAGAGAGGAAAGGGGAAACATGGACAAAAAGGAAAGATTAAAGGAGGTCGGGGAGGATAACCAAATGAAAACCCCTACTGTCCGGTCAGCCAACCCTGAAATGTTGGAAAAATTAGATCCCACATCCTCCTATGTAAATGCAGACACTAGAAGCACCCCACCAGAGTTGCTAACAGCATTTACAGAAACCTGAAGGGACAAATAAAGTCCTCAAGGGAGCAGAGAACCATGAGGGTGATGCCTCACCTAGTCGAAGTGCCACAGGTGAGTGCAGTAGAATCTGGACAAATACCTGTAAGCAGGAATGTCCCAGAGGACAAAGCAAAGGTTAGCAAAGAATCTGCCCCACAGTCAGGAGAAAAGGGAACTAACAATATCCTGAAGTGAACAGCACATGAATGACTCACCAGAGCACTGAAAGTGAGGTCAGAGTGGATCCACCCACTGCCAATGCCCATGATCAGAGTTCCAAACCAGGGCTAATTAAATCCAACCACCCCCCTGCAAACCCCAACAGGAACAAAGGCACCCTAGACAATCATGAAAATGTGCAAACTTCAAACCTCCCCAAAAATCACATGTTTATTGGGATGCCCATTCCCAACATTTTGCAGGCTATTGTAAGGAAACTTTAAACCCCTTGGGCAGCACATAACTATCTCAGGTCCACCTCAAGTACAAAGGGGAAGTTTAAAGCAGCAGTGCTACAAAGGAAAGAGAGGCTAAACAATTTAAAGATTTCTGAATGAACAAGAATAAATGAGAGAAATGCATGTGTGCTTTCCTGTACTTTCTCTTCAATTTCATTTATAATGAAAAGCTCCCCTAATGTCTCATTTCATTCAGCGACAGGTGGAGGTGTGACGGAAACCACACCTGCCAATTTCATCATATGGAACACTATTTGAACTTTTACCATACATTGAACATAACTTGTTTAAAAATACCACAGAGTTGAAGGGCTGTAAACCTTCTTCAGCCTTCTGGTACCAGTGAAACAAGTTTGAAAGTGTGCACTGGGCCCCAACAAGAACTGCAAAACTTAATTTCAATCAAAGACTATACAGCAAAACTAAAAACAGAAATTGAATTCCATCTACTACTCTAAACCCTCCCCCCTTTAATTCTTTCTACTCCTTTGTATCTATTTGTAAGTGTGTTTATCACGTATGCATGCAAGCATGGTTGCATCGTGTATTTTTAGTCATTTTAACTGAGTTAGAGTGTTAAGGTTAATAAACTTACCTCTTTCTTGTTTAAACCTAAGGAAACCTGTCTGGTTGGTTCATTTACAATTACAATCAGAGAGCAGTGAGCAAGGAGTCACTGAGGTGAAGCTAAAAACATTATGTTTAAAAGTTAAACCCTGTTCCAACCCAAACCAGGAACGGGGCCAGAGGGGAGCCTGAGATCCCTTCCTCACCCAGTTGTAACAGATCGCTTAGCTCTGTCTAGACATGCTGCATCAGCTGTTTAGCATGTATGTAGTCCCGTGTTGTAGCTTCACCCAGTTGACACCTCATTTTTAATATGGCCCGGTGCTGATCCTGACATGCCCTCCTGCAATACTTAATCAAACCATGGTTGATCCCCTGCGTTAATGGTAATGCTAGAGTGAGGGATATGCTGGGCCATGTGGTTACAGATTGTGGCTGAATACAATTCCGCTGCTGATGATGGTCCACAGCGTCTCATGGACATGCAGTTTTGAGCCGCTAGACCTGTTTCTAATCTGTCCCATTTGGCTTGGTGGCAGTGCCACACAACATGATGAGTGGTATCCTCAGTGTAAAGATAGGACTTCCTCTCCAGAAGGTCTATGTGGTGGTCACTCCTACCAATAGTGTCATTGATAGATACAGCTGCGACAGATACATTGGTGAGGGCAAGGTCAAGTTGGTTTTTCCCTCTCATTGGTTCTCTTACCACCTGCCACAGGCCCAGTTTGGCAGATATGTTCTTCAGGTGCTACTGAGCCACTGTTGGTGATGGACATTGAAGAGTACATTCTGTGCTCTTGCTCCCCTCAGTGCTTCTTCCAAGTGGTGTTCAACATGGAGGAGTACTGATTCATCAGCTGAGGGAGGGCAGTAGGTGGTAATCAGCAGCCTATGTTTCTTGTGGCAGCGTGGGTCTCATAAAATGATGTTGTGGCCGAAAGACTTCTGGAAAAGGCCACTGGTGCAGGATGAAGGAATCATGTTGCTGCCAAGATAACAGACATTCAGCAGCATGAAGAGCTGGGTGTGGTCACACACCAACTGCACATTGACCAAAGGTAACGTTTACAATGCTGATACATCTCAGCATTGAGATGTGGTGCCTGCAGAGCCATGTGTGTCCAATCCCCTCTCCTGGCAATAGCCTCTGTCACTTCCCAGATACAGCAATGAACAACGCATTGTGACACATTAGCCATGTCACCTATAGCACTGCTGGGGGTTCCCTTGTGCTGCTCAATGCAGGTTCAGCTCTGCATGTTTACGAGAGAACGGTAGCTGGATTGTCAAGATCTGAAAAGGCAGCTCTGGCGGCACAATAGTGTTAGGCTATTACTAATGACATGCTCTGCCTTCTCTCCATACTTGTGGACCAAGCTCGTAAGATCTGTGCTCTCGTCATCCGCTGAGCTGGAAGTGAGTCTAAGTGTCACGGATGCCCCTTTGCTTCTAAATTGGCACACGTAGAGCCTGAAGTATGGTGCTACAGAGCCAAATTTTGCTCCCTTTAAGTGCTGAGGGAGACATACCAGAATGGGGTCATGGGCAAATGTGACTTGCAGCCACCTGATATCTTGCTATTAAGTGTGACTCCAGAGTGTTAATTCCATGGCCAGCTCATGTAGAATCAATCAGGAAAGTTTAAATCGCAAGAGGAACAGAGAGGAATGGAAGTGGCTGTGAATTGCGAGAGGAGCAGCAAGGAACAGTCATAAATCACAAGTGGAGCAGTGAGGAGTGCTCTCTCTGTGACACAGCGAAGAATCTGCGAAAAATCTGAAGAAGTGGCATCAGAGGAGTTGTGGTGCCCAAGGTACTGTGGCTAAGTGTCTCATTTATTTCATAACTTAGACACGTGTACGATTGATTATATAATTGAGTTTAGTGCTTAACAAATTGAGCAGATCTGGGGTAATATTATGAAAAATAACTAAGTAGAGTTCATCAGTGTGAAAGGGTTCAGTGCTGACATGACAATAATAAGTAAAGGTTGAGTGAACAGTGAAGTAAAAGAGCTAATAAATAAAAAGAACAGGCTGTGTGTCACTTTGTACCATCTTGTACATTCTAGCGATGTCCTGGATCTGGAATGTTTACACTTCTATGCCAGGAGACAACAATTTAATTGGGATAAAATGTAGAAGGTACAAGAGTTGGTTAAGCTGCAGGCTGGGAAGAAGCAGCTGTAGTAGTATGTTCAGTGGACATTCAGTATGACTGTAACACTGAGCGACATCAGAAATATAAAGACACAGCTCAAAGCAGGTGCTGACATCATGGACACTCTAGGATGCTCTGGAGAAGATTCAGCATAGCGGGGTGATGGTAAATGTTGGCCTGCAAGCAAATCATATCCAATTTATTGTGTTCATGACACCAACAATGAAATCCCATCTTGAAGGCCTTTCCTGAATTGCTGCTCATTGATGCGACGTACAAAATCAACAAGTACGACTGCTCCCCGTATCAGGTGATAGTGCAAGACAATCTTGGCAGGGGCCGGGACATGTTCTTTGGTGAGGAATGAGATGGCTAAGATGCTGGATGAGATTATGGGTGTGTTTGTTGAAATGATGGGATCTCGCATCGATCGGGTGATGACTGCAATTATTGATAAGGACATCAACAAGATAAATGCAATCAAGATGCATCTCCCAGCTGTCATGGTGCTCCTGTGCCACTTTCATGTTTTATTGAGTACAAGGAAGGTCTGCAACTACACATTGGATGGTGGTCAGAAGCAGCAATTGTCTGATGCCTGCAGGGACATGGTCATGAACCCACTGAAGAGCAAATAACAAGATATGTGGAAAAGATTGAGTACCTCCACCAACCCCTGCAGAAGGATTTGTTTATTAACTAGTTTGAACACTAGTTTGGCCTCAGCTGGAGTATTGCATCTAGTTCTGGGCACCACACTTTAGGAAGGATGTGAAGGCTTTGAGAGGGTGCAGAAAAGATTCATGAGAATGATTCCAGGGATGAGAAACTTCAGTTATGAAGATAAATTGGAGAAGTTACGACTGTTTTCCTTGGAGAACAGTTGGCTGAGAGGTGATTTGATTGTGAGGGGTCTGGACAGATAGATAGATAGAGAGAAACTGTTCCCACTCGTAAAAGGATCAAAAATGAGAGGGAACTGATTAAAGTAATTGGTCAAAGAAGCAAAAGCGACATGAGGAAAAACGTTTTCATGCAGAATATGGTTAAGGTCTGGAATGCACTACCTGAGAGTGTGGTGGAGGCAGGTTCAATTGAAGCATTCAAAAGGGAATGAGATTGTTATATGAAAAGGAAGAATGTGCAGGGTTACGGGGAGAAGGTGGGGGAGTGACACTAGGTGAAATGCTTATTTGGAGAACCAGTGCAGACATCATGGGCTGAATGGCCTCCTTCTGTGCTGTAACAATTCTGTGCTTCTGTGATCTACTGGCTTCCACAGAAGGAGATCTGGGCAGCATATTTCCGAAGTAACGTTCTAACTTTCTGAATAACACCAACAATTGGTATGAGTTGGAGAATGGCAAGATAAAGCACCTGCTTCACTTCTCATCCATGCAGGAATGCATCCCAGCACTGGTTTTCCACAATGATGTCCCGGATCGGGAGCACTCCTATTCTACATTCCCGCAGGGAGCCTCTTTCAAACTTGTTGCAAAGTCTGCAATCTGATCTACAATCGATCTATGGAGGGTTCACCAGTCATGCTGCGCAGATGATGCATGCTGAGCATTATCACCTCCATGCCACGAATGTCAAGCAGCAAGACACGGGTACAGTGACTGTGACTTCTGGTGCCAAGGAGTAGACACTGCAGACACATGATGGCCAAGCTACCTGCTGCTGCAGATTCTGGATTCAGAATTTGTTGTCCTGCAAACATGCTATCATTGTGCAGACACATCCAAGCTTGTTGCTGGAGAGACTTGCCCCCAACAGCCATTGCTGAGCATCAGGGTCACCCTGCAGAAGCAGACGTGGCTGCAGCAGCTGTTACCAAGGCCCCTCAGGAAAATTGAGAAGTACTGTGTTGCTGCAGACATCGCACATCAGCTACATTACATCTGGGTATGCAGTGGAGCAGCAAGTTTCCAGCAAAAAGTGGACGTGCTGAAGCATCAAATTCACAATTGAAAGCAAGAACTGGCAAATAAGATGGAGTGTCTTGATGAAGGTGCAGGGCCCAGTAATGTGTTGCACAACTGGCATGAGGTGATTTTGGAAACACAGGCCCCACTGTTCAAACTGACTTTCATGATCCCACACAATTCACTGACGGTCAAGAGGGCATCAACCTCATGCCACTAACCTTGTATCCTTGGATGACAATGGTCATATCAGCTGCTCTCATGAGCATTTGGACCATATTTTGGGCCCCACTATTCCAACTGGCTTTGGTGATTCTGCACACTGCATCAAGGCCCATGAGGACATCAGCATCACATCCAAGATTCTATAGACTCTGGAACAGTTCCGACAGATTGGAGGGTAGCTAATGTAACCCTACTATTTAAAAAGGGAGGTAGAGAGAAAGCAGGGAATTATAGACCAGTCAGCCTGACGTTGGTAGTGGGGCAAATTCTAGAGTCCATTATCAAAGATTTTAGAGCAGAGCACTTGGAGAACAATGGTAGAATTGGGCAGAGTCAGCATGGATTTATGAAAGGGAAATCATGCTTGACAAATCTACTCGAATTCTTCGAGGATGTATCTAGTGGAGTTGATGAGGGGGAGCCAGTGGATGTGGTTTATTTGGACTTTCAGAAGGCTTTTGTCAAAGTCCCACATAAGAGATTAGCATGTAAAATTAAAGCGCATGGGATTGGGGGTAATGGATTGTGATGGATAGAAAATTGGTTGACGGACAGGAAACAAAGAGTAGGAATAAACAGCTCTTTTTCTGAATGGCAGGCAGTGACTAGTGGGGTACCACAGGGATTGGTGCTAGGACCCCAGCTATTCACAATATATATTAATGATTTAGATGAGGGAACTAAATGTAATATCTCCAAATTTGCAGATGATACAAAACTGGGTGGGAGGGTGAGTTGTGAGGAGGATGCAGAGAGGCTTCAGGGTGATTTAGACAAGTTGAGTGAGTGGAAAAATGCATGGCAGATGCAGTGTAATGTGGATAAATGTGAGGTTATCCACTTTGGTAGCAAAAGCAGAAAGGCAGATTATCTGAATGGCTATAAACTGAGGGAGGGGAATATGCAGCGAGATCTGGGTGTTCTCATACACCAGTCACTGAAGGTAAGCATGCAGGTGCAACAGGCAATAAAAAAGGCAAATGGTATGTTGGCCTTTATAGCGAAAGGATTTGAGTACAGGAGCAGGGATGTCTTGCTGCAATTATACAGGGCCTTGGTGAGGCCACACCTGGAATATTGTGTGCAGTTTTGGTCTCCTTATCTGAGCAAGGATGTTCTTGCTATAGAGGGAGTGCAGCGAAGGTTTACCAGCCTGATTCCTGGGATGGTGGGACTGACGTATGAGGATAGATTGAGTCGGTTAGGATTATATTCGCTGGAGTTCAGAAGAGTGAGGGGGGATCTCATAGAAACCTATAAAATTCTAACAGGACTTGACAGGGTAGATGCAGGAGGGGTATTCCCGATGGTGGGGGAGTCCAGAACCAGGGGTCATAGTGTAAGGATACAGGGTAAACCTTTCAGGACTGAGATGAGGAGAAATTTCTTCTTGTATCATCGATAGCCACGGGTGAGGTACCGGAAGACTGGAGGATAGCTAATGTTGTGCCTTTATTTAAGAAGGGCAGCAGGGATAAGCCAGGGAACTACAGGCCAGTGAGCCTTACATCTGTGGTGGGAAAGTTATTGGAAGGGATTCGGAGAGACAGGATTTATATGCATTTGGAAAGGCATGGTCTGATTAGGGATAGTCAGCATGGCTTTGTGCGTGGGAAATCATGTCTCACGAATTTGATTGAGTTTTTCGAGGAGGTGACCAAGAGGATTGACGAGAGTAGATTGATGGACGTTGTCTAATTTTAGCAAGGCCTTTGACAAGGTCCCGCATGATAGGCTGGTCCAGAAGGTTCGAACACATGGGATCCAGGGTGAGCTAGCCAACTGGATACAAAATTGGCTTGGTGATAGGAGGCAGAGGGTGGTAGTGGAGGGTTGTTTTCCAGATTGGAGGCCGGTAACCAGTGGTGTGCCGCAGGGATCGGTGCTGGGCCCTCTGTTGTTTGTCAAATATATTAATGACTTGGATGTGAATGTAAGGGGCATGATTAGTAAGTTTGCAGATGACACCAAAATTGGTGGTATAGTGGATAGTGAAGAAGGTTGTCTCAAGTTACAACAGGATATAGATCAACTGGGAAAGTGGGCAAGGGATTGGCAAATGGAATTTAACACTGACAAGTGTGAAGTGATGCATTTTGGGAAGTTAAACTAGGGCAGGACATATACAGTAAATGGCAGGGCCCTGGGGAGTGTTATTGAGCAGAGAGACCTTGGGGTGCAAGTACATAGTTCCCTGAAAGTGGCAACACAGGTTGACAGGGTGGTGAAGGTGGTGTATGGCATGCTTGCCTTCATCAGCCGAGGCACTGAGTACAAGAGTTGGGACGTCATGTTACAGTTGTACATAATGTTGGTTAGGCCGCATTTGGAGTACTGTGTGCAGTTCTGGTCGCCGCACTACAGGAAAGATGTGATTAAGCTAGAGAGGGTGCAGAAAAGATTCACAAGGATGTTGCCTGGTTTGGAGGGCTTGAGTTATAAAGAGAGATTAGATAGGCTGGGTCTGTTTTCCCTGGAGCGAAGGAGGCTGAGAGGGGACATGATAAAGGTGTATAAAATTATGAGAGGCATTGATAGGGTAGATAGCCAGAGTCTGTTTCCCATGGTAGGGGTGACTAAAACTAGAGGGCATAGATTTAAGGTGAGAGGGAGGAGGTTCAAAGGGGATCCAAGGGGTAAATTCTTCACACAAAGAATAGTGGGTATCTGGAATGAGCTGCCTGAGGAGGTGGTGGAGGCAGGAATAGTAGCAACATTTAAGAGGCATCTGGACAGGTACTTGAATGAGCAAGGCATAGAGGGATATGGAATTAATGCAAGCATGTGGGATTAGTATAGACAGGCATTACGGTCGGCATGGACGCGGTGGGCCGAAGGGCCTGTTTCTATGCTGTACGACTCTATGACTCTATGACTCCATTGTATGTTTTCAAGCAGGAGTCAGATATAGCTCTTGGGTCTAAAGGGATCAAAAGGTATGGGGTGAAAGCAGGAACAGGCTACTGAGTTGGATGATCAGCCATGATCATAATGAATGGCGGAGCAGGCTCGAAGGGCCGAATGGCCAAATGGCCTACTCCTGCTCCTATTTTCTATCACCATCCCTGAATGGCAATGATCCTACCCAATAGACTAAAGAGCACTTGGAACATATGTATGCCTGCCTGCGCACCACTCCACCTCCCTCATCTGAGGAGCCCTCTGTCTGTCACACTGGGTAGAGCCAGATATCTCACAGGCCACCACTATGGATGGAAACAATGACACTTGCATGTTAACATCTGCTTCCTCACAGAGTCCCCATTGAGACAAATGGACAGAGCCTTCTCAGGCTCTGTGGTTGTCAGCTGGTGTCTGTCAAACAGTGAAGATGGCTAAAAGGATCAAAGGCCTGGTGTGCATTCAGTACAAAGAAGCAGCGCCAATGATAGGAGCACAGAGCCCATGATTTCTTGCGTGAAGTGTGAATGTGGATGCTCTTGCTGGTTCCAAAACAAAGAACAAAGAACAGTACAGCACAGGAACAGGCCATTCGGCCCTCCAAGCCTGTGCCGATCTTGATGCCTGCCTAAACTAACACCTTCTGCACTTCCGGGGCCCATATCCCTCTATTCCCTTCCTATTCATGTATTTGTCCACCTGGAGTGAACCCACACACATTCCAGTGTAAATGTCATGCATCGTGGCTAATGTTGTGAGTGTGCCTCAATCAATGCCTGCTGTCACCAATGAGGAAAATGTCGCTGAAGCCTTTTAATTTACAGTCCCGTGCACCCATCACCGCTGTGCTTGATGGCCTACTTTGGCTCCCGGTTCAGCAGTGCCTCCATTGAATATTTATTATCCTTGTTTGCAAATCCCTCCATGGCATCATCCCTCTCCAGCCCTATAATCTCCTCCGGCCCCACACTCCTCTGAGATCTCTGTGCTCATCCAACATTACCCTTTGGAACATCCCCGCTTTTAATAGCTCCACCATTAGTGGCTGTGCCTTCTATTGCCTAAACCAGAAGCTCTGAAATTCCCTCCCCAAACCTCTCCACTTCTCCATATCTCTTTCTTCCATTAAGATGTTCCAGAAACCTGCTTCTCTGACCAAGCTGATGGTCATATGCCAAATTGTTACCTTTTGTGCCACAGTGTGAAATTCCCCACTGTGACTCACCCATTGAAGCATCTTGGGGATTTTCATTGTGCTAAGGGTTCTATGTAAATATGAGTTGCTTTGTTATTGTTGGTTTCAGCTGCATTGTGAAAGACAATAAATCATTTTATTCTGATACAAAAGGGTTGTCATTCTGCTAAAAATATCTATTTTTCTCTCAAGGCACGTAGTCCCATCACATCGCATTCCATTCCACCATACAGTGACATGGGGACTGGAATAGAGCATAGGGTGCATTACTCAGGTGCCTTGCTTCTAACTCCACTCTGTCCTGCCCATCAAGGGGCATTGGGCTGAAGATCGAGGCCTTGCGTGCTTTTTGTCACTGATCTACTGTTACCGCTTTCCTCCCTCAGCCTCTGCGTCGAGCAACTCCTCAGCCGTGCTGATTTCAACCTCTATCTCAAATCATCATGCTCCCCCTGCTCTGATTTCACTGCCCTCTTATCCTCCCTTAATCTCTTCGTCCATATAAACTCCTCAACCCGTGTTCACAGCCACCCCCTTGGCCTGGCCCTCTCACATGATCTTGCTACCCCATCATATCCATCACAGATAAGGCCTTCTCGAATCACTTCCTGTTATCACTCTCCACCCATATCCCCCTGCCATGCCTCAACCCTACCTCCTTCTGTATCTACCCCTGGAAAAAAACTATACCCCAATTCAGCTACAACTACCCTTTCAACGTCCCAACTGTCTAGTCTTGGCCCCTCTGCTCACCACAATATTTGTGCCAAGCCTCCAATAAAACCAATACTCTCTCTCAGCCTGGCCATTCCACTGGGTAGGGCCCTCACAACTGTTCCCTTAAGTCCAAGGGCAAACCGGAATGGAAGGAGGACACAAATAACCACCCAGAAATGTTATGGAACCAAGGGTCCAATGAGAGGGAGGAACTGAAGGAAATCAGTATTAGGAAAAAAATAGTCCTTGGGGAATTATTTATTTAGAGATACAGCACCTAAACAGGCCCTTCGGCCCACCGAGTCTGTGCTGACCATCAACCACCCGTTATACTTTCTTTGGCCTCCTTATCGCGAGAGACAATGGTTAAGCGCCTGGAGGTGGTCAGTGGTGTGTGGAGCAGTGCCTGGAGTGGCTATAAAGGCCAATTCTAGAGTGACAGACTCTTCCACAGGTGCTGCAGAAAAATTTGTTTGTCGGGGCTGTTACACAGTTGGCTCTCCCCTTGCGCCTCTGTCTTTTTTCCTGTCAACTGCTAAGTCTCTTCGACTCGCCACACTTTAGCCCCGCCTTTAGGCTGCCCGCCAGCTCTGGCGAAAGCTGGCAACTGACTCCCACGACTTGTGATCAATGTCACAGGACTGCATGTCACGTTTGCAGACGTCTTTAAAGCGGAGACATGGACGGCCGGTGGGTCTGATACCAGTGGCGAGCTCGCTGTACAATACGTCTTTGGGGATCCTGCCATCTTCCATGCGGCTCACATGGCCAAGCCACCTCAAGCGCCGCTGACTCAGTAGAGTGTATATGCTGGGAATGTTGGCCGCCTTGAGGACTTCTGTGTTGGAGATACGGTCCAGCCACCTGATGCCAAGGATTCTCCGGAGGCAGCGAAGATGGAATGAATTGAGACATCGCTCTTGGCTGACGTACGTTGTCCAGGCCTCGCTGCTATAGAGCAAGGTACTGAGGACACAGGCCTGATACACTTGGACTTTTGTGTTCCGTGTCAGTGCGCCATTTTCCCACACTCTCTTGGCCAGTCTGGACATAGCAGTGGAAGCCTTTCCCATGCGCTTGTTGATTTCTGCATCTAGAGACAGGTTACTGGTGATAGTTGAGCCTAGGTAGGTGAACTCTTGAACCACTTCCAGAGCACGGTCGCCAATATTGATGGATGGAGCATTTCTGACATCCTGCCCCATGATGTTCGTTTACTTGAGGCTGATGGTTAGGCCAAATTCATTGCAGGCAGCCGCAAACCTGTCGATGAGACTCTGCAGGCACTCTTCAGTGTGAGATGTGAAAGCAGCATCGTCAGCAAAGAGGAGTTCTCTGATGAGGACTTTCCGTACTTTGGTCTTCGCTCGAAGACGGGCAAGGTTGAACAACCTGCCCCCTGATCTTGTGTGGAGGAAAACTCCTTCTTCAGAAGACTTGAACGCATGTGAAAGCAGCAGGGAGAAGAAAATCCCAAAAAGTGTGGGTGCGAGAACACAGCCCTGTTTCACGCCACTCAGGATAGGAAAGGGGTCTGATGAGGTGCCGCCATGTTGAATTGTGCCTTTCATATTGTCATGGAATGAGGTGATGATACTTAGTAGCTTTGGTGGACATCCAATCTTATCTAGTAGTCTGAAGAGACTACGTCTGCTGACGAGGTCAAAGGCTTTGGTGAGATCAATGAAAGCAACGTGGAGGGGCATCTGTTGTTCATGGCATTTCTCCGTGTATCTGACGAAGGGAGAACAGCATGTCAATGGTCGATCTCTCTGCTCGAAAGCCACACTGTGCCTCAGGGTAGACACGCTTAGCGAGCTTCTGGAGCCTGTTTAGAGCGACTTGAGCAAAGACTTTCCCCATTATGCTGAGCAGGGAGATTCCACAGTAGTTGTTGCAGTCACCGCGGTCACCTTT
Organism: Heterodontus francisci; assembly: GCF_036365525.1. NCBI lineage: Eukaryota > Metazoa > Chordata > Chondrichthyes > Heterodontiformes > Heterodontidae > Heterodontus > Heterodontus francisci. The sequence continues at coordinate 153,494,694 of NC_090376.1, read as the reverse complement.
GTTTTTATAGAGGGTGATGATATTGGCATCGCGCATGTCCTGAGGTACTGCTCCCTCGTCCCAGCACAGGCAAAGCAGTTCATGTAGTGCTGAGAGTATAGCAGGCTTGGCACTCTTGATTATTTCAGGGGTAATGCTGTCCTTCCCAGGGGCTTTTCTGCTGGCTAGAGAATCAATGGCATCACTGAGTTACGATTTTGTTGGCTGTATGTCCAGCTCATCCATGACTGGTAGAGGCTGGGCTGCATTGAGGGCAGTCTCAGTGACAACATTCTCCCTGGAGTACAGTTCTAGGTAGTGCTCAACCCAGCAGTCCATTTGCTTGTGTTGGTCAGTGATTGTGTCCCCTGATTTAGATTTGAGGGGGGCGATCTTCCTGATGGTTGGCCCAAAAGCTCTCTTAATGCCATCATACATTCCTCTGATGTTTCCGGTGTCTGAGGTCAGCTGAATATGACTGCATAGGTGTTGCCAGTAGTCGTTTGCGCAACGCCTAGCTGTTCTTTGTGCAGTACTTCTGGCTGCTTTAAGTGCTGCGGATGTTAAATCGCTGGGGGCTTTCTTGTAGTTCAAAAGTGCAATGCGCTTAGCGGCTATGACAGGTTCCAGCTCTTCATTATGAGATTGAAACCAGTCTGCATTTCTCTTCGCACTTTTGCCGTAGGTGGTCATTGCTGACTCATAGATGGCGTCTCTGATGTGGGCCCACTTGGTCTCAGCATCCCCTGTGGGAGTGTTTTGAAGGGCTGTTACAAGTGAATTTAGAAATTTTTGTAACAGCTGTGGAAGAGAAATTCTGCTCGTGTTGATGCGCGGGTGGCCCTTCTGCTTGGAATGATGCAACTTCTTTGGTCTGAGTCTAACCTTGCTGCACTCCAGGGAGTGGTCGGTGTCGCAATCCGCACTGTGGAAGCTGCGTGTGATTTGAACACTGTTTAAGGCGGCTCGCCTTGTGACGATGAGGTCTAGCTGGTGCCAACGACGCGATCTTGGGTGCCTCCATGAAACCTGGTGACAGGGTTTAGTGTGAAAGAACGAGTTGGTGATGCAGAGGTTATGATAGGTACACAACTCAAGCAGTCTCTGCCCATTCTCATTCATCCTTCCAACGCCATAGCGCCCAAGGTAGGAGGGCCATGAGTCATGGTCGGCCCCAACCCTGGCATTAAAGTCCCCCAGCAGGAACAGGTGTTCGGTGTTGAGGATGCTGCTAATGATGTTATGGAGTTCCTTGTAGAACTGGTCTTTAGCTTCAGGTAGGGAGCAGAGTGTTGGAGCATAGATGCTGAGTAGATGTACTGGACCAGAGGTGGTGAGCAGTCGGATGGACAGTATGCGTTCCGAGCCATTTGAGGGTGGCTCTATCATGCTGAGCAAGGAGTTTCTGATGGCGAAGCCCACTCCATGATGTCTTGGTTCTTCAGGATCCCTGCCCTGCCAGAAGAAGGTGTAGTCTTGCTCTGCTAGAGATCCACTCGCGGGGAGGCGTGTCTCCTGAAGTGCTGCAATGTCTACATTGAGTCTACTGAGCTCGTTGTTAATGATGGCGGTCTTCCGAGAACTGTTGATTTGTGTAAGCTCTTCCGACAGGCCAGGACACATAGTTCTGACATTCCAGCTTGCAAAGCGAAGGGCTGGTACCTTCTTTCCTTTTTTCATGTTGTTTGGTGCGGTGTTGCAGTCCACCTTTCGGGCAATGACCCTGAGCTCCAAGCACCCATTGAAGCAGGTAGACTGTGGTGGGACAGAACCTTATTGACCGGGGCTGCCCGGTTTCAGGCGGGCGGTAGTTGTCCAGTGAGGTGCGATGACCTCTCCCACCAACAAAGGCAACCTGTGGCGCCCAATCTCTATGCCAATTTAGCTGGACTTATAACCCGTAACTGCTGCCTTCCGTGTTGTTTCAGTCGCTGTGAGGCAACTATGGAGTGACCTCTCCATGGCGATGCCTGGGCAAATGTGTGGAGGTTGAGAGTTGCCCAAGCGTCAAAACCCCCCTCTCGGCCTTTCTGGTGGGGTCCAAAGGAGTGCAGAACATGACGTTTGGCACCGGTATGGCTGCAGGAACTGCCGGAAACATGCCAAAGGTGACACATGACCGCCTACGGGGTTCCGCTCCGGATTTTCTGTTAGGGTTTACTCCCTTAGCCTTGGTCTCTCCTGAGACGCCCACAAGGCACTGGGGTTGTTAGGGCCCCTCCACAGGTGTAGGATGATGCTGGTGGGAGGAGGGGGTGAGAGGGGGAGGGGTGGAGGGAAGGGGGTGCGAGGGGGAGCTGGGAAGGGTGCTGTAAGGAGGTAGGGGGGGTTGCAGGGGAAGGGGGTGCAGGGGGAAGATGGTGCGAGGGGGAGCTGGGAAGGGGTTGTGAGGGGGGAGGGGGGTGCGGGTGGGGGTGAGCTGAGAGAGTGGAGCTGGGAAGGGGAAGTGGGGGTGGAAGGGGAAGGGGGGTTGAGGGGGAAGGGGGGTTATCCATTTTGGTTGTCACAACAGAAAGGCAGATTATTATCTGAATGGCGATAGATTGGGAAAGTGGGAGGTGCAACGAGACCAGTTGCTGAAAGCAAGCATTCAGGAGCAGCAAGCAATTAGGAAGGTGAATGGTATGTTGGCCTTCATTGCAAGAGGATTTGCGTACAGGAGCAAGGATGTCTTACTGCAGTTATACAGAGCCTTGGTAAGACCACATATGGCGTATTGTGTGCAGTTTTGGTCTCCTTATCTGAGGAAGGATGTTCTTGCCATGGAGGGAGTGCAAAGAAGATTTACTAGGCTGATTCCTGGGATGGCAGGATTGACGTATGAGGAGAGATTGGGTCGACTAGACCTATATTCACTAGAGTTTCGAAGAATGAGAGGGGATCTCATAGAAACCTATAAAATTCTATCCGGACTAGACAGGCTGGATGCAGGGAGGATGTTCCCGATGGCTGGGGAGTCCAGAACCAGGGGTCACAGTCTCAGGATACGGGGTATGCCATTTAGAACTGAGATGAGGAGAAATTTCTTCACTCAGAGGGTGGTGAACCTGTGGAATTCTCTACCGCAGAAGGCAGTGGAGGCCAAGTCATTAAATATATTCAAGAAGGAGATAGATATATTTCTTAATGCCAAAGGAATCAAGGGATATGGGGAGAAAGCGGGAACAGGATACTGAATTAGACGATCAGCCATGATCTTTTTTGAATGGCGGAGCAGCCCTGTAGGGCCAAATGGCCTACTCCTGCTCCTATTTTCTATGTTTCTATTATCTGACTGCACCACATAATGCACTAACAGGTCCTGCTCTTGTCTGCTAAAATTTTCCACTCTTCCAGGATCATCCTGGAATGTAAAGATAACTCCCGGCCTCTTTTCTCTACAGCAAACCATCTTCTTAACCCCATCTTCCCTGTTTCCTCCACCCTCACCTAGACTTGTAAGGTGCCAGCCTTGGTGACTGACAAAAGTAGACTAGCCCTCCTTGGCCTTTGTGTCCTATCTGCAGCCTTCCTCCCCCAACGCCTCTCCACCGTCACACAGCTGGGTGGACTGCGTCAATTCTAATCCATCTAAATGTAGCCAGAGTATCATTTGCAATGGCTTCTCTTCCTGCTCCCACACCATGATCTCTAGTATCCCATAAGGATCAATCCTTGGCCTCCTTATATTTCCCATTTGCATGCTGCCTCTTAACGCCAAATTCTCTACTCCCTTCATCCACTGACCTACCTCCCTCTGAATTTGCAGCACTCCATCCTGTCATGGCCAACCCTAACTGTTGGTAAGCCTACTGATAGCCTCGCGGAGGCTGAATGCCAACTGTCAGACACCCCTTTGTCCATCACCCCTGACCATGACCCTGCCTTTCTCGACTTTTTTCTCTCCTTGCCTTGTCACTTCTGACCTACATCCATGACTCTTCCGAAGACCCATTCTCCCAGTTTCTCTGTCACATTTGTTCTATGTCACCTCTCATATCAGGGCTTCTGATATATCTTTTTGCTCAACTGAGGATTCCGCTCCAGGGTAGACAGGGCCCTTGACCTTATCCGTCTCATTTCCTGCATTTCTGCCCTCACCCCTTCCCCTCCCAGAACCATGACAGAATTGCCCTTGTACTAACTTTCCACCCCGCGAAGCTCCACATTCAACATATCATCCTCCGCCATTTCTTGCCTACACAATGGCCACCACCAAGTACATCTCCTCCTCCATTTTCCAGCATTCCAAAGGGAGCGTCCCCTCTGTGGCACCCTGGCCCACTCTATTAGCATCCCCAATAATGACTCCTCTTCCCATGGGGCCTACCCATGCAAGTGCAGGAATGTAACGCCTGCCTTTTTAACTTCTCCCTGCCCACCTTGCAGGGCCCCAAACACACCATCCAGGTGAAACAACAATTTGCCTGCACTTCGCTGCTCACAAAGCAGGCTCCTCTACACTGGGGAGACCAAATGCAAATTGGGCGATCGCGTTGCTGAACACTTTCATTCAGGCTGCAAGCGTGATTGAGCTTTCAGTTGCTTATCATTTCAATTCTCTGTCCCACTCCAACTCTGACCTCTCTGTACACAGCCACCTACACTTTTTCAATGAAGCTCAAGGAACACCACTTTTTGATTAGGCACTTAACTCACCAATTTTACATCATAATCACTGCTCTTGGTTTTTCAGCTAGCAGGTGCTGGCAGTGATTCAACTATTCATTTAATCGCTCCTGCCTTCCACCCCATCGGAGACCCTTCCTTTTGTTCTGTCCTTCCTTCCCTGCCTCTGTACTTCCTTATATCTTGTTCCCTCTCCAACTTCCCCGTCCTGTTATGGCAAAAGATAACAGCCTGAAGCATCAATTCTTTCTCTCCATACATGCTGTCTGAACTGCAGAGTATTTTCAGAGCTTTCGGTTTATATAATAGGAGAACTCTTTGCCCACATCTGACCTGATGACATGAGACGTCATGGAATCCTGAGTTAATTTTGAGAGCTCCCAGGGACACACGACGGTATGCCACCATCTCTGGTGGGTCTGTCCTGCTGGTGGGTCAGGACATGCCCAGGGGTGGTGATGGAGAAGTCTGGGAAGTTGGATCAAAGGTATGTTTCTGTGAGTATGACTATATTAGGCTGCAGCTTGATTTGTCTGTGGACTTGGTCTCCCACTTTTGGCACAACTCCATAGATGTTAGTGAGGAGGGAGAATCAGTGGCAGTGGCGGAGGACAAAGACCAGGCCTGTGAGGGGGCACTGGCGGTGGTGGAGGATAAAGAGTGGGCCTGTGAGGGAGCACCGGCAGTGGTGAAGGATAAAGAGTGGGCCTGTGAGGGAGCACCGGTAGTGGTGGAGGATAAAGAGTGGGCCTGTGAGGGAGCACCGGCAGTGGTAGAGGATAAAGAGTGGGCCTGTGAGGGAGCACCGGCAGTGGTGGAGGATAAAGAGTGGGCCTGTGAGGGAGCACCGGCAGTGGTGAAGGATAAAGAGTGGGCCTGTGAGGGAGCACCGGCAGTGGTGGAGGATAAAAAGTGGGCCTGTGAGGGAGCACCGGCAGTGGTGGAGGATAAAGAGTGGGCCTGTGAGGGAGCACCGGCAGTGGTGAAGGATAAAGAGTGGGACTGTGAGGGAGCACCGGCAGTGGTGGAGGATAAAGAGTGGGCCTGTGAAGGAGCACCAGCAGTGGTGGAGGATAAGGAGTGGGCCTGTGAGGGCGCACCGGCAGTGGTGGAGGATAAAGAGTGGGCCTGTGAGGGAGCACCGGCAGTGGTGGAGGATAAAGAGTGGGCCTGTGAGGGAGCAACGGTAGTGGTGGAGGATAAAGAGTGGGCCTGCGAGGGAGCACCAGTAGTGGTGGAGGATAAAGAGTGGGCCTGTGAGGGAGCACCGGCAGTGGTGGAGGATAAAGAGTGGGCCTGTGAGGGAGCACCGGCAGTGGTGGAGGATAAAGAGCGGGCCCGTGAGGAAGCACCGGCAGTGGTGGAGGATAAAGAGCGGGCCTGTGAGGGAGCACCAGCAGTGGTGGAGGATAAAGAGTGGGCCTGTGAGGGAGCACCAGCAGTGGTGAGGATAAAGAGTGGGCCTGTGAGGGAGCACCAGCAGTGGTGAGGATAAAGAGTGGGCCTGTGAGGGAGCACCGGCAGTGGTGACGGATAAAGAGTGGGCCTGTGAGGGAGCACCAGCAGTGGTGAGGATAAAGAGTGGGCCTGTGAGGGAGCACCGGCAGTGGTGACGGATAAGGAGCGGGCCTGTGAGGGAGCACCAGTAGTGGTGGAGGATAAAGAGTGGGCCTGTGGGGGAGTATCGGCCGTGGTGGAGGATAAAGAGTGGGTCTGTGAGGGAGCATCGGCAGTGGTGAGGATAAAGAGTGGGTCTGTGAGGGAGCATCGGCAGTGGTGAGGATGAAGAGTGGGTCTGTGAGGGAGCATCGGCAGTGGTGAGGATAAAGAGTGGGTCTGTGAGGGAGCATCGGCAGTGGTGAGGATAAAGAGTGGGTCTGTGAGGGAGCATCGGCAGTGGTGAAGGATAAAGAGTGGGTCTGTGAGGGAGCATCGGCAGTGGTGAGGATAAAGAGTGGGTCTGTGAGGGAGCATCGGCAGTGGTGAGGATAAAGAGTGGGCCTGTGAGGGAGCATCGGCAGTGGTGAGGATAAAGAGTGGGTCTGTGAGGGAGCATCGGCAGTGGTGAGGATAAAGAGTGGGTCTGTGAGGGAGCATCGGCAGTGGTGAGGATAAAGAGTGGGTCTGTGAGGGAGCATCGGCAGTGGTGAGGATAAAGAGTGGGTCTGTGAGGGAGCATCGGCAGTGGTGAGGATAAAGAGTGGGTCTGTGAGGGAGCATCGGCAGTGGTGAGGATAAAGAGTGGGTCTGTGAGGGAGCATCGGCAGTGGTGAGGATAAAGAGTGGGTCTGTGAGGGAGCACCGGCAGTGGTGAGGATAAAGAGTGGGTCTGTGAGGGAGCATCGGCAGTGGTGAGGATAAAGAGTGGGTCTGTGAGGGAGCATCGGCAGTGGTGAGGATAAAGAGTGGGTCTGTGAGGGAGCACCGGCAGTGGTGAGGATAAAGAGTGGGTCTGTGAGGGAGCACCGGCAGTGGTGAGGATAAAGAGTGGGTCTGTGAGGGAGCACCGGCAGTGGTGAAGGATAAAGAGTGGGTCTGTGAGGGAGCATCGGCAGTGGTGAGGATAAAGAGTGGGCCTGTGAGGGAGCATCGGCAGTGGTGAGGATAAAGAGTGGGTCTGTGAGGGAGCACCGGCAGTGGTGAGGATAAAGAGTGGGTCTGTGAGGGAGCATCGGCAGTGGTGAGGATAAAGAGTGGGTCTGTGAGGGAGCAGCTGGTCTGTGCGTTCTGAGCTGACCGACAGGATTCTAAAGGAAATCAAGTGTGACATCAATGGGAAGCTGGTAAGTGATTGGTTCGTGAGTATTTTTTTCTTTTTTACATTTTTACTCAAAACTCTGGCTATTCATTAGTAGTAGCAAGGTTTATTAGTAGTAGCAAGGTTTATTAATAGCAGCAGGGTTTATTAGTAATAGCAAGCTTTATTAATAGCAGCAGGGTTTATTAGTAGCAGGGTTTATTTGTAGTTTAGGAGTTTATTATCTAATAAATAGAGGAATGGTAGGGCTGCTCTGACCACTCGAGTGCACATCCTGTGCTATGTGGGAATTCCAGGACAGTTCCCATGTCCTGGATAACCATATGTGCAGGAAGTGTTGCCAGTTACATTAGCTCGAGCACCGGGTTTCGGAACCTGAGCAACAGCTGCAGTCACTGCGACACATCTGTGAGGTTGAGAGCTTCGTGGATAGCACATTCATAGATGTGGTCACCCCACAGCTTAAAAGTATGCAGGGAGAGAGGGAATGGGTGACCACCAGGCAATCAAGAAGAAACAGGCAGGTATGCCACACAAGTGCCAGGCAATGACAGTTTCAAACAAGAGAGAATCCAATCATCTCCTCTTGACATTCAATGGCATTACGATCACTGAATCCCCCACTATCAACATTTTGGGGTTACCATTGACCAGAAACTGAACTGGCTTAGCCATATAAATACCATGGCTACAAAAGTAGGTCAGAGGCTGGGAATTCAGCAGTGCGTAACTCACCTCCTGACTCCCAAAAACCTATCCACCATCTACAAGGCACAAGTCAGGATGTGATGGAATACTCTCCACTTGCCTGGATGAACTCAGCTCCGACACTCAAGAAGCTCGATACCATCCAGGACAAAGCAACCCGCTTGATTGGCACCCCATCCACAAACATTCACTCCCTCCACCACTGAAGCAAAGTGGCAGCAGTGTGTACCATCTACAAGATGCACTGCAGCAATGCACCAAGGCTCCTTAGAGAGCATCTTCCAAACCCGCGACCTCTCCCACCTAGAAGGACCAGGGCAGCAAATGCATGGGAACACCTCCACCACCTGCAAGTTCCCCTCCGAGCCACACACCTTCCTGACTTGGAACTATATCACCATTCCTTAACTGTTGCTGAGCCAAAATCCTGGAATTCCCTTCCTAACGTCACTGTGGGTGTACCTACCCCACATGGACTGCAGAGGTTCAAGAAGGCAGCTCACCACCACCTTCTCAAGGCAACTAGGGATGGGAAATAAATTCTGGCCTGGCCAGCAACACCCACATGCCATGACTGAATAAAAAAAACATATTGAACGCTTTCTTAAAATCCATATAAGCAACATCCACCGCATTCCCTTTATCAACCTTCTCTGTTACATCACCAAAAAATTCAATTAGATTAGTGAAGCATGATCTGCCGTTTACAAATCCATGCTGGTTATCCTTAATTAACTCGAAGCTCTCCAAGTGTCTGTGAATTTCTTCCCTGATATTGTTTCTAAAACCTTACCCACCACTGATGTTAAACTAACTGGTCTGTGGTTGCTAGGACTGTCCTTATGCTCTTTCTTGAATAAGGGTGTCACATTTTCCACTCTCTAATCCTCTGTCACCTCCCCCGTATTCAGGGAAGATTGTACCTAGCCTGTACCTGAAGCATCTCTTCCTTAAAGATAACCCATTGCTCTGATACAGCTCTTTCTGGCAGTCTTTGTTTCCATTCTACCCTGGCAAGATCCCTTCTCATTGTGTTGAAATTAGCATTCTTCCAATCTAGACATTCTACCTTATATTGTTCCTTGCTTTTCTGTATGATCACTCTTACCCAAGTTCTCCCCCACAGACACTGGTCCACTTGGCTCACCTCATTTCCCAGCAGCAGATCCAGCAATGCCTCCTTTCTAGTTGGGCTGAGAACATACTGGTCAAGGAGGTTCTCCTGAATGCATTTCAGAAATTCCTCCCCATCCTTACTCTTTACTGTAAAATTATCCCAATCGATATTCGGCTAACTAAAGTCCCCGAATATCACCACTCTATTGTTCTTGCCCATCCCTGTGATTTCCCTGCAGATTTGCTCCTCTATCTCTCTCCCACTGTTTGGAGGCCTATAGAATACCCCTAATGTGATCGTACCCTTTTTGCTCCTCAACTCTAACCAATGGATTCTCTCCTTGCCCCTTCAAGGACATCCTCCCATTCCAACGCTGCAATGTCTTCCCTAATCAGTACTTCCGTCTCTATCTTTCTGAACACTTTATATCTTTGTATGTTAAGTGCACAGTCCTCGCCATTTTGAAGCCACATTTCTGTTATTGCCACTACATCATATTCCCATACTGCTATTTGTGCTTGTAGTTCACCAACCTTATTCACAACACTTTGTGTGTTTACACATATGCATTGTAATCCTGTCTTTGCATTCCTCATAGTCCTTCACAGTCCACTCCCATCTAATACGGAACTATTCCCTTCTCTACCTAACACTCTCACTCTGGCCCCACCCAATACTTTACGTTTTCATACTCTAGCGCTATCTGTCTCTCCCAATTCTCTCCGCACCTTGGTGTTCCTTTCTTGTATTACCTCCTGGTTCCCATACCCCTGTCAAGTTGTTTAAATCCTCCTCAATAGCACTAGCAAATTACCCTGCAAGGAAATTTGTCCCAGCTCTGTTCAGTTGCAAACTGTGTGCCCTATACAGGTCCCATCTTCTCCAGAACTGGTCACAGGGTCCCAGGAATCTAAAGCGCTCCCTCCTGCACCCTCTTTCCATCTATGCATTCATCTGGGTTATTGTCCTATTTCTGTACTCGCTTGTATTGGGAGTAATCCAGAGATTATTACTTTTGAGGTCCTGCTTGCTAATTTCTTACCTGGCTCCCTAAACTCTTTCTGCAGGACCACATCCCTCTTCCTACCTACACTGTTGATACCAGTGTGGACCACGCCTGCTGGCTGTTCATCCTGCCCACCCCCCCTCCCTCAGGGGTCTCCTGCATTTAAAAAAAAAATTCTTTCATGGGATGTGGGCATCGCTGGCTAGGCCATAGGTACCCATTGCAACGCCTTTTATTTGCAGGAAGTGAGTAGAGTTGAAGGAGAACTTGTTCAATGTGAGAACAAGTTCAGCCAGGCAGAGGAGCTTGGTGGTGGATGAGGACTGGTTGGGCTTCTGTTCAAGAAAGAAGCGGAGAGCCCTCTTGGGGGAAGGAGGTGTAGAGAGATTGGATGCCCATAGTGAAGAGGAGGCAATGAATTAAACACTAAAATAAAAGCAAAATGCTGTGGATGCTGGAAATCTGAAATAAAACAGAAAGTGTTGGGTAGGTCTGGCAGCATCTGTGGAGCAAGAAACAGAGTTAACATTTCAGGTCAATGACCTTTTATCAGAATTGGCAAAGATTAGAAATGTAATAGATTTTGAGCAAGTGAAAGAGAGTGGGTGGGAAGAAGAACAAAAGGGACGTTATGTGATAGGGCGGAGGGCACTCTTGATCTTTTCATTGAGAACTGTCAGCAAGACATGCCGTCTTAATTTCTCCGCTCCCCTTGCTCACTCAAACCTGTCTCCCTCCGCACTTGCTGCACTCCGTTCTCTCAGGTCTAACCCCAACATTGTGACCAAACCTGCTGACAAGGGTGATGCTGTTGTTGTCTGGCGTACTGACCTCTAACTTGCAGAGGCTGAGTACCAACTCTCAGACACTTTTTCCTACCTCCCCAGAACATAACCCCACCACCGGACATCAAGCCACTGTCTCTGGGGTTGTCACTGACCTTATCTTTACTCAGAGGGTTGTAACTCTTTGGAATTCTCTACCCCAGAGGGCTGTGGAAGCTCAGTCATTGAATATGTCAAAAGCAGAGATTGACAGATTTCTAAATAAAAATGACTTAAAGGGGATATGGGGATAGTGTGGGAAAAAGACATTGAAGTGCATGATCAGCAATGGTTATATTGAATGGTGTAGCAGGCTCGATGGGCTGAATGGCCTACTCCTGCTCCTATGTTCCTATCCCTTCTGAAGATCTTCCCTCTACAGCTTCCCACCTCATGGTTCTGCAACACGAATAGCCTGCTTCTACATCCTTCCCAGAATCCACAAACAGGACTGTCCTGGTCGACCCATTGGGCTGAAGATTGGCGGTGAGCTTCAAAAGAGGTGCGGTTTAGGCACAAGACGTGCACTGCGGAGCCGCTGCGATATTTCGCACCATGGTTCATTTACATGGACGGGGCAGAAGGCCCGCTCCCGGATGACGTAGAGGGGGCGGCCGCTCCGTCCCCGGCAATGGTATCTGGCACAACCGTGCAGGTGCCTGTGCCATTTCTAAAGGGTCTAGGGTCTGCGGGAAATAAAATTAAAATGTTAATGCAACTTTGAGTCCCCTCTCCCACGTCCCCTTCAATGAGTAATCTATATATAAATCGCCCTCTCCCTCCAAAAATACGTTTATTCAGATCCCTAACTTTCCCCCTTGAACTTTATATCCTTTTACCCTCATCCCCTTCCCACCATCCCTGCAACCAGTAGGAAGAGTTTTCCCCACTCCACCCGCTTCCCGCCCTGAAAAGTTCACTCCTCCCACCTCCCCACCAGTGTTACGCCTCGGATCTCCAAAAGGAGATCTGAAGGCGCAGGAGTTCTGACGCTGGCCGGAATATCGGCATGGGGTGGCCGTCGTGGCAAGGTAAGTGTTTATGCATTCATTATAATTTATTTAAATTAAGGCTCTGTTGCCCAGCAGCGGGGCCACCCCGAGGCCTCGCCGCCAATGGTAAAATGGGGAGAGGCCTCTCCCAGAAGTATTTTCTGGGCCTCCCCGCCAAGACCCCCAAACATCAGAGGCTGGTAAATATCAGCCCATTGTTTCAGCCTGTTCCTGCCCCACTGAACTTATTTGTCCATATCTTGACTCTATTTTTTCTCTCCTTGTCCTATCTCTTCCCACCTATATCCGTGACTCTTCTGACGCCCTTCGTCATTTCAACAATTTCCAGCTTCCTGGCCCAAATCGCCTCCTCCTCACTATGGATGTCCAATCTCTCTACACCTCCATTCTCCTTCAGGACAGTCTTAAGGTTGTCTGCTTCTTCCTTGAAAAGAGGCTCAACTAGTCCCCATCCACCACCACCCTCTGTCTGGCTGAACTTGTTCGCACATTCAACAAGTTCTCCTTCAACTCCATTCACTTCCTGCAAAGAAAGGTCTTGCTAGGGGTACCCGCATGGGCCCTAGTTATGTCTGTCTTTTTGTGGGGTATGTCGAACATTACTTTTTCAAGTCCTACTCAGGCCCCCTCCTCTAACTCTTTTGCTGGTACATTGATGACTGTATTGGTACCATTTCCTGCTCTCCCCTGGAACTGGAAAACTTTGCTTCCAATTTCCACCCTTCTCTCACTTTCGTCTTCCTTTATCCTCAACTGAGGACTCCCCTCCTCCCCTCCCCCACTGTGGTTGACAGAGCCCTTGACTGTGTCTGACCCATTTCCCACACTTCTGCCCTCACCCCTTCCCATTCCTCCCAGAACAGTGATAGGGTTCCCCTTGTCCTCACTTTCTAGCCCACCAGCCTCCATATCCAAAGGATCATCCTCTGCCGTTTCCGCCACCTCTAGTGTGAAGCCACCACGAAACACATCTTCCCCTCCCCTTCCCTGCCAGCAATTCGAAGAGACTGTTCCCTCCACAACACCCTGATCCGCACTTCCATCACCGCCAACACCTCATCCCCTTCTCACGGCACCTTCCTATGCAATCACAGGAGGTGTAATACCTGCCCTTTTACCTCCTCATTCCTCACCATCCAAGGCCCCAAACACTCCTTCCAGGTGATGCAGTGATTTACTTGTACTTCTTCCAATTTAGTATACTATATTCGCTGCTCACATTGTGATTTCCTCTACACTGGGGAGACCAAACGCAGATTGGGTGACCACTTTATGGAACACCTCCTCTCAGTCTGCAAGCATAACCCTGAGCTTCTGGTTGCTAGCCATTTTAATTCACCACCTTGCTCTCATGCCCACATTTCTTTCTTCGGCCTACTGCAATGTTTTCAGTGAAGCTCAACACAAGCTTGAGGAACAGTACCTCATCTTCCGATTAGGTACTTTACAGCCTTCTGGACTCAATATTGAGTTCAATAATTTCAGACCAAGACCCCCATTTTGATTTTATTTTTGACAATGTGCCAGTCTGAAAACTGTTTTTCATGTTTTTGCTTTCGGACCGAGCTGTTTTCCGCCATTAACACTCTCTCTGGACAAATGCTTTGTCTTTTTCTACAACTATTACCATTTCCTTTGCCTTTGTTCCATAACTTTTTTTGTCATTTAATCGGTCCCGCCCTCTGCCCTATCACAGAGCTTCCCTTTAGTTCTTCCACCACACTCCCCCTTTTCACTTGCTCAAAACCTATTACACTTCTAACCTTTGTCAGTTCTGTTGAAAGATCATCAACCTGAAACATTAACTGTTTCTCTCTCCAAAGGTGTTGCCAGACCTGCTGAGTATTTCCAGCATTTTCTGTATTTATTTTTAATTTAGGACTTGTCTAAGTTCACCTATCAGCTCAATCTCAATTCAGTTCAAGTTCCAGTTTGAAAGGACATTGTATTATATTAATCCACTCCACCAAACACAGCCCACCTCCCACCTTAAATCCCAAAGCTATCTATAATTCATCACAAGTTAGCATTAAATTGGTGTGGGAAATCTAAAATATCACAATGTGTAGTGGAATAATTGTTCTACAACTGAAGGGAAAGCATACTGCTGGAGAAGATTTGAAGGAGCTTTTCTTTGCATCCAGCTAATGTAATATCTGACCTGGAGGAGCTTGATGCTGACTTGAGATACCAAAAGTGGAAAAATGTATTGTGTCCTAGCAATGACATTTGTCATCTCAATATTCACAAAAAAAATCACAAAAAAAATTAAACAATGCTGTTGACTCTTTGTTAATTCTGGAAGGTATCCAGGCATGTAAAAATTGCTCAGCATTCACTTGAACAGAACTTGCTGATAAGAGGTAACACTGAACGAAGAGGAGAGAAACAAAATTTAAATGGTCAACAGCCAATTTTCATAGTATCCAATAATAGCTCTTGAAGGAAAAGAAAGTGACATTTTGATTCTGTTAAATTCATTTTCCGAATATTGTGCGGAAGGGCTAAAAGCAAATTCTAGTTATTGACCCAGATTTTGCTGGAGCAGGATATGGTTAGTTAGACTTTTTCTCTCACCTTTCTGCTGCAATTATTTTGCTCTTTAAGGGTGGAAGTCCAAGTTAATAATGGGCAGCAGGCATCTAGGGCCTTGTTTACTTACCCAACAAATAGTCTATTTCTTAACTGTTAAGGTTAAAGGATTGAGAAAGAAACAGAGGAAGAAGGAAAGAGGGTGAATTAAAGTGGGTGAATGCAATGTCAATACAGGTACAGAGAGGGAAAGAAAGATTGAATTGAGAGAGAAAGAAAAGACAGAAAGGAAAAGTAAGAAAATAATTAAAAGCATAACATTTTACATTTTCAAAATGTTGACAGCAATGTACTTACTAACTAAGAATGAGATGCCATAGCTTAAATTGTCACCTTTCTGGGACAAGATGCTGATTGGAATTACAGCATTCTAAATAAGAACAGAAAGGTAATTACACTCTTAAGCAGCAGCCTTAGCTTTCTATAGCAAGTTTAATTGGCAATTAATGCGTAAATGCATCAACTTCATGAAACTCATGGGGTGGTTGAGGGCGAACTGCCATTGTGAGGCTAATGGCGGAACAGCACAAATCGTCCAGCAAATTATGATAAAGCTCAATTCATGGAGTATTGCTTCTTCTCCACAAGTTGCTGAACGATTTACATATGAATAACAGCGAGCATCATGAAACTTGATGTTATTTTGACAGCAAAACCTGGACCAATATCACCTCACTTCTTGCTTATTATAACTTTTTTGGAAAGACCCTATTCTGCTTTACTCTCAGGTAGTTAAGTTTAAAGTTTGATGTTTTCTGTTTTTATTGCTGATTCTCACCTGTCATTTATTAAAAGAAAACATCACCCACATTCGATGTGATTTAAAAAAATAATAATTATCTAAAAATATTGCTGTAACTGAGCCAAGCATGTTAGCCTTGACTCAATGGTAACTCTTACCTCTGAGTCAGAAGATCATGGATTGAAACCCCACTCCAGAGACCTGAGTGCATAATCCAGGCTGACATTTCAGTGCAGTATTGAGGGAGTGCTGCATTGTTGGAAATGCCATTTTTTGGATGAGACATTAAATCAGGACCCCATCTGGTCTGTCAGGTAGATATAAAATATCCTACAGAATTATTCAATGAAGAGCAGGGGAGTTCTCCCAGTTAATGTTAATGGCTAATGTTCATCCCTAAACCAACATCATTAAACAAAACAGATTTTATGGCCATTTATCTCACTCTGTTTGTGTGACCTTGATGTACACATGTTGGCTGCCACCCTTGCCTACATTACAGCAGTGACTATACTTCAAAAAGTACTTCATTGACTGTGATGCTCTCTGGGTCTTTCTGAAGTTGTAAGAGGTGCTTTGTAAGTGCAAGTTCTTTGTTTCTTTGCATGTGTAAAAATGACTGGTTAATTTATAAAGGCTTTTATAATTTACACTTTTAAAGTACTGTTTGCACTCTATCCCATTTTATTAATTTAATACCAAGTGGAAATATCACAGAGTAGAGAGAATTATTTTTCTTGGATGTTACAGAAAATACAAGAAGGCATATTATAACCTATAGCTTATTAACAGATTTTAAATATATATATATTACTTTCACTGAACATTTCTTATTTCATCTTTGCCACAGTGAGGATAATTTTGACTGGGTGATTGTGTAAAACAGACGATACTGATTCACTTGGCTTTTATACATAAAATGATAGAATCATAGAAAGGTTACAGCACAGAAGGAGGCCATTCACCCATCATGTCTGCGCCAGCCAAAGAATCTAGCACCCATCCAAGGCCGAGGAGCAGCGCTGGACCCAGGCCACAGGTAGGTCAAGGCAGGAGGGGTCTTGCAGAGTGGCGGACACTGGGGAGGGGGTGTAGGGGGGGTTCAGCAGCAAGGGAAGGGTTTGGCTCTCAGCAGGCCCCCCCACCCCCCTTTCCCGATGCTAGGTCCCTCATTCAGGCACTGATGTGCCTTTTAACAAGGGACCGCATCCTCCCCGGAGCCAGCAAGGAACCACACGGTTCTTCTTGCTGTGATCCCTGTGCAGAGACCGGCCCGCCCGCCGCTGGGCTAACTGCAGCAGTGGTGGGATGAGGCCCTTAATTGGGCAGTAATTGCCCACTTAAGGGCCTCAATTGGTGGCGGGGGGATGGCCGTTCACAGGCCTTACCGCCCCAGATTTAATTTCGACAGAGGCGGGAAGACAGCAGGGCCTCCCCCTGCCACCATCTCGCCCGATTATATGTTCTCCCTGCCTCCAAACCCACTGCGAGGGAAAGCATAAAATTCCCCCCTTCAGGTTGATAAAGAAAGATCCTAAAGACATTTGAATGGGTCTGAAGAACTGATCTAACTCTCACCAAAGGAAAGGAACCAGCTGAGAATATTACCATCCTCCACAAAGCCTTTTTAATAAGGTTCAGCCTGATTATAATAACCCAAATATTATATGGGTCCAGGAATCTCTCCTCAGTAACGTACCTCCCCACCAAAGAGGGTACGTAGACAGGTTCACGAGTTAGTGAGACAGAAGACGATGTGAGACAATATAATTTCTAACTTACATAACAGTTTATTAAAGATCTGAACATGCAATTCACAATTGGTGAGACAGTCAATCAGAATCTTAAAAGTTCTAGGAAAAGAAAGAAAGTATAATCATGTTTCTAGTAGAGAATCCAATTTCTAAATCTTTTTTACTTTTAAAAATTATTGTTACAGTAAAATATTTAAATAAGATATCCATCAATTATTAAAGTAACATATACCATATATTCCTGAGTAGAAGACTACAAAGGTTAGCGAGATACCTCTGTTCCAGTCAAGGCGAGAACTATCATTGCCTCACCCCAATAGCTGTACTCTTACCTTGAGAGATGTTGGAATGTGTCCAACAAATCTAAAAATTCAATGTGTGTTTCCAATATTTATACTGTTTTCAAGTTGCATAACTAATTTCTTACATATGGGGGTGTTACCTCTTCTGCAGGTAAGTTTGGCCTCCTTTATTTCCAAAATAAGGCTGTGTGACTGTTAATTTTTAGTTAAAATCCACTCCAGCAGCAAGAGGTGAGTCTCTCGTGATGGTCAATTTTCATTTGTCATCTAATTGTGTTTCAAGATTATAATTCCGTTTTTTGGGTTTGGTCAATTTTGTCAAAAATTCTGTTGACGGTGGTTCAGGGCTGTCCACATAAAATAATCTTATCAACATTTACACCATGGTAGCTTTCGTGACCATTTATAAAACTATGTTTTTAATATTTTACCATATGGTGAGGTTAGTGACTTTTAGGATTGAATCCTTCTTATCAGAAGCTACCTTTATGTTCTAGAATGAGGCAAGGCCTTCAACACAGAGTCATGTTCATGAACATTTTTAACCTTTTAGGAAGATAAACCCTGCTTTTAGGCTGGAATTCCACGTCCCCCCAAAGAGCGGGAAGGTGGCGGGGGGCGTAAAATGGAACGGGACGCTCAGGTGACCCTTCCCGACCTGCTCCCGCCTCCACCGCCACTTTACGCAGGGCGATGGCAGCAAAAAATGGCTCACCTACCCCAGGCCAAACTTAAGGACCTCTGCCCGCCACCAGTGGCCGGTTGGGCGGCCCAGGCGCGAGAGAAGCCGCCTGACAAAAGCAGGTGGCTTTCTGACGACCTGGGGGGGTGGGGCCCTCATGATCATGCACCCTGTGCCTGACGGAGGGCCTCTCCCACTGCCCCAACCACCCCCAACACCCAACACGCCCCCGTCCCCCCATTCGACCACCCTTGTCTCGTCGGGGCCCGACTGATCACCCCTGACGAGGCACCAAATAATTACCTTGGTTCTCCGGGCTCCCCAACATCTTCTTCCCAATGGCTAGGTTGCAGTCCCAGCAGTGGCTACGGCTCCTGGTGGCACTGCTGTGACTAAGAGCTGCCGGCCCGCTGATTGGCTGGCAACTTCATTAGGCAAGACTTCCTGCCTTGAGTGGGTGGAAGTCCCACCTCAGACCAATTAAAGGCTGGGGAACTGCAAAATGCGGATTGGATCCTCAGGACAGACGGAGGCGGGTTCACCACCGAGGGAAAAATCCTGGCCTTAATTTTTTAATCCCTAATTAATTGGAAAATAACTCTTTTAACCTTATAACATGTCATTATAGCTGGATTCCTTCAGAACTAGACTCACACCTTCCAAGTAATAAGTGATCTCCCTATTCTTCTACCAAAATATACTACCTCACATTTATCTGTGTTGAACTTCATTTGCCAATTATTTGCCCATTCTGCAAGTTTATTAATGTCCTCCTATAATTTGTTGCAGTCCTCCTCAGCATTGACTATTCCTCCCTAATATGGTGTCATCTGCAAATTTAGAAATTGTGTTTTCCTCCACAGTGTGTATTGTTTTTATCTTTGATTTTGTTAATGATATCTAGGATGAGATGTCAGGCATATTATATATCTATGCATACTTCTCAGGTTCTCTAAATTGACAATCGTAAAACACGTCCAAAAAACAGATAGCATGTATATTACTGATAAAAGATGATCTTGAAGTTACTCATTGCCCAGTATTATTTATTATCGCTATAGTAAACGTTGGCCCTTAAGGATTAGGACAAGTGACAGGGTTGAGTTTAAAAAGACAAAAAAAAATCATCCATTGTGTCACATATTAATCCCCGGACAAGAAGACAAACAGATGCCTTGGTCCTGGGTCTCCATGAACATTAATCTATCATAGGATGCTTAAAGGCGTACAAGATCTTCACCCACTCAGCAACCGCTTTTTTTCTGCTTGATATCCTGACTGTGGAATTTTCTACAGGTGGGATTGCAGACACGACATTCTACTGTGTAAGCGGCTTGAGTTTTTATTTAAACAAAAACTACAAAATAAGTAATAAAATCAGAAAATTCTGAAAGCACTCAGCAGGTCAAGCAGCAACTGCGAAGTGAGAAAGAAAGTTTATGTTTTCGGTCAATGACCTTCCATCAAAACTGTTGAAAGTTCTGATGAAAGGTCATCGGCCTGAAACATTAACTCACTTTTTCTCTTCATAGATACTGCCTGACCTGCTGAGTGTTTCCAGCATTTCATTTTTAGTTTAGTTTAAGTTTAGTTTAGTTTAGAGATACAGCACTGAAACAGGCCCTTCGGCCCACCGAGTCTGTGCCGACCATCAACTACCCATTTATACTAATCCTACACTAATCCCATATTCCTATCACATCCCCACCTGTCCCTACATTTCCCTACCACCTACCTATACTAGTGGCAATTTATAATGGCCAATTTACCTACCAACCTGCAAGTCTTTTGGCTTGTGGGAGGAATCCGGAGCACCCAGAGAAAACCCACGCAGACACAGGGAGAACTTGCAAACTCCACACAGGCA
Source organism: Heterodontus francisci (assembly GCF_036365525.1). Lineage (NCBI taxonomy): Eukaryota > Metazoa > Chordata > Chondrichthyes > Heterodontiformes > Heterodontidae > Heterodontus > Heterodontus francisci. Next base: position 153,474,742 of record NC_090376.1, on the reverse strand, counting down.
GTACCCAGAATTGAACCCGGGTCGCTGGAGCTGTGAGGCTGCGGTGCTAACCATGGGTTTCCAGCATTTGCTTTTGTTAATATAAAATAATTTTTTTGGAGTGTCAAAAGCATTAGCTATTTTTCCATAATCCTCTCATCACAATGTCCTAGACACTGTTTATTCAGCAATTTTTCACGTATGATTAATCTTTTGGACATAACCTTTAGGGAAATGTAGTGCACATGTAAGTATTATAGATATAGAAATATTTATGCTAATGTTTAGTCACCAACTATATTGTCAATGCAGATTACATGAGGAATGAAATAATTCACACATGTTACCATGTTCTTCTCTTACACATTCTATTTAGTGCTTCTGTTTTATTTTAATAGGGATTAATGTAGATAGGAATGCATATATGAAGCACATCTTGCCAGGCAAGTAAATGATAGAGTGAAGTGCAATAATGTACACCTCTTATTCAATTGTTTTTCTAATAGCTAATCTGCTAGTTCTGAAGGTTGCAAAACATGATGGATGATGGCTTTATCACAGAATGTCTTGTTCAAGTACTGAACCTATCTAAACTAGAAATAGCTGACAGAATGAATTTAATCCAAATAGTATACTGATTCTTGTAACTACAGCACAAACTGGATGTGAAAACAGCATCAGCACATCACAAGCAATGAAATGTATGCAAAGCTAGGGAATTTATTTGTTCTTTTAAAAATAATTTAGCTTTAAGTCTCCCATCTCTACAAACTAAGCAGTTTAGCCAAGGAGTTAAATACTGCCCATAACCATCTTAGAAACATTAATTTCCCTGCTGATTGTGCATCTGTTTGTATTTAAAGTAGTAGAAATCCTTTTTCTGTTCAGTTATTCTGTGATCACCAAAGCAACCAAGATAAGTTTGAATTACAGTAAATGCAATACCTTTAATTCAGCTTTTAGATAGCAGCCTGTTCTCATTTTGTTTTCTAATTTTTCATTCTGTCATCTTACAAAATGATATGAAGAATGTGGCGAAAGCTGCAAAAAGGAATAGAAAAAAATCTTGCCAGTGCTATCAAGGACAACATTAAAGGCTTTTACAAATATATTAAGACCAACAGGCTAAGAATAATGTGGGTCCTTGAATGACTGACACAGGTGATATTGTAATTAGAAATTAGAAAATAGCAGACTTACCAGGCTGAAGTTTAATCGCCTGCCAGGCTCCGTGGCAGCGCGCTTTGAACTTGGCAGCCTTCTGACACGCAAGTGCCGTCAAGGAGCCCCCACGATATTACATGTGGGGGCACGTTTAACGAGAGGAGGTTGAGTGGCCACCCCTGATGATGTAGAGGGGCACTGCCCTGTCCCCGGCAATGGCGTCCAGTGCCACCACGCAGGCGCCGGCACCATTTTTAAAGGGCTTTAAGCCCTTAGCAAAAATTACAATTTTTAAAGGTGTATCGTTATTAATTTTTATTAAATAAAAACTTTTCTCTACCACAACTTTACCCCCTAACCTTCAAATTTTTGCCCTTCAATCTCTTCCCACCATCTCCACATTCAATCAAAATGGTTTCCCCCGCTCCGCTACTCCTCCTGCCCTGAAAATTTTATTCCTCCCCCCTCCCCACCAGGTTCCAGAGTTCTGAAGGTGCGCAGAGTATGAACGGCGGCAATAAAACCGGTGTGGGATGGCCGCCGCCTGCAGGTAAGTTTTTATTTGCATCTCTTTAGTGTTAATTTGAATATGCTGATGAAGGGCCTGCCGCCGGTAATATGCGACGGGCCCTTCTTGATGTCATGGGTCAAGGCGGGCCTTTCCCCACGGAATTTTACTGGCCCTCCCACCATGACCCGCAGTGTTGAGGGGCTGGTAAAATTCAGTCCACTAAATAGTTACTTTGTATCAGTCTTTACAGTAGAGGATGAGAATTCAAACCAACCAACGTTCCATACAAGTTTAACATAACTTCCCTGCTTTTCAGTTCTATCCCTCTGGAAATGAACCCCAGTGCTTTGTCTGTTTGTCTTTAATGGATAATTTAACCTGCATTGCTACTTTTAGTCATTTGTGTATCTGTACCTCCAGTTCCCTCTGCTCCTCTACCCAATTTCGGCATTTATTTTCCAAGGGGTATATGGCCTCCTTATTCTTCCTATCAATAAGTACCACCTCACACTTTTGTATATTGAAGTTCATTTGCCAATTACATTCTCAAGCTGCAAGTTTATTAGTGTCTTTCTGTATTTTGTTGTAGTCCTCCTCTACATTAACACTACCCCCTAGTTTGATGTCATCTGCAAATTTTGAATTTGTATTTCCGATTCCCAGTTCTGAATGATGTAAATAATCTCTGTGGAACACCACTTCCCACCTTTTGCCAGTCTGAGCAACTACCTTTAACCGTTTTCTGTTTTGTAGCCAGTTTCCTATCTTTCTTGCCAAAGATTCCAGATGTTCTAACCTTAGTCATAAGTTTATTAATGGCTGTTGTTATTGAAAGCCAATCATCGCAGTCCTAGGACATTGCTGGAAGAGTTACTCATGAAAATGTCCTAGTCCCAACCATCTTTAGCTGCTTGATCAATGACCTTCCCTCCATCATAAGGTCAGATACGAGCCTGTTTATTGATGTTTGGTTCCATTCGCAATTCCTCAGATAATGAACATAGAACATAGAACATAGAACATACAGCACAGAACAGGCCCTTCGGCCCACAATGTTGTGCCGATCCTTTGTCCTCTGTCAAGGACAATTTAATCTATACCCCATCATTCTCCTTTATCCATATACCTATCCAAAAGCCTTTTGAAAGTCCCTAAAGTTTCTGACTCAACAACTTCCCCGGGCAAGGCATTCCATGCCTCGACCACTCTCTGGGTAAAGAACCTTCCCCTGACATCCCCCTTATATCTCCCACCCTTCACCTTAAATTTATGACCCCTTGTAACGCTTTGCTCCACCCGGGGAAAAAGTTTCTGACTGTCTACCCTATCTATTCCCCTGATCATCTTATAAACCTCTATCATGTCACCCCTCATCCTTCTCCTTTCTAATGAGAAGAGGCCTAGAATGTTCAGCCTTTCCTCGTAAGACTTATTCTCCATTCCAGGCAACATCCTGGTAAATCTCCTCTGCACCCTCTCCAAGGCTTCCACATCCTTCCTAAAATGAGGCGACCAGAACTGCACACAGTACTCCAAATGAGGCCTTACCAAGGTCCTGTACAGCTGCATCATCACCTCACGGCTCTTAAATTCAATCCCTCTGCTAATGAACGCTAACACCCCATATGCCTTCTTTACAGCCCTATCCACTTGAGTTGCAACTTTCAATGATCTATGCACATAGACCCCAAGGTCTCTCTGCTCCTCCACATGCCCAAGAACCCTACCGTTAACCCAGTATTTTGCATTCATGTTTGTCCTTCCAAAATGGACGACCTCACACTTTTCAGGGTTAAACTCCATCTGCCACTTTTCAGCCCAGCACTGCAACCTATCCAAGTCCCTTTGCAGACGACAATAGCCCTCCTCGGTATCCACAACTCCACCAACCTTTGTATCATCTGCAAATTTACTGACCCACCCTTCGACTTCCTCATCCAAGTCGTTAATAAAAATCACAAACAGGAGAGGACCCAGAACTGATCCCTGCGGCACGCCACTGGTAACTGGGCTCCAGGCTGAGTATTTACCATCTAAGACCACTCTCTGCCTTCTATCAGTTAGCCAATTCTTAATCCAACTGGCCACATTCCCCACTATCCCATGCCTCCTGACTTTCTCCATAAGTCTACCATGGGGGACCTTATCAAATGCCTTACTAAAATCCATGTACACCACATCCACTGGTTTACCCTCATCCACTTGCTTGGTCACCTGCTCAAAGAATTCAATCAGGCTTGTGAGGCAAGACCTACCCCTCACAAAACCGTGCTGACTGTCCCGAATCAAGCAGTGTCTTTCCAGATGCTCAGAAATCCTATCCCTCAGCACCTTTTCCATCAACTTGCCTACCACCGAAGTAAGACTAACTGGCCTGTAATTCCCAGGGTTGTTCCTATTCCCTTTCTTGAACAGGGGCACAACATTTGCCACCCTCCAATCACCTGGTACCACCCCCGTCAGCAGAGAAGATGAAAAGATCATTGCCAGCGGCTCTGCAATTTCATCCCTTGCTTCCCATAACATCCTTGGATATACCCCGTCAGGCCCGGGAGACTTGTCTATCTTCAAGTTATTCAAAAACCCCAACACATCTTCCCTCCTAACGAGCACTTCCTCGAGCTTACCAGTCTGTTTCACACCGTCCTCTTCAGTAATACACCCCTTCTCATTCGTAAATACCGAAGAGAAGTACTCATTCAAAACCTCACTTATCTCTTCCGGCTCAACACACAGTCTCCCGCTATTGTCCTTGACCGGACCTATGGTCCCCCTAGTCATCCTCATATTTCTGACATACGCGTAAAAGGCCTTGGGGTTTTCTTTTATCCTACCCGCCAAGCATTTTTCATGCCCTCTCTTAGCTCTCCTAATCCCTTTCTTCAGATCCTTCCTGGCCATCTTGTATCCCTCCAGAGCTATGCCTGTGCCCTTTTTCCTCAACTTTATATACGCATCCTTCTTCTTCCTAACAAGACTCTCAACCTCTCTTGTCAACCACGGTTCCCTCACATGACCATCCCTTCCCTGTCTGACAGGGACATGCTTATCAATGGCCCCTACTATCTGCTCCTTGAAAAAGTTCCACATTTCGACCGTGCCCTTCCCTGCCAGCATATGCTCCCAACTTATGCTCCTCAGTTCCTGCCTGACAGCATCATATCTACCCTTCCCCCAATTGTAAACCTTGCCCTGTTGCACATACCTATCCCTCTCCATTACCACAGTGAATGCTACAGAATTGTGATCACTATCTCCAAAGTGCTCGCCCACCAACAGCTCTATCACTTGCCCTGGTTCATTACCTAGTACCAAATCCAATATTGCCTCCCCTCTGGTCGGGCAGTCTACATACTGAGTCAGAAAAGCTTCCTGGACATACTGCACAAACACTACCCCATCCAAACTATTCGATCTAAAGAGTTGCCAATCAATATTTGGGAAGTTGAAATCCCCCATAATTACTACCCTGTGACTTCTGCTCCTTTCCAAAATCTGTTTCCCAATCTGCTCTTCCACCTCCCTGCTGCTATTGGGGGGCCTATAGAAAACTCCCATCAAGGTGACTGCTCCTTTCCTGTTCCTGACCTCAACCCACAGTGCCTCAGTCGGCAGATCCTCCTCGAAAATTCTTTCAGCAGTTGTTACACTATTTCTAACTAACAATGCCACCCCCCCACCTCTTTTACCACCATTCCTAATCTTATGAAAACATCTATAACCAGGTACCTCCAAAAACCATTCCTCCCCCTCACCTATCCACGTTTCAGTGATGGCCACAACATCGTAGTCCCAAGTGCCCATCCACGCCTTCAATTCACTCACCTTATTCCTGATGCTTCTTGCGTTGAAGTATACGCACTTTAACCCTTCTCCGTGCCCATCTGTCCTCTGTGACAGTGCTACCTTCCCCAATACCTCACTACACTCTTTGTCTTTCTGAGTGGACCCACTGGTCCCTGGATTACAAGTCCGGTTCCCATCCCCCTCCCAAACTAGTTTAAACCCTCCCGAACAGTACTAGCAAACCTCCCTCCCAGGATATTGGTGCCCCTCTGGTTCAGATGCAGCCCGTCCTGTTTGAACAGGTCCCATCTTCCCCAGAATGCAGTCCAATTATCCAAGAACTGGAAGCCCTCCCTCCTACACCATTCCTGCAGCCACGTGTTCAGCTGTGCTCTCTCCCTATTCCTAGCCTCACTATCACGTGGCGCCGGCAACAAACCAGAGATAACAACTCTGTCCGTCCGAGCTTTCAGCTTCCAGCCTAACTCCCTAAACTCACTTCTAACATCTGTGCCACCCTTCCTTCCTACGTCGTTGGTGCCAATGTGCACCACGACCTCTGGCTGCTCCCCCTCCCCTTTAAGGATCCTGAAGACGCGATCACAAACATCACGGACCCTGGCACCAGGGAGGCAACAAACCATCCGTGCGTCTCGCCTGCGCCCACAGAACCGCCTGTCCGTACTCCTCACCATCGAGTCCCCGATGACTAGTGCTCTCCCATTCTCCCTCCTTCCCTTCTGAGCCACAGTGCAGGACCCCGTGCCAGGCAATCTCCATATGGAGAAAGATCTGGACAATATCCAGTCTTGGCTGATAAGTGGTAAGTAACATTCGCTCCACACAAGTTCCAGACAATGACCATCTTTAACAAGAGAGAACCTAACCACCTCCCTTTGATATTCGATGGCATTAACATCATCAAATCTCCCACTATCAACAACCTGGGTGTCACCATTGAACAGAAACTCAACTGGATCAACCAAATAAATGACATGGCTTCTACATCAGGTCAGCAGTTGGGTTTTCTGTGGCGAGTGGCTCACTTCCTGATTCCCCAAATTCTCTCTACCTTCTACAAGGCATAAGTCAGGTGTATGATGAAAGACTGTCCACTTGCCTGGCTGGGTGCAGCTGCAACAAAACTCACAAAGCTCAACACCATCTAGGATGAAGCAATCTGCATGATTGGAGGCCTGCCAACACCTTAAATATCTACTCTCTCCGCCACCAGTGCGCCATGGCTTCAGTGTGTACTGTCTACATAATGCGCTGCAACAACTCACTAAGGTTGCTTCAACCTCACTTCCTCAACCCACAGTGTCTACTACCTAGAAAGACAAGGGCAGGAAGCACAAGGAAACACCATAATCTCTAATGTCCCCTTGAGGTGTCATATCATCCTGACTTAGATAATTATCAGCATTGCTGGATCAAAATTGTGAAGCTGTCTACCTAACAACACTGTGGGAGAACTTTCACCACATGGACTGCAGTGATTCAAGAAGGTTCACCAATGCCTTCTCAAGGGCAACTAAAAGGAGAAGAAGAATCTGCATTTATATAGTTCCTTTCATGATCTCAGGATGTCCTAAAATTTTTTGAAGCAAAATGTAGGAAAGACAGCAGCCAATTTGCACACAGCAAGGTCCCACAAACATTAGTGTGATAATGACCAGATAATGAGGGAAATTCTCCCTGGATACCTTAGGCACTACAGAGCCTTTGAGGTGGCCAAAAGGGGGTTTTCATTCGGGTACAGACTTGACACATTCTTATGTGCAGAACAGAAAGGATATCCAAAGCTAGAGCTCCCTGGATGAAAGGTAAAGGGAAATATTTTCCCCGGCGTAGTGCAAGAAGTTTAGGTGCTAAAGAAACTCTGAGGTGGCCAAGATGGGATCTTCAGCTGCAACACCAGTTTCGCCCGCATTTCCAGCAAGACTACATCTTGTTAAAGGTATTGAAGCATGCACTAGGAGCAGCCACTCAGACGATCATTAAAGTGCTGATTGCCTGCTATTGGTTATTAAAGAGGATGCATGCCATTTTGATGGATAATGCTTCATTTAACAATCTCTCATAACAACAATCAGCTGAACAGGAGTAAACCAGTCCTTGCTGATTATTTCAAGCGCTACTTAAAGCCATACTTAGCTTTCAGCATTCACTTGCTGCTGGAGATCAACTGACTACAACTCGTTTGAAGAGGACCTTTGTAACACATTGGGACAATTTCTGGCACACTTTGTCAAGATTTCACAATACTCTACTAACATTTTTCTGGAAATTTTCTCAGGAGTTCACCTAAAAAGAATGAGTGCTGTGCTACTCGATCTTCTTGGACACCTTATAGGAGTCACCAGGAGAAAGGGAGAGCTTGATTCATGGGGAGCTTGTTAGGGGTCCTTCCCACTTGCTCTGCATGAGGAATTGGAGGAGATTAAGGCAGGCAGAGCTGCACCAGCTGCTGCAGGAGAAAGGGGTACAAAGATGAGGAGACTCTCATTAAGAGGCCTTATCCATTAAGGAGTGTCAGAGATCACTACTTCTACATTCAGATGACTCAGAACCAGTGCATGAGGAGGCTGCACTTTACACAAGAGGTCATCACAGAGCTCTATGGCTCATGGAATGAGAACCCAGACATCAAGCTTGACCAGGACGGTAGTGCCTGTGGCAGTCAAGGCCACAGTAGCACATAATTTTTATGCTACTGAAACCTTCCAGGCTGCCACAGATGATATAAGTTATTTATCACAATCCATTGTGCACTTTTGCATAAGGTGGATCTCTGCCACTCTTTAAACTCTGAGGAATGATTATATTGCATTCCTATTGCCAGAGAAGACCAGAGGCAGAAAGCACTAGGATTCGATAGGATTGAAAGATTCCCCAAGGTCCAGGGAGCCATTCACTGCATACATTTGGCCATATGAGCACCTCATTTAAACTTGGAGGTGTTCAGGAACAGGAAGGAATTCCATTCTCTCTATGCAGCTTGTATGTGACCAGCAGCAGCACATCATGCAGGTGAATGTCTGCCACCCAGGGAACTGCCATGATTCATTTCCAATGAGCCAGTCATCCATCCCACAGATCTTTGAGAGCTAATGCAATAGATGACATCTGATGCCATGGTGTGTGACTCCCCTGAAAAATCTCCCAGCCACCAGCTGAGCACCCATACAATGAGAACCATTTAACCATCAGAATATCATTGATCAGCCCATTGGGGTCCTGAAGCAAAGGTGTAGATGCCTTGACTGGTCAGAAGATGCCCTGCAGTACTCAACCATGATCTGGTGATCATGCGAGACCAGCTGTTACCATCAGCAATTATGCCAGAGGATGAAGCTCAGCAGCCACAACAGGAGGAGGAGGAAAAGCAGGAGGAGGAAGAGGAGGGGACTGCGAGATCACCAGAGGCGTCCAGATAGATGGGCCGCACCTGGGAGGGACAGAGCACGTCTGAGAGACATTCTCCACCATCAGACTCTGCAGCACTGTTGCCATATGATTTACCTTCGACGATTTAGGATCCATCAGGAAGTCCATCATCTGCACTCAATCCTTTCAACTCTTTCCCCATGAAGACCACAATAAAAAAAGACCACTGATTTCACTACTTTTCAATTATCATCAACACTCTTCATCTACATCAAAAGCCAACAATGGAAACATGGCACAACCAAAAGCACTTACAAATATTAAACTGTTCACCCTGGTGCTTATTCTTAGTGGCTATCTATAAATGCTCTTGCCTAATCAAGTGCTACCTATGAAGTGCAACCCAAGTGACACCAGCATGTGAGGAGGATGTGTACTGAGATTCTGAAGACAGCAGTTCAGATGTCCTCCTCTGATGCTCTTGAGCGGCTGTGGGCAGTGATGCGCCATCTCAGCAGGGTCTTCAGTAGTCTGGGAATGGTGGGCAATGGTGGAGTGGCGGGGGAGGGAGCAGCAATGCTGGCATCAGGAGTGAGGCCAATAGGTGCCTGTTTTATGACTCCCATGCCACTACCTCAGCACCTCTGTTCAATCCACATAGGCATCTGGTGAAGGACAAATCTCTGGCCATTGGAGACACTCTGCAAGGCCCTTTCAAACCAAGAGCCCAAAGCCGTAATGGCAGTTGTCTGAGCTTCCATTGCAACCCTTTGCTGTTCCATGGAAGATGCAAGTGCTGCAATGGAAAATGTTTGAGCTTCTGTTGCAGCACTTTGTCATTCCATGTAAGCTGCAACGAATCCATTTGAAGCTTTGACCTCAGTCATCAGAGATTGCATAATGTTGGGGTCTACAGGTCGCTGGCTGGAATCGATCAGTTCTCCACACTGGAGGTGATGGATTCCAGGCTCTGTGTCCAGCCACGAACCAAAGTGGGGGTGCACTTCATCCCTCACACATGACCTGTAGGCTTTCAGGCAAGCTCTACATTGCACCAGGTTTTTGGTTTGCCTTCTTCTGAAGCTTGGTCCTGCAATGTCCTCATCTGACTTCTCTACAGTAGAACTAGGATGCCGCCTTGACCCCAAGAAAGATGTCACCTGTGGTCCCTTCCACCTGGTGTGGCTGCTGCCCACTAGTATATGGTCCTCCCACTTAAAGCGTGGCTACCTGACCTGAACCCGACTAGACCCGACTACATGTGTTAGGTTCGGGTCAGGTCGGGTCGAAATTCCAAGTCCAGCATTCGAGCTCAGGTGGGGTCGGGCTGGACACTGCTTCCGGGAAGTCACGGGATCAGGCTTACCCTGATTCCCCACAACTCCAGCTGCAGGAATAGCCTGCTGTCGGAACAGATGAAGGATATTTGTGTTGGGTCGGGCGCAAAAGAAAATTAAAGGGCTCGGGCTAGGGTTGGGTTCGGGTTGGCTATGGTCGGGTTGGGCCCGGGTCGGGTTTTAATTTTATACTCTCACTTGTGAGGATCCACCTTTTAACCAAGCTGTTTTTTACGTGTGTTGCTAGTCTCTGAGCTGGTGCCTGTGATATTGGTAGCCATTGATGCTGTGCATTCTACCTCGCTCTCCTCCCCCTCACTCTCCTCTTCCTGCAGGTGGGCAAGGCGGCTGTTACTTGTCTTGCGCTTGCCCAGGGTCAGGGATGCAAGGTGGATCTTGATCTTGGGAGCCTGCAATGAAAACACTGGAAGCGTTTGGGTGCAATGCATGTGGCCACTAAAGGAGGATATGTGTGATGAGACCATATAGAGCAGTGTTGTCTAACATATGGCCCAAAGACCAGAAGCCAGCCCACCAAAGGTTTCCATCCAGCCTGCTACGGATGATAAATTTCCACTGGAAATCTGCCATTGGCCTCTTCCAGCCCATCAAAACCTTCTGTGACTGACGACGGTTGCAGCTCCTTTACTGACATAGCGGAGATGCCTCACTGTGCATGTCCTCCTTCACAAAGATGGCAGACTCTCTTCTATACCTGATGTTCTGGCTCCTTCACTAAGGTGGCAGCACCTGGGCTGAGCTGGATATCTGCTGGTGCTTCCTACCTGAACTGCATTCCCAGTGTGGCTTTCTAGGCCTAGAGCTTGGACCCCAGGCCTTGCACTGGTTCTGCCTGCCTACGGACCCGGCCTGGGCCTCGGGGTCTTCATCTCTGCCACTGTCACTGAGGAGAAGCTACCTGAGGAGGCGGCAGTGCCCAGGCCTGGGACCTGGGGGTAGGGTGCTGTGTTAACCATGCCCTGGGAGCAGAGTGGGGGGAGGGGGTGGGGGGCAGGTGACACAGAGAGGAAGGGGGCTACAGAAGGAAGGGGGAGAGTGGTTAACACGCACAGAGACAGAGACACACACAGAGAGACAGGGACAGAGAGAGAGAGAGACACAGTTAGGGGAACACACAGAGAGGGACAAGAGACAACGAGGGACACAGAGAGAGGGAGATAGAGAAAGGGAGACAGAGAGAGACAAACAGAGAATGATCAGATCATTTCTGACAGATGGACATCTATCCGGAATACTCCACATCACTACATCAGGCATGCAGGCAGACGTTGTCTACTGCAAGCAAGAACAGTTCCAGGTATCTCACTAAATCAGTGTTCAAAATAGTGATGAGAAAGTAAGTTAATAAATTAGTCTTTTCATTTAAAGCTTGCTCACAAAAATGCACATTTTTGTGGTTTTGATTAATAGTAAAATAAATTTTTAATACCTTTATCTTTCTGAAATTTTCTCACCGGTCCCCGATGTCGCACAAAAATTATAATGCGGCCCCTCACGCAAAAAGGTTGGACACCCTGATATAAAGTTTGTGAATGAGGATAGCTTTGGGGGAATTATACATCTGTAAGGATGTTGGAGTGGCTACATACAGCTAGGCGGTATGCCTCCTGCTCTGTCTCTGGCCACAGTGTCTCCTGTCCCCCTCCCAATCACAGCCAGCACTGCCTGCTCAAGGGGAATGATGTCATGCAAGTGTTCTTCATCTTACCTAGTCAGGTCTTGCTGCTGCCTGTTATGTGTTATCGTGTCCTGAAAGAGAAAGAGTGGTGATTGTGAATGAGTGTATTGACAGGGACACTTGTGTGATGCCTCACATAGTTGAAGAGCTGTGAGATGTGTTTGACATGTGAAGGATGCTATGAAGAGAGACTGGATAGGCTAGGGTTGCTTTCCTTAGAGCAGAGAAAGCTGAGAGGGGACCTGATTGAGGTATACAAAATTATGAGGGGCATTGATAGGTTAGATAGGAAGAAAGTTGTTCCCTTAGCAGAGGTGCCAATAACCAGGGGCCATAGATTTAAGATAAGGGACAGGAGGTTTAGAGGGGATTTGAGGAAAAATGTTTTCACCCAGAGGGTGGTTGGAATCTGGAACACACTGCCTGAAGGGGTGGTAGAGGCAAGAATCATAGAACATAGAACATAGAACATACAGCACAGAACAGGCCCTTCGGCCCACAATGTTGTGCCGATCCTTTGTCCTCTGTCAAGGACAATTTAATCTATACCCCATCATTCTCCTTTAACCATATACCTATCCAAAAGCCTTTTGAAAGTCCCTAAAGTTTCTGACTCAACAACTTCCCCGGGCAAGGCATTCCATGCCTCGACCACTCTCTGGGTAAAGAACCTTCCCCTGACATCCCCCTTATATCTCCCACCCTTCACCTTAAATTTATGACCCCTTGTAACGCTTTGCTCCACCCGGGGAAAAAGTTTCTGACTGTCTACCCTATCTATTCCCCTGATCATCTTATAAACCTCTATCATGTCACCCCTCATCCTTCTCCTTTCTAATGAGAAGAGGCCTAGAATGTTCAGCCTTTCCTCGTAAGACTTATTCTCCATTCCAGGCAACATCCTGGTAAATCTCCTCTGCACCCTCTCCAAGGCTTCCACATCCTTCCTAAAATGAGGCGACCAGAACTGCACACAGTACTCCAAATGAGGCCTTACCAAGGTCCTGTACAGCTGCATCATCACCTCACGGCTCTTAAATTCAATCCCTCTGCTAATGAACGCTAACACCCCATATGCCTTCTTCACAGCCCTATCCACTTGAGTTGCAACTTTCAATGATCTATGCACATAGACCCCAAGGTCTCTCTGCTCCTCCACATGCCCAAGAACCCTACCGTTAACCCAGTATTTGGCATTCATGTTTGTCCTTCCAAAATGGACGACCTCACACTTTTCAGGGTTAAACTCCATCTGCCACTTTTCAGCCCAGCACTGCAACCTATCCAAGTCCCTTTGCAGACGACAATAGCCCTCCTCGGTATCCACGACTCCACCAACCTTTGTATCATCTGCAAATTTACTGACCCACCCTTCGACTTCCTCATCCAAGTCGTTAATAAAAATCACAAACAGGAGAGGACCCAGAACTGATCCCTGCGGCACGCCACTGGTAACTGGGCTCCAGGCTGAGTATTTACCATCTAAGACCACTCTCTGCCTTCTATCAGTTAGCCAATTCTTAATCCAACTGGCCACATTCCCCACTATCCCATGCCTCCTGACTTTCTCCATAAGTCTACCATGGGGGACCTTATCAAATGCCTTACTAAAATCCATGTACACCACATCCACTGGTTTACCCTCATCCACTTGCTTGGTCACCTGCTCAAAGAATTCAATCAGGCTTGTGAGGCAAGACCTACCCCTCACAAAACCGTGCTGACTGTCCCGAATCAAGCAGTGTGTTTCCAGATGCTCAGAAATCCTATCCCTCAGCACCTTTTCCATCAACTTGCCTACCACCGAAGTAAGACTAACTGGCCTGTAATTCCCAGGGTTGTTCCTATTCCCTTTCTTGAACAGGGGCACAACATTTGCCACCCTCCAATCACCTGGTACCACCCCCGTCAGCAGAGAAGATGAAAAGATCATTGCCAGCGGCTCTGCAATTTCATCCCTTGCTTCCCATAACATCCTTGGATATACCCCGTCAGGCCCGGGAGACTTGTCTATCTTCAAGTTATTCAAAAACCCCAACACATCTTCCCTCCTAACGAGCACTTCCTCGAGCTTACCAGTCTGTTTCACACCGTCCTCTTCAGTAATACACCCCTTCTCATTCGTAAATACCGAAGAGAAGTACTCATTCAAAACCTCACTTATCTCTTCCGGCTCAACACACAGTCTCCCGCTATTGTCCTTGACCGGACCTATGGTCCCCCTAGTCATCCTCATATTTCTGACATACGCGTAAAAGGCCTTGGGGTTTTCTTTTATCCTACCCGCCAAGCATTTTTCATGCCCTCTCTTAGCTCTCCTAATCCCTTTCTTCAGATCCTTCCTGGCCATCTTGTATCCCTCCAGAGCTATGCCTGTGCCCTTTTTCCTCAACTTTATATACGCATCCTTCTTCTTCCTAACAAGACTCTCAACCTCTCTTGTCAACCACGGTTCCCTCACATGACCATCCCTTCCCTGTCTGACAGGGACATGCTTATCAATGGCCCCTACTATCTGCTCCTTGAAAAAGTTCCACATTTCGACCGTGCCCTTCCCTGCCAGCATATGCTCCCAACTTATGCTCCTCAGTTCCTGCCTGACAGCATCATATCTACCCTTCCCCCAATTGTAAACCTTGCCCTGTTGCACATACCTATCCCTCTCCATTACCACAGTGAATGCTACAGAATTGTGATCACTATCTCCAAAGTGCTCGCCCACCAACAGCTCTATCACTTGCCCTGGTTCATTACCTAGTACCAAATCCAATATTGCCTCCCCTCTGGTCGGGCAGTCTACATACTGAGTCAGAAAAGCTTCCTGGACATACTGCACAAACACTACCCCATCCAAACTATTCGATCTAAAGAGTTGCCAATCAATATTTGGGAAGTTGAAATCCCCCATAATTACTACCCTGTGACTTCTGCTCCTTTCCAAAATCTGTTTCCCAATCTGCTCTTCCACCTCCCTGCTGCTATTGGGGGGCCTATAGAAAACTCCCATCAAGGTGACTGCTCCTTTCCTGTTCCTGACCTCAACCCACAGTGCCTCAGTCGGCAGATCCTCCTCGAAAATTCTTTCAGCAGTTGTTACACTATTTCTAACTAACAATGCCACCCCCCCACCTCTTTTACCACCATTCCTAATCTTATGAAAACATCTATAACCAGGTACCTCCAAAAACCATTCCTCCCCCTCACCTATCCACGTTTCAGTGATGGCCACAACATCGTAGTCCCAAGTGCCCATCCACGCCTTCAATTCACTCACCTTATTCCTGATGCTTCTTGCGTTGAAGTATACGCACTTTAACCCTTCTCCGTGCCCATCTGTCCTCTGTGACAGTGCTACCTTCCCCAATACCTCACTACACTCTTTGTCTTTCTGAGTGGACCCACTGGTCCCTGGATTACAAGTCCGGTTCCCATCCCCCTCCCAAACTAGTTTAAACCCTCCCGAACAGTACTAGCAAACCTCCCTCCCAGGATATTGGTGCCCCTCTGGTTCAGATGCAGCCCGTCCTGTTTGAACAGGTCCCATCTTCCCCAGAATGCAGTCCAATTATCCAAGAACTGGAAGCCCTCCCTCCTACACCATTCCTGCAGCCACGTGTTCAGCTGTGCTCTCTCCCTATTCCTAGCCTCACTATCACGTGGCGCCGGCAACAAACCAGAGATAACAACTCTGTCCGTCCGAGCTTTCAGCTTCCAGCCTAACTCCCTAAACTCACTTCTAACATCTGTGCCACCCTTCCTTCCTACGTCGTTGGTGCCAATGTGCACCACGACCTCTGGCTGCTCCCCCTCCCCTTTAAGGATCCTGAAGACGCGATCACAAACATCACGGACCCTGGCACCAGGGAGGCAACAAACCATCCGTGCGTCTCGCCTGCGCCCACAGAACCGCCTGTCCGTACTCCTCACCATCGAGTCCCCGATGACTAGTGCTCTCCCATTCTCCCTCCTTCCCTTCTGAGCCACAGTGCAGGACCCCGTGCCAGAGGCCCGGTCACTGCAGCCTGCCCCCGATCCTCACAACATTTAAGAAGTATTTAGATGAGCACTTTCCAGCTGCACATTAATTTGTTCTGTCCTCATATTTCTATATTCACTTGTGCATGGTACCATGGTTCACTGTCGCTGGGTCAAAATCCTGGAACTCTCTTCCTAACAGCACTGTTGGTGTACCTTAATCTCAAGGACTGCAACGGTTCAAGAAGCCAGCTCACCACCATCTTCTCAAGGGCAATTAGGGATGGGCAATAAATCCTGGCCTAGCCAACGACATCCACATCCCACAAACGAATAAAAAACATCTTTGGAGAAAAACATTTTTGAGGTACAAAATTGCTTCAAATTTAGACAGCAAGTCTGAAGCAGAACAAGTCAACGAATTACTTTATTCTATAGGAGCAATAGCAGACAATGTCATTGCAAGACAAGGCATTAATGAAACATCAGTTAAATTTGAAGAAGTCTTAAAAGCCTTTGAAAATTATTTCAACCTGAGGAGCAACAATATTCTAGAAAGGGTCAAAGTCAACAGAAGGGTCCAGAAACCAGGGGCTGCATTTTACAAGCTCACCGCCGATTTACACTGCAGAGCCACTGTGATATTAAATGCGACGGCTCATTTACATAGTCGGGACGGACTGCAGCTCCCTCCCCCAATGACATGGGAGTGGGTAGGCAGTCTGTCCCCGGCAATGGCGTTTGGCACCATTGCATAGGCACCGTGCCATTTTTAAAGGGTTTCCAGCCCTTCAATATAATTTAAATTGTTAAAGATACATGATTGTAAAAAAGTAAATAAAGTTATCACGACCCTCTTCCACCTCCCCCAATGACCTTAAAATTTATTACTTGCCCTTTCTCTCCCAAAAAAGCATACCTTGTGATCCCGACCTTCCCCACCATCCCCTGCCAAAGTTCATAAACTATGAACTTTACCCCTTCCCACTACCCATTAAACCAACCAAAAATGTTTCACCTCGGTCCCCCTCCCCACCGGTTTTCCACCTCGGATCTCCGAACGGAGATCTGAAGGTGCAGGAGTGTCAGCCGCCACCGCTACTTAAACTTTGGTGCCACCACTGAGTGGCAGGGGAGAGGGGGGCCGCCACGAAGCCGCCAGCAATATGGGGTCCGCCCTTCCCGGCATCGAGGTCTTTGGCGGGCCTTTCCCAGAGGCATATTCTGGAACCCCCCCACTATGGGGGTGTGTAAAATTCGCCCCCAGTTGAACTGGTAGATGCTTTTATTAATGACCTTTACAGGCTAGTTGAAGGATGCAAATTTGTGGACCAAAAAGCAGAATTAATATGAGACCGCATTGTAGTGGAAATCGCTGAGGAATCCCTGTCAGATTTATTGCAGTCTAAGGAAGACCTCACCCTAGACAAAGCAATACAGTTGGTGAGACAAGTAGAGGTCCAGAAGAAGAACAGAGCAATCACAGTGGCGCAGTGGTTAGCACTGCAGCCTCACAGCTCCAGGGACCCGGGTTCTATTCTGGGTACTGCCTGTGTGGAGTTTGCAAGTTCTCCCTCTGTCTGCGTGGGTTTTCTCCGGGTGCTCCGGTTTCCTCCCACAAGCCAAAAGACTTGCAGGTTGGTAGGTAAATTGACCATTATAAATTGTCACTAGTATAGGTAGGTGGTAGGGAAATATAGGGACAGGTGGGGATGTTTGGTAGGAATATGGGATTAGTGTAGGATTAGTATAAATGGGTGGTTGATGGTCGGCACAGACTCGGTGGGCCGAAGGGCCTGTTTCAGTGCTGTATCTCTAATCTAATCTAATCTAATCCTGAGCGGTGAAGAAAAGCCTTGTGTTCAGGAAACCTCCAGCAACCACACAGTTGCTTAAGTACAAGACTGTAAAAGAAGCACCAGAAAAGAAGGTACACTTGGGAGGAAAAGTGCAAAATGCCATGAAACCCTGCCAGCGCCGTGGTACCAAAAAGAACCATAGGCTGGAACAGTGTCCGGCAAATAGAGCAGAATGCTTTCACTGCAAGAAAGTTGGCCATTTTGTGAAGATGTGCGAAAGTAATACCTCCAATTTCATAGGTTCTAAAGGAAAAGGCTTCACACATAGAGCTATTCATGAAGTTGTACAATCTCCATGAAAGAGAAATCAGAACACTTCCTTGATGAGATTAATGATCCTAATCGTGCATTCTGGACTACAGATATATATGTCCATAGACATATCACCAACTTTAAACTAGACACTGGAGCAAGTGTAACAGTTTTATCACACAATGAACCATGGTTATCAATGCATTGCCTGCAACTAACAGCAATGCAGTTACATGGTCCAGGAGGGATCAAACTGACAGTCAAGGGAAAACTACAGGCAACACTCCAGTACAAAGGAAAGCAGATATTGGAAATACCGAATGTTCTACAGGAATCAAGTATCTTCTCTTTTAAGTAGAAGAGCTTGTATAGACCTTAATCTTATCAGTAAAGTGGAAGAAGTTGAGAAGAAAGAACCAGGAGTCACTTCCAAAAAGACTTTCCAAAATTATTTACTGGTCTAGGAAGACTTAAGACAAAATATTGTATTACTTTGAGGAAAGATGCTAAACCTGTACGTCTTTGCATGCTGAGGAAGATACCATACCAACTAATGAAGCAAGTCCAATGTAAATTAGCACCATCACAACTATTGATGAGAAGGAAGCTTAGAACACAACTTCTTATCCTACCCAAAAAGTTACTTCCAGGGCTAGATTATTGGAGAGTTCAAGACAGAGAAAAGTCTTAGCGAAAACAACAACGATAACAGAAGATATCGCACCAGGAATCTACCCAAGTTGATGGAAGGAGGAAAGGAAGGGTACAAGACAAAGGCAGAGAAGGAGTAATCGTCCAGAGAGATGAGATTCAACAGAAGTCTTTTTAGTACATACTTCAGAAGGTATTATAAGAAGAAACAGGAGGAATCTTATTTCTATTCATCAAAGACGTCAATCAGTCATGCATTTGGATGAATCAGATGTTGAACCTGAAATTCAGAAAGCACCGGAAACTACAAACCTCAATGAAGACCGTCCAAGTCAAGAAACAAGAGTTCATAGAAAGACTACTGATCTTCTGAGTCTGACAACAGCACGATCAGGGAGAGTTGTGAAGCCTCCTGACAGATTGAATCTGTGATGGCAAAGACTTAGGGGGAGATGGGGTAGTATGTAAAAGTCAAAATGAATGTAGTATAAGGGTTGGAAAGGGTTAATAGTTGGTACAGTGTGAGTAATACCTCCCATTATGATGATGTAAAAGACTACATGAGAGAGAGAGACTTGAGGGAGAAGCAGCATGATGTCAATGAAGCTAGACATACTTATGTAAAGCTGTATACAGTTCTCTAATATGTAATAAACTAGTTATTGTTGAATCTTACCGAAGACTCCGTAATTTCTTCGAGCTAGACTAACCAAACATACAACAACCTCTACTGCCAAGAAGAACAAGGGCAGCAGGCACATGGGAACACCATCACCTGCAAGATCCCCTTCCAAGTCACATACTTTTCTGGCTTGGAAATATATCACCTTTCCTTCATCATCACTGGGTCAAAATCCTGGAACTGCCTTCCTAACATACCTAAAGAACACGAACTGCAGTGGTTCAAGAAGGTGGCTCACCACCACCTTCTCAATGGCTGTTAGAGAGGGGCAATAAATACTGGCCTTGCCAACAATGCCCACATCCCACAAACGAATTAAAAATAAAATCTAGGAATGCAGTAGATTCTGAAATCTCGATTCCTCTGCTGTGAGATTATCATATGTGGAGATCTTGTCTTCTCTAAATATTTCTTTTCAGGATGTGGGCAATGCCGGCAAGTCTGCATTTATTGTCCATCCTCATTTGCCATGAGAAGGTGGTGGTGGGACTTCTCCTTAAACTGCCGTAGTCCTTGTAGTGAAACTAGGTAGGGAATTCCAGGGCATTGACCCACAGATGATGAAGCAATGGGGATATGTGTCCAAGTCAGGATGGTGTGTTGACTTGGAGGGGAACTTGCAGGTGGTGGTGTTCCCATGCATTTGCTACCCTTGTCCTTCTAGATGGTAGAGGCCGCAGGTTTGGAAGATGCTAAGGAGCCTTGGTGCGTTGCTGCGGTGCATCTTGTAGACGGTACACACTGCTGCCACTGTGCATCGGTGGTGGAGGGAGTGAATATTTGTGGATGAGGTGCCAATCAAGCGGGCTGCTTTGTCTTGGATGGTGTCGAGCTTCTTGAGTGTTGTTGGAGCTGTATCCATCCAGCCAAGTGGAGAGTATTTCATCACACTCCAGATTTGTGCCTTGTAGATGGTGAACAGGCTTTGGGGAGTCAGGAGGTGAGTTACTCACCACAGGATTCCTAGCCTCTGACCTGCTCTTGTAGCCACAGTATTTATATGGCTACTCCAGTTCAGTTTCTGGCCAAGGGTAACTCCCAGGATGTTGATAGTGGGGTATTCAGCGATCATAATGTCAAGGGGAGATGGTTAGATTCTCTCTTGCTGGAGATGGTCATTGCCTGGCACTTGTGTGGCATGAATGTTACTTGCCACTCAACAGCCCAAGTCTGGATATTATCCAGGCCTTGCTGCATTTCTACACAGACTGCTTCAGTATCTGAGGAGTCGCGAATGGTGCTGAACATTGTGCAATCATCAGCGAACATCCCCACTTTAGACCTTATGATTGAAGGAAAATCATTGATGAAGCAGCTGAAAATGGTTGGGCCTAGGACACTACCCTGAGGAACTCCTGCAGTGATGTCCTGGAGTTGAGATGATTGACCTCCAACAACCACAACCATCTTCCTTTGCACTAGGTATGACTCCAACCAGTGGAGAGTTTTCCCCCTGATTCCCATTGACATCAGTTTTGCTCGGACTCCTTGATGTCATATTTGGTCAAATGCTGCCTTGATGTCAAGGGTAATCACTCTCACCTCACCTCTTGGTTTCAGCTCTTTTGTCCCTGTTTGAACCAAGGCTGTAATGAAGTCAGGAGTTGAATGGCCCTGACGGAACCCGAACTGAGCGTCACTGAACAGGTTATTGCTGTGCAAGTGCCACTTGATAGCACTGTTGATGACACTTTCCATCACTTTACTGATGATTGAGAGTAGACTGATGGGGTGGCAATTGGCCAGGTTGGACTTGTCCTGCTTTTTGTGTACAGGGCATACCTGGACAATTTTCCACATTGCCGGGTAAATGCCAGTGTTGTAGCTGTACTGGAACAGCTTGGCTGGGGGCGCGGCAAGTTCTGGAGCACAGGTCTTCAGTACTATTGCTGGAATGTTGTCAGGGCCAATAGCCTTTGCAGTATCCACTGCCTTCAGTCGTTTCTTGATAGCACGTGGAGTGAATCAAATTGGCTGAAGACTGGCATCTCTGATGCTGGGGACTTCAGGAGGAGGCCGAGATGGATCATCAACTCAGCACTTCTGGCTGAAGATTGTTGCAAATGCTTCATCCTTATCTTTCGTACTGATTTGCTGGGCTCCCCCATCATTGAGGACGGGGATATTTGTGGAGCCACCACCTCCATTTAGTTGTTTAATTGTCCACCACCATTCACAGCTGGATGTGGCAGGACTGCAGAGCTTAGATCTGATCCGTTGGTTATGAGATCGCTTAGCTCTGTCTATTGCATGATGCTTATGCAGTTTGGCATGCAAGTAGTGCTGGGCTGTAGCTTCACCAGGTTGAGACCTCATTTTGAGGTATGCCTGGTGCTGCTCCTGGCATGCCACCTGCACTCTTCATTGAACCAGGGTTGGTCTCCTGGCTTGATGGTAACTGTAGAGTGGGGGATAGGCCGGGCCATGAGGTTACAGGTGATTGACTACAATTCTGCTGCTGCTGATGGCCCACAGCGCCTCATGGATGCCTAGTTTTACATTGCTGGATCTGTTCAAAATCTATCCCATTTAGCACGGTAGTAGTGTCACACAACACGATGGAGGATATTCTCCATGTGAAAGCAGGACTTCATCTCCACAAAGACAGTGTGGTGGTCACTCCTACCAATACTATCCTGGACAGATGCATCTGCGGCAGGCAGATTGGTGAGGACGAGGTCAAGTACGTTCTTCCCTCTTGTTGGTTCCCTCACCACCTGTCGCATACCCAGTCTAGCAGCTATGTCCTTTAGGACGGGGCCAGCTCGGTCAGTAGTGGTGCTACCAAGCCACTCTTGGTGCTGGTCATTGAAGTCCCCCACCCAGAGTACATTCTGCGCCCTTGCCATCCTCAGTGCTTCCTCCAAGTGGAGGAGTACTGATTCATCAGCTGAGGGAGGGCGGTAGGTGGTAATCAGCAGGAAGTTTCCTTGCCCATGTTTGATCTGATGAGACTTCATGGAGTCCGGAGTCAATGTTGATGACTCCCAGGGCAACTCCCTCCCGACTCTATACCACTGCGCCACCACCTCTGGTGGACATGTCCTGCTGGGAGAGAAACAATGGCAGATATTTAAAGAGATATTTCATAACTTTCAAGATATATTCAATTGAGGAAGAAAGACTCTATGAGAAGGGTACACCATCTGTGGCTAACTAAGGAAGTTAAAGATGGTATTGAATTGAAAAAAAAGGCATACAATGCTGCAAAGATTAGTGGTAGGCCAGAAGATTGGGAGAATTTTAGAAACCAGCAGAGGACAACTAAAAAAATAATAGAGGGGGAAATTATAATATGAGAGTAAACTAGCAAGAAATATAAAAACCTGCAGTAAAATGTTCTACAACTATATAAAAAGTAAGCGAAAGTAAACATTGGTTCCTTAGATGATGAGACAAGGAAAACAAGGAAATGGCAGAGACTTTGAACAAGTATTTTGCATCTGTCTTCACAGTACAAAGAACAAACAAAGAACAGTACAGCACAGGAACAGGCCATTCGGCCCTCCAAGCCTGCGCTGATCTTGATGCCTGCCTAAACTAAAACCTTCTGCACTTCCAGAGACCGTATCCCTCTATTCCCATCCTATTCATGTATTTGTCAAGATGCCTCTTAAACGTCGCTATCGTATCTGCTTCCACCACCTCTCCCAGCAGCAAGTTCCAGGCACTCACCACCCTCTGTGTAAAGAACTTGCCTCGCACATCCCCTCTAAACTTTGCCCCTCTCGCCTTAAACCTATGTCCCCTAGTAACTGACTCTTCCACCCTGGGAAAAAGCTTCTGACTATCCACTCTGTCCATGCCACTCATAACTTTGTAAACCTCTTTCATGTCACCCCTCCACCTCCGTCGTTCCAGTGAAAACAATCCGAGTTTATCCAACCTCTCCTCATAGCTAATGCCCTCCAGACCAGGCAACATCCTGGTAAACCTCTTCTGTACCACATCCTGGTAAACCTCTTCTGTACCCTCTCCAAAGCCTCCACGTCCTTCTGGTAGAGTGGCGACCAGAATTGTACGCAATATTCTAAGTGTGTCCCAACTAAAGTTCTGTGCAGCTGCAGCATGACTTGCCAATTTCTATACTCTATGCCCCAAGAAGACACAAAAAGGATTCCAAGAATTGTAGAAAATCAAGAGGCAAAAGGGAGGGAGGAACTTAAAACAATCACAATCACTAGAGTAAAAGTACTTGGAAAATTAATGGGACTAAAGGCTGAGAAGTCCCCTGGACTTGATGGCTTTCATCCTAGGGTCTTAAAAGAAGTGGCTGCAGAGATAGTGGATGCATTGGTCGTAATTTTCCAAAATTCCAGAGATTCTGGAAAGGTCCCAGTGGATTGGAAAACCGCAAATGTAACACCTCCATTCAAGAAAGGAGGGAGACAGAAAGCAGAAAGTTGTAGGCAAGTTAACCTAACATGCATCATTGGGAAAATGCTAGAATCCATTATTAAGGAAGTCGTAGCAGGTCATCTAGAAAATCATTATGTAATCACACAGAGTCAACATAGTTTTATGAAAGGGAAATCATGTCTGACAAATTTATTAGAGTTCTTTGGGGATACGACAAGAAGGGTGGATAAATGGGAACCAGTAGATATAGTGTATTTGTATTTCAAAAAAGCATTCGATAAGCCACATAAAAGGTTACTACACAAGATAATAGTTCATGGTGTTGGGGTAATATATTAGCATGGATAGAGATTGCCTAACAAACAAGAAACAGAGAGTCTGGAATTTTGTGCTCTCCCTTGTGTTGGTTTTGGAGGTGCGGAGAACATATAATCGGGTGGAATCATGGCGGGGAGGGACCCCACCATCTTCCCGCCTCTACCCAAATTAAGCCCAGGGTAGGAAGGCCTGTGAACGACCTTCCCGCCCCACTGCCAATTGAGGCCCTCAAGTGTGCAATTAATGCCCAATTAAAGTCCTCACCCGCCACCACCAGAATTAGCCCAGTGGCGGGGGATGAGGGGCTGTGTGGCCGCAAGGGGAGCATGCCTTGCAAACCAGTGCGGGTTGCTTGCCAGTTGTGGTGGGGGAGGTTCCACATTAAAAGGTACTTAGTGCCTGGACGGGGGGCCCGACATTGGGAAGGGGGTGGGCAGCTGAAAGCCACACCCATGCCCTTGCTGCCAATCTCCCTACACACACCTCCCCCGTGACCCAACCCCATGAAAATCCTGCCACCCTGACTTACCTGTGGCCTTGGGGCCAGCTCTTTGGGTGAGTCAATTACTGGCAGCAGCTACCACCTCCACAGTGGCGCTGCTCAGTAAATGAGCAGTTGGCCTCTCTGATAGCAGGAGGGACTTCCGCGGCTGGCGTCCTTGATCCCGGGAAAGGCCCACCACAGGCCGCTTAAGTGCTTACTTGTCACTTAATTTGGTGGGCCTTCCCCAGAGAAGGCAACACGGAGCTCTCGCCAGCACTTTTACCAGTGGTCGAGATCCCCATCGCCCAGACAAAATCCCGGCCAGAGAGTCAGGATAAATGGGGCATTTTCAGGTTGGCAAACCATAACTAGTGGAGTGCCACAGGGATCAGTGCTGGGGCCTCAACTATTTATGATCTATATTAATTACTTGGATGAAGGGACCGAGTGTATTGTAGCCAAAAGTGTGGGCAATACAAAGATAATAGGAACATAGGAGCAGGAGTAGGCCATTCAGCCTGTTGAGCCTGCCCCGCCATTCAATATGATCATGGCTAATCACCCACTTCAATGCCTTTTTCCCACACTATCCTGATATCCCCTTATAACATTTGTATTTAGAAATCTGTCAATCTCTGCTTTAAACATACTCAATGACTGAGCTTCCACAGCCCTCTGGGGTAGAGAATTCCAAAGATTCACAACCCTCTGAATAAAGAAATTTCTCCTCATCTCTGTCCTAAGTGACTTCCCCCTTATTTTGAAATTGTGTCCCCTGGTTCTAGACTCCTCAACCAGGGGAAACATATTACCTGCATCTACCCTGTCTATCCCTGGAAGTATTTTGTAGATTTCAATGAGATCACTTCTCATTCTTCGAAACTCTAGAGAATACAGGCCCAGTTTCCCCAATCTCTCTTCATAGGACAGTCCTGCCATCCTGGGAACAAGTCTGGTGAACCTTCGTTGCACTCCCTGTATGGTAATGATATCCTTCCGAAGGTAAGGGGACCAAAACTGCACACAATACTGTAATTGCAGTCTAACCAAGGTTCTATATAATTGAAGCAAGACTTCACTACTCCTGTACTCAAATCCTCTGACGATAAAGGCTACTCAGTCTGTCCAAATCCCCTTGAAGCTGCTTTGCAACTTCCTCACAACACACATTCCCACCTAGTTTTGTGTCATCCGCGAACTCGGAAATACTACATTTGGTCACCACATTCAAATCATTGACATATATTGTGAACAGCTGGGGCTCAAGCACTGATCCCTGCGGTACCCGACTAGTCACAACCTGCCAACGTGGGAATAAGTAGGAAAGCAAGTTGTGAGGAGGATAGAAAGGGCTGAATTTTATCAGCCCCTCGACGCCGTGGATCGTGGCGGGTGCTGATAAAATGGTGCAGGGAGAGGCCCACCTCGACCCGCGACATCGAGATGGGTCCGCCACATTTTACCAGCCGCAGCGGGGCTTCGGTATGGCCCCCCCGCTGCACAGTGGCAGCTCCACAATCAACAAATGGTAACGATAACTTACCTTTGCTGATTAGTTAGCCCGCCGCCTCTCCACTAACACTGCCGGATTATTCGTTGAACGGGCGGCCGTCACGTGCCGCCCCGTTCATGATCTGAAAAGCCGGTGGGTCCTCACACTGCATTCTGGAAGGGAGGAGGGAGGGAGGATACACAGGGGTCGCACTCTGCATTCTGAAAGGGAGGGGGTCTGAGATTACAGGAGGGAAAGCTGGGCTGGCATGAAGGAAGGTACCGTATACCATCCCTCCATTAACAGTGTACGCTCTGTGTTTGTGAGGGGGCAATGGCACATGAGGCACCCTGTGTGTGAGGAGGGTGCCAGAAAGGGCAGGAGCATTAAGGTTATATGTATGGTGGGGGAAATCGATTCAGCTGGTAGGATCTTGATGTGGTCATGCTGTGCCACTCTGAATTTTGGCCAAGATGGGCAATGCCATGGCACGCCACATAGTTTATCCAGGAAAGCAGCTGATGTACCCGTCAACATCAATCCATGCCCTGTTAGGAACCTTCGAATACATGCAAGGTTTAACTTTATTTATCATATGGAAACAGGTGTGGCTCATCCTACATTGTGTGATCCTCTGCACGCGAGGATCCATATGTGCCAGTGGCAATATTAACAGGCAGGTGTGATCCATATAGAGGCCCCCGGTCGTGAGCAGCAGCACCCAAGGGGAGCCCGCCATTACAGTTGCCATGCATCTACAGGCCTCACATGACATGCCATCGAATGTCGAGCACCAGTGTCAGAGGAGATTGCTCATATAGAGAGGGTGGTGAGATGTCTCTGTGCCCTACTCAATGATGACCTGCAGCCCATGGGCTCCAGTGGACATCCCATGCCTTTGTTCCTCATAGTGGCAGCAGTTCTCAAGCCTGATGCCTCTGCAGCCTTTTTGGGGCCCACCTTTGTGGGGTCACACAGTCAGCAGTGCACCGCTGCATCAGGGAGGTCACCAATGCCCTGCACAGGAGGGCCAGTGAGGATGTTCTGCTTCAGGACGGACTCTCACAGCCAGGCCCAGAGGGCCATCGGTCCTGGCACCATTGCCGGAGAACCATAGGTTGTAATGTTCATCGACTGCAGTCATATGGCCATCAGGCCCACCGTCACATTAAAGGAGCCCTCTCAATCTAGGTGAAGCTGGTATGTGAACACCACAGATGCTTGCAGCAAATCTGTGACCATTTCTCAGGCAGCTGCCAAGACTTCTGGGCCTTGCACCAGTCCCGGCTGCCACCGTGTTCACTGAACAAGCTCAGATGGAGGGGTGGCTTCTTGGAGAGAAGGGCTATCCTTTGCAGATGGTTCCCGACACCAGTGAGAGACTCCATCACTGCTGCAGAGGAGAGATACAACATCAGCCACTGAGCTACATGAGCCACCATTGAGCAGGAGATCGACATGCTGAAAGAGCATCTCCAATGCCTGGATGGATAGGGTGATGCCCTGTACTATGGGCCGAAAAGGCCAGCTCCTTTCTTTGCTGTTCTGCACAAGTATGCACCCAATAGGGGCCAGGCCTGGCACGATGAGGAGAGACGTCAACAGGATTCCTCCTCGGACTATGAGGATGCTGAGGACCTAAAATATGAAAGACGCATGGGAGGGCAGATGGCACACAGGCTCTGCACGCAGGGCTAGCAGTGAGCTAGGGATGTACAGAAGTGGCTTCTTAGACAAAAGCTGTCTGCTCCACAGGAACTGATATGAGCTCTGCAAGCCACACATCACCCTCACTCACCTGCTGTGTACCAGTCCACATCTGCAGCATCCCTGTGTAAACCATTAGAGGCAACAGCTGACTGAGCCAATGTCCATGTCACTGAATCCGTGGAGACGCTCATGTGTAATGGTGACATGGCAATGATGTTACTCTCCTGAAGGGCCAATGGTGTAAAGGGATGTGACATTGGCACTACATGCTGGCACACAGCATTCACACAGAGAAAAGGACACACATGTTGGTGAGGAACATTTAGTGAAAGATGTATTTACATTGCTGTGACACCCGTGCATTCCCATTTGTGTCAGAGTGTTCTCTGTAAACCTCTGTAATACCTTTTATGGTCTATTTAAGTCTCACGTCCTGGAATGTGCAAAATTAAGATTGTTCACCCAAGTGCAGCATGCCTACAAGAAGGAATGTTACACTTAAGTGGAAGAAGAGGATCACAACTTCACAGGACACTGGGGCACAGCAGGGTAAGTATGTGGCAGCAAAGCGGAAAGTGCTGGGGTCACTCAGCAGGTCAGGCAGCATCTGTGGAGAGAGAAGCAGAGTTAACGTTTCAGGTCAGTGAACTTGGACAAGTTAACTCTACTTCTCTCTCCACAGATGCTGCCTGACCTGCTGGATTTCTGCAGCACCTTCTGCTTTGCTGTCAGATTGACAGCAGCCCCACTCTTCCGCAGTCAGGTAAGTATTCTTTGACAGCCGTCGGGAAACAGGTGCTGGGGTTTCTTAAAATAAGGCCCCAGCACCTGCTGCACAACTGTCAAAAGGTTTCTCACTGTCCCGAATGTCCCGCCTCTCCCCACGTAATCGGTGCAGTGATGCTAATGAGCCCCCCCACATAATCTCGCGAGGGCTCTGCGGCGGCCACAAAATGCAAGTGCTGTGCTGAGTTCCTGCGGTGGCACCCCAATAAAATTCAGCCCAAAGTGTCTGAAAAGGGATAGAGATAGGTTAAGTTAGTGGGCAATAATTTGGGAGATGGAGTATAATGTGGGAAAGTGTGAGGTTGTCCACTTTGACGGGAAGAATAGAAAAGCAGAATATTATTTACATGGAGAGACTGCAAAATGTTGCAGTACAGAGGTATCTGGGTGTCCTTGTACATGAATCACAAGATTTCTAGCATGTCGGTACAAGTAATTAGGAAGGCAAATGGAATGTTGGCCTTTATTGCAAGGGCATCGGTGAGACCATATCTGGGGCTGAATTTTGTTTTTCCACCGCCAGGAATGACAACTGGTGTAAAAAATGGCGGCCAGCACTCACGGGTCGCGCGCCGCCACGCGACCGCAGTCTTGAGCCCGGTGGCTCATTAGAATATACAGGGCAGTCGCCCCTCCCCCTCCCCAATCAAGTGGTGGGGCGGCCTCGGTGATGCCCTGAACAGCACCAACTGTCTCTGTGCAGGCGCTGGTGCCATTTTTAAAGGGCTGCCAGCCCTGCTCAGAGACTGCAGAGTTGAACCCCTCCTCTCCAACTACACCAAAAATAAATGCTTGCCCCATTCCCCCCCCAATACACTGAAATTGCAGAGTTGACTGCTTCTCCCCGCTAACTGCACAAGGTTCAGAGGTCACCCCTCCGCCCCACAACTGCACAAAGTGCAGAATCACCCCTTTCCCTCCCTCCCATGACACTAAAAATCCTGAGACCCCCCCTTCCCCACCTCAGTGGCGCCAGCTTTCCCTGGACGGTAAAATTGTAGGGAATTGTATTTAAATGGCTGCATAATGTTTATTTAAATATTTAAAGCAGGGTCCCGTCACCAAGCGGCGGAGGGGCCACCCTGAAGCCTCACCGCCGCCAGGAAGATCGGGCCCAGCAATCTCGGCATCAGGCTCCATGGCGGGCCACTGCCACTCCAATCTTCCCCACCACGGAGCCCGACATTGGAATCAGAACAATATTCAGTTCCTAGAGTACTGCATACGGTTTTGGTCTTATGGAGGATATACTTACATTAGAAGCAGTTCAGAGAAGGTTCACTAGGCTGATTCCTGGGATGAAGGGGTTGTCTTATGAGGAAAGGTTGAGCAAGTTGGGCTGTACTCATTGGAATTTAGAAGAATGAGAGGTGATCTTATTGAAACTGAGGGTGCTTGACAGAGTAGATGCTGAGAGGATGTTTCCCGTCATGAGGGAATCTAGAATTGGGGGCACAGTTTCAAAAATAAGGGGTCGCCTTTTTAAGACGGAGTTGAGGAGGAATTTCTTCTCCAAGAGGGTCGTTAATCTTTTGGAATTATCTTCCCCAGAGAGCAGTGGAGGCTGGGTCATTGAATATATTCAAGGCCGAGTTAGACAACCAAGCCAAGGGTTATGAGGGGCAGGAAGGAAGGTGAAGTTAAAGCCAAATCAGATCTGCCATGATCTTATTAAATGGTGCAGCAAGCTTGAGGGGCCAAATGGAAGACTCCTGCTCCTATTTCTTATGATTTTTTGAGATCTTCCTTCCACGATTTCCAACCTCATAGTCCCACAATCCCGAACAGCCCACTTCTACCTCCTTCCCAAGATCCACAAACAGGATCTTGATAAAGCTATCGTTTCAGCCTATTTCTGCCCATTGAACTTATTTCTTCCTATCTTGACTTTATTTTTATCTCCACACCTACATCTGTGATTCTTCTGATGCCCTTCGCCACTTTAACAGTTTCCAATTTCCTGGCTCTAACCGTCTCCTCTTCACCATGGATGTCCAATCCCTCTACCACTCCATCCCCACCAGGACAGTCTGAGGGCTCTCAGCTTCTTTCTTGAACAGAGGTCTAACCCCAGTTTTCATCCACTCTCCTCCACCTGGCTGATCTTGTTCTCACATTGAACAACTTCTCCTTGAACTACACTCACCTCCTCCAAATAAAAGATGTTGCTATGGGTACCCGCATGTGTCCTAGTTATGCGTACCTTTTGTGGGATATATGGAACATTCCTTGTTCCAGTCCTATTCAGGCCCCCTCCATCACTTCTTCTTCCAGTACATTGATGACTGTGTTGGTGCCTTTTCCTGCTCTCACCATGGAAAATTTTGTTGATTTTCTTCCAATTTTGACCCTTTTCTCCCCTTCACATGGTCCATCTCCGATTCTTCCCTTCCTCGACTTCTCTGTTTTCATTTCTGGGTCGGCTATCAACCGGTATTCACTATAAGATCACAGGCACCCACAGCTACCTCGGCTACACTTCCTCCGACCCTGCTTCCTGTAAAGGACTCCATTTCAATCTCCAGTTTCTCCATCTCTGTCACATCTGTTCTGATGATGCAACCTTCCACAACAGCGCTTCTGATATGTCTTCCTTTTCCTCAACCAAGGATTCCCTCCCACCATGGTTGAAACTGTGTCCAACCCATTCCCCGCATTTCTGCTTTCACCCCTTCCCCTCCCTCCTAGAACCATGATTGGGTTCCCCTTGTCCTCACCTTCCACCCTCCCAGCCTTCATAATCAATGGATCATCCTCCGCCATTTCCATCACCTCCAGCGTGATGCCACTTCCAAACTCGCCTTCGCCTCCTCTCCCCTTTCAGCATTCCGAAGGGACTGTTCCCTCTGCAACAATCTAGTCCACTCCTCCATTACCCACAATACCCCATCCCCTTCCAATGGCACCTTTCCTTGCAAGCACAGGAGAAGCAACATCTGCTCTTTTACTACCTCTTTCTTCACTGTCCAAGGCCCCAAACACTCCTTCCAGGTGAAACAACAATTTACATGTACTTCTTTCAATTTAGTACAGTGTATTCATTGTTTATAATGTGGTCTGCTCGACAGTGGAGCGACTAAACGTCGATTGGATGACTGCTTTGCAGAACACCTCCTCAAGTATGACCCCAAGCTTCCAGTGTCCTGTCATTTTAATTCCCCACCTCACTCCCACGCTGATATTTCTGGCCTCAGCCTACTGCACTGTTCCAATGAAGCTCAATGTAAGCTCGAGGAACAGCACCTCATATTTCAATTAGGCTTTTACAGCCTCCTAGACTCAACATTGAGCTCAACAGTTTCATAACCTCTGTCCCTCATTTTGCTTCCTGTTCTTTGCATATTTCAGTCTTAATCTTGTTTTTCTCTTGTGTTTGCTTTCAGACAGCAGCTGTTCATTATTTTGTCATTCACACCTCCTCTGGAAACATCTTTTGTCTCGTTACTTGTCCCATTATTACTCCCTTTGGATCTGCCCCAACAACTCTTTCATCATTTAATGTCTTCTGTCTTCCACCCTATCACAGACCCTCCCTTTTTTTCTTTTTCCACACCTCCCAATTTAACCTACTTAAGACCTATTACATTTCTAACTTTTCCCAGTTCGGATGAAAGATCATTGATCTGAAACATTGGGCCGGGTTTTCAAAGTGCTTTGAGGTCAAGCACAGGTGTGAGCGCAAACTAAAGATTGCATTCCCGAAAGGTGACTCTGGATCCCGACGCCTCCGGACACACTCCAATTTTCAAAGTCAAGGTGGGGTGGAGGAAGTTGGGAATCTGCTCGCCTCCACTTAACAGCCTGATAAGCTCCTAGAGGAGCTTGTTAACGGGCCGGGGAGGGCCAGAATGCAATTTTCAATTGGCAAAACAGTGAACCGGAACAGTCTGGTGCATATTAGTGCTGTGTGCTCTCTTCTGCAAGGAAGCGGCAAGCTCCAACATGGTTCTTGGATGCCTTTGCTGCCCATGCTCTGCAGACAGCTCTCGCCTCCTGGTAACAGTCGGTACCACTAATTGGACACCAAGCTCGCCTCAGTCCAATTAGGACATTTACATTAAAGATAGCATGGCTTGAGCGATATAGATGCAGCATGGGGTTTAGTTTTAGTTTAGAGATACAGCACTGAAACAGGCCCTTCGGCCCACCGAGTCTGTGCCGACCATCAACCACCCATTTATACTAATCCTATACTAATTCCATATTCCTACCACATCCCCACCTGTCCCTATATTTCCCTACCACCTACCTATACTAGTGACAATTGCTAATGGCCAATTTACCTATCAACCTGCAAGTCTTTTGGGTCAGGACCCAAAAATTATCCGGGTGTCAGGTTCCTGACCCCAAATTGAAAATCAAGCTCGGTAACTCTGTTTCTCCCTCCGTAGATGCTGCCAGACTTGCTGAGTATTTCCAGCACTTTCTCTTTTTATGACAATCACAGGTGGTTATCCACAATTTTCCCAAGGTATACACCAAATGAGCACTGCTGCCTCCCTGGACTGCAGAACCACCCTTCTTATTTTCCTTTTCATCAGCTGTCTATATTCTCTTTGGTCTCTCTTTTACTGCCTTCCTCTCTTGCTATTTGATATTGATAGGGTTGTTAAGAAAGCGTATGGTGTGTTGGCTTTCATTAACAGGGGGATTGAATTTAAGAGCCGCGAGGTTATGCTGCAGCTCTATAAAGCCCTGGTTAGACCACACTTGGAATATTGTGTTCGGTTCTGGTCGCCTCATTGTAGGAAGCATGTGAAAGCTTTAGAGAGGGTGCAGAGGAGATTTACCAGGATGCTGCCTGGACTGGAGGGCATGTCTTATGAAGAAAGATTGAGGGAGCTAGGGCTTTTCTCATTGGAGCGAAGAAGGATGAGAGGTGACTTGATAGAGGGGTACAAGATGATGAGAGGCATAGATAGAGTGGATAGCCAGAGACATTTTCCCAGGGCGGAAAGGGCTATCACCAGGGGGCATAATTTTAAGGTGATTGGAGGAAGGTTTCGGGGAGATGTCAGAGGTAGGTTCTTTACACAGAGAGTGGTGGGTGCGTGGAATGCGCTGCCAGCGGTGGTAGTAGAAGCAGATACATTAGGGACATTTAAGCAACTCTTGGATAGGTACATGGATGATAGTAGTATGAAGGGTATGTAGGTAGCTTGATCCTAGAGTAGGTTAAAGGTTCGGCACAACCTCGTGGGCCGAAGGGCCTGTACTGTGCTGTACTGTTCTATGTTCTATGTTCTATTTCTTTCTCTCACATATTTTCTTCTCCCCACAAAATGCCAGGAAATCTCACGCGTTCAGAAGGCCAGTCAATTAGCATGTAATTGACCAATGAAGTGGCTACAGAATGCTTCAGTGAAATACGTGATAGTTTTTCATGTTGTTTGTCTTTTTTCAGGTTGTTACACTGGCCGGCTGATATCTTTGTGAAAGAACATTTTTTTGAGCATGGCGAATTTTAAATAAATAGAAGTGATTAATTTTGCTCTCATAAATCTCAAAGACCAGCAAACTGGCATTTTTGAACGAATGGCCTTCTATAAAGGAAAGAATGGTAGGACCAGTGAAATGTGAGTTTACTCAATGTATGCATGGCTTCTGATACAACTTGAAGTGCATCATTCAACATATCTGAAGTTAATTACTGCTGGATATGAAACGCTATATCTGTGAAATAAAATGGTCATTGATCCCGATAACAGTAATTAACAATACCTTCAGGGCAAACACCAGGAAATATTTTTTCACACAACGTGTAACTAAGAGCTGGAAATTAGTTGCCAGACAAATGATTCCAGCAGTGCTTTGTATTCATATCAGAAATAGCTAGATGCTTTAATGGGAAGATGGTAGAGCTCGTATTCTGGAAAAATTAAATCAAATGGTCTTCTTACAATTACGACAGTAACAACACTTCAAAATATTTCATTGACTGTAGAGTGCATTGGGACATGCTGCAATCATGAAATATGCTATATAGTGCAAGTCCTTTCTTACCCTCTTTCTCTCCTCTCTTTTTCTCTCTCTCCCTTCTTCCATTTCTCCCTTTCCTATCCTGAGTGGTGTGAAACAGGGCTGTGTTCTCGCACCCACACTTTTTGGGATTTTCTTCTCCCTGCTGCTTTCACATGCGTTCAAATCCTCTGAAGAAGGAATTTTCCTCCACACAAGATCAGGGGGCAGGTTGTTCAACCTTGCCCGTCTAAGAGCGAAGTCCAAAGTACGGAAAGTCCTCATCAGAGAACTCCTCTTTGCTGACGATGCTGCTTTAACATCTCACACTGAAGAATGCCTGCAGAGTCTCATCGACAGGTTTGCGTCTGCCTGCAATGAATTTGGCCTAACCATCAGCCTCAAGAAAACGAACATCATGGGGCAGGATGTCAGAAATGCTCCATCCATCAATATTGGCGACCACGCTCTGGAAGTGGTTCAAGAGTTCACCTACCTAGGCTCAACTATCACCAGTAACCTGTCTCTAGATGCAGAAATCAACAAGCGCATGGGTAAGGCTTCCACTGCTATGTTCAGACTGGCCAAGAGAGTGTGGGAAAATGGCGCACTGACACGGAACACAAAAGTCCGAGTGTATCAGGCCTGTGTCCTCAGTACCTTGCTCTACGGCAGCGAGGCCTGGACAACGTATGCCAGCCAAGAGCGACGTCTCAATTCATTCCATCTTCGCTGCCTTCGGAGAATACTTGGCATCAGGTGGCAGGACTATATCTCCAACACAGAAGTCCTTGAAGCGGCCAACACCCCCAGCTTATACACACTACTGAGTCAGCGGCGCTTGAGATGGCTTGGCCATGTGAGCCGCATGGAAGATGGCAGGATCCCCAAAGACACATTGTACAGCGAGCTCGCCACTGGTATCAGACCCATCGGCCGTCCATGTCTCCGTTATAAAGACGTCTGCAAACGTGACATGAAATCGTGTGACATTGATCACAAGTCGTGGGAGTCAGTTGCCAGCATTCGCCAGAGCTGGCGGGCAGCCATAAAGACAGGGCTAAATTGTGGCGAGTCGAAGAGACTTAGTAGTTGGCAGGAAAAAAGACAGAGGCGCAAGGGGAGAGCCAACTGTGCAACAGCCCCAACAAACAAATTTCTCTGCAGCACCTGTGGAAGAGCCTGTCACTCCAGAATTGGCCTTTATAGCCACTCCAGGCTCTGCTTCACAAACCACTGACCACCTCCAGGCGCGTATCCATTGTCTCTCGAGATAAGGAGGCCCAAAAGAAAAAAAAAAGAAGTGCAAGTCCTTTCTTACCCTCTTTCTCTCCTCTCTTTTTCTCTCTCTCCCTTCTTCCATTTCTTTGTACATTGAAGCGAGATTATTTTATGTAGCTGATTGATCATGAGCATGAATTCTGTTCATTAAAATGTTTTTATTCGTTGGTGGGATGTGGGTGTCGCTGGCTCAACCAGCATTTATTGCCCATCCCTAATTGCCTTTGAGAAAGTGGTATTAAGTAATACTACCTTTATCCAAGGGAAATAATTTAACGGAATGAAAAATACAGGTAACGTGATGTGCAGGCAAGTGATTTAGCAGTGTGAAAATCATTCAAATTTCTACATTTACTACATATACTGCTGAAATGCATACTGATACAAAGTGGCTATATTGCTGAAGTCAGATTGGCGACCTAAAGCAAGAGATGTGAAGACCTCCCCTTTCACATTTCTAATATTTGCCAGTTCTGAAGAAGGGTCACTGACCTGAAACGTTAACTCTGCTTCTCTCTCCACAGATGCTGCCAGACCTGCTGAGTATTTCCGGCGTTTCTTGTTTTTATTATAGATTTCCAGCATCCGCAGTATTTTGCTTTTATTTTAGAGCAGAGATGTTCTCCCTGGTATCCTGGCCAATATTTATCCCTTAATCAACATCACTAAATCCGGTCATTTTCTCATTGCTGTTTGTAGAACCTTGCTGTGCTCAAAATTGGCTGCCACATTTTCTACATTACAACGTTACAAAAGGACTTCACTTCAAATTGGCTTTAAAGCATTTTTGGGACATCCTAAGATTGTAAATGTAAGTAATTCTTTCTTGATTGAGGAGACAATTGAAATGCATAGTGGTAACTGCATGATCTCTGGGTAAATGACTATGCCTCTGCTGATATTAATTCAGCTGCCTCGCACTGTTGAACTGGAATTCAACGAAGACAATTATTCTGATGAGCTTACCAAATATTATTAACTATTCAATAAAATAAATGAAAAGGTGGATCAGTTAATCATACCTGTTTTAAAATGTTGAATTAACAATTGTCAGCTAGAATTCATTTAAAGGCTTATACTAAACAATTAAGTGTGACCTTTGAAATGTGATGATTTAATTTTTTTTATTCATTCATGAGATGTGGGCATTGCTGGCTGGGACAGCATTTATTGCCCATCCCTAATTGCCCTTGAGAAGGTGTGTAATGTAATGTGTAGAGATAACCTATTTGCAGCTCTAAGCCATACAGACCTCGGTTCAGTTCTCAGTCTATGTTGAGTTAGCTGATCTCAGCCAGACCAGCAGATGGAGTGATACAATTGGTTTCAGTGGTCCCGAGCTAATAAGGAATCGATCAGTTAAAGTTTCTGCTTCTGTTTGCTATTGTGGGACTCCCAGTGGAAGGTGTGTGTGTAGATGGCAGGTGAGAATAGACTTGACTACAGTGCCTCCATGATAAAATAGTCCACTTATGCTTACTATCCACATCACACACATAAATAATGGCCAATTGGGTGAGGTAACAAAGTGGCATCTCTGTCTGTGAAAGCAAATTCTCTCATAATTTTATATACCTCTATCATGTCCCCTCTCAGCCTCCTTCGCTCCAGGGAAAACAGACCCAGCCTATCCAATCTCTCTTTATAACTCAAGCCCTCCAAACCAGGCAACATCCTTGTGAATCTTTTCTGCACCCTCTCTAGCTTAATCACATCTTTCCTGTAGTGCGGCGACCAGAACTGCACACAGTACTCCAAATGCAGCCTAACCAACGTTATGTACAACTGTAACATGACGTCCCAACTCTTGTACTCAGTGCCTCGGCCGACGAAGGCAAGCATGCCATACGCCTTCGTCACCACCCTGTCTACCTGTGTTGCCACTTTCAGGGAACTATGTACTTGCACCCCAAGGTCTCTCTGTTCAACAACAGCCCCCAGGGCCCTGCCATTCAATGTATATGTCCTGCCCTGGTTTAACTTGGTTTAATCCTGGTTGAAGTACAAGAAAGCCCCCAGCGAGTTAACATCCAGCACTTCAAGTAGCCAGAAGCGCTGCACAAAGAACAGCCAGGCGCCATGCAAATGACTACTGGCAACACCTATGCAGCCGTATTCAGCTGGCCTCTGACATCAGAAACATCAGAGGAATGTATGATGGCATTAAGAGAGCTTTTGGGCCAACCATCAAGAAGATCGCCCTCCTCAAATCTAAATCAGGGGACACCATCACTGACCAACGCAAGCAAATGGACTACTGGGTGGAGCACAACCAAGAACTGTACTCCAGGGAAAATGTTGTCACTGAGACTGCCCTCAATGCAGCCCAGTCTCTGCCAGTCATGGATGAGCTGGACGTACAGCCAACAAAATCGGAACTCAGTGATGCCATTGATGCTTCTCTAGCCAGTGGAAAAGCCCCTGGGAAGGACGGCATTACCCCTGAAATCATCAAGAGTGCCAAGCCTGCTATACTCTCAGCACTCCATGAACTGCTTTGCCTGTGCTGGGATGAGCGAGCAGTACCACAGGACATGCGCGATGCCAATAGCATCACCCTCTATAAGAACAAGGGTGACCGCGGTGACTGCAACAATGACCGTGGAATCTCCCTGCTCAGCATAGTGGGGAAAGTCTTCGCTTGAGTCGTTTTAAACAGACTCCAGAAGCTGGCTGAGTGTGTCTACCCTGAGGCATAGTGTGGCTTCCGAGCAGAGAGATCCACCATTGACATGCTGTTCTCCCTTTGCCAGCTACAGGAGAAATGCCGTGAACAACAGATGCCCCTCTACGTTGCTTTCATTGATCTCACCAAAGCCTTTGACCTCGTCAGCAGACGTGGTCTCTTCAGACTACTAGCAAAGATCGGATGTCCACCAAAGCTACTAAGTATCATCACCTCATTCCATGACAATATGAAAGACACAATTCAGCATAACGGTGCCTCATCAGACCCCTTTCCCATCCTGAGTGGCGTGAAACAGGGCTATGTTCTCACACCGACACTGTTTGGGATCTTCTTCTCCCTGCTGCTCTCACATGCGTTCAAATCTTCAGAAAAAGGAATTTTCCTCCACACAAGATCAGGGGGCAGGTTGTTTAACCTTGCCCATCTTAGAGCGAAGACCAAAGTACGGAAAGTCCTCATCAGGGAACTCCTCTTTGCTGACGATGCTGCATTAACATCCCACACTGAAGGGTGTCTGCAGAGACTCATCGACAGGATTGCAGCTGCCTGCAACAAATTTGGCCTAACCATCAGCCTCAAGAAAACGAACATCATGGGACAGGACGTCAGAAATGCTCCATCCATCAATATTGGCGACCACGCTCTGGAAGTGGTTCAAGAGTTCACCTACCTAGGCTCAACTATCACCAGTAACATGTCTCTCGATGCAGAAATCACCAAGCGCATGGGAAAGGCGTCAGCTGCTATGTCCAGACTGGCCAAGAGAGTGTGGGAAAATGGCGCACTGACACAGAACACAAAAGTCCGAGTGTATCAAGCCTGTGTCCTCAGTACCTTGCTCTATAGCAGCGAGGCCTGGACAATGTATGTCAGCCAAGAGCGACGTCTCAATTCATTCCATCTTCGCTGCCTCCGGAGAATCCTTGGCATCAGGTGGCAGGACCGTATCTCCAATGCAGAAGTCCTCAAGGCGGCCAGCATCCCCAGCATATACACTCTACTGAGCCAGCGGCGCTTGAGATGGCTTGGCCATGTGAGCCGCAT
Organism: Heterodontus francisci; assembly: GCF_036365525.1. Classification (NCBI taxonomy): domain Eukaryota; kingdom Metazoa; phylum Chordata; class Chondrichthyes; order Heterodontiformes; family Heterodontidae; genus Heterodontus; species Heterodontus francisci. The sequence goes on along the minus strand of NC_090376.1, from coordinate 153,435,336 downwards.
GGAAGATGGCAGGATCCCCAAGGACACATTGTACAGCGAGCTCGTCACTGGTATCAGACCCACTGGCCGTCCATGTCTCCGCTTTAAAGACGTCTGAAAACGCAACATGACATTGACCACAAGTCATGCGAGTCAGTTGCCAGTGATCGCCAGAGCTGGTGGACAGCCATAAAGGCGGGGCTAAAGAGTGGCGAGTCGAAGAGACTTAGCTGTTGGCAGGAAAAAAGACAGAAGTGCAAGGAGAGAGACAACTGTGTAACAACCCCGACAACCAATTTTATCTGCAGCGCCTGTGGAAGAGTCTGTCACTCTAGAATTGGCCTTTATAGCCACTCCAGGCGCTGCTTCACAAACCACTGAGCACCTCCAGGGGCTTACCCATTGTCTCTCGAGACAAGCAGGCCAAAGAAAGAAGGGATTAACTATCCAAAATGCATCACTTCACACTTGTCTGCATTAAATTCCATTTGCCAATCCCTTGCCCACTTTCGCAGTTGATCTATATCCTGTTGTAACCTTAGACAACCTTCTTCACTGTCCACTATACCACCAATTTTGGTGTCATCTGCAAACTTACTAATCATGCCCCCTACATTCACATCCAAGTCATTAATATGTATGACAAACAACAGAGGGCCCAGCACCGATGCCTGCGGCGCGCCACTGGTCCCCAGCCTCCAATCTGAAAAACAACCCTCCACTACCACCCTCTGCCTCCTATCACCAAGCCAATTTTGTATCCAATTGGCTAGCTCACACTGGATTCCATGTGTTCGAACCTTCCAGACCAGCCTACCATGCGGGACCTTGTCAAACGCCTTGCTAAATTCCATGTAGACAACGTCCATCGCCCTGCCCTCGTCAATCCTCTTGGTCACCTCCTCAAAAAACTCAATCAAATTTGTGAGACATGATTTCCCACGCACAAAGCCATGCTGACCATCCCTAATCAGACCTTGCCTTTCCAAATGCATATAAATCCTGCCTCTCAGAATCCCTTCCAATACCTTTTCCACCACTGATGTAAGACTCACCGGCCTGTAGTTCCCTGGCTTATCCCTGCTGCCCTTCTTAAATAAAGGCACATTAGCTATCCTCCAGTCTTCCAGTACCTCACCCGTGGCTAACGATGGTACAAAAATCTCTGCCAGGGCCCCAGCAATCTCCTCCCTTGCTTCCCATAACATCCTAGGATACACCTGGTCAGGCCCTGGGGATTTATCCACCTTAATGTGCTTCAAAACCTCCAACACCTCCTCCTTTGTAATGTTGATATGCTCCAGGATACCGCTGTTCCCTCCCTTGAACTCACTAGCTTCCATGGTAAATACAGACGAGAAGTATTCATTTAAGACCTCGCTCATTTCCCGTGGCTCCACACATCGATTACCAAACTGATCCTTAAGGCGACCTACTCTCTCCCTTTTACTCTTAATATACATATAGAATCTTTTAGGATTCTCCTTTATCTTATCTGCCAGGGAAATCTCATGGCCCCTTTTCGCCCTCCTAATTTCCTTCTTAAGTGTACTCCTACATCCCCTATACTCCTCGAGGGACTCGCCTGATCCCAGCTGTCTATACCTGACATATGCCTCCTTCTTTGTCCTGACCAGACCCTCAATATCCCTCATAAACCAAGGTTCCCTAAACTTGCCAGCCTTGCCCTTCCATCTAACAGGAACATGCTGGCCCTGAACTCTTCCTATCTCACTTTTAAAAGCCTCCCACTTGCCAGACTTCCCTTTACCTGTAAACAGCCTCTCCCATTCAACTTTTGAGAGTTCACTGTCTGATGCCATCGAAATTAGCCTTCCCCCAATTTAGGATTTCAACTTGAGGACCAGTCCTATCCTTTTCCATAACTATCTTGAAGCTAATAGAGTTATGGTCACTGGTCCCAAAGTGCTCCCCCACTGACACATCAACCACCTGCCCAGCCTCATTTCCTAAGAGGAGGTTGAGTGTAGCCCCTTCTCTAGTAGGGCCATCCACATACTGCTTTAGAAAACTATCTTGGACACACTTAACAAATTCTTCCCCATCTGATCCTGAGATTGCAACCCAAGAGGTCCTGCTTTTCAACCTTCCGCCTAACTCCCGACATTCACTTTGCAGGACCTCATCTCTCTTCCTGCCTATGTCATCAGTACCAATATGGACCACGACCTCTGGCTGCTCACCCTCCCCTTTCAGAATGTCCTGCAGCCGCTCCGAGACATCCTTGACCCTAGCACCAGGGAGGCAACATACCATCCTGGAGTCACGTTTGTGGCCACAGAAACGCCTATCTGCACCCCTTACCCCTCATGTTAAATATATTTATGTAAAATCCATTTTAAAGTTACAATGATATTTAATATCAGTGGGAATCCACAGTTCAAGACATTGAAATATATGATGAAATTTAACCTGTTTACACAGTGGGGCCTGGGAAACATTCTTATGTAAATTTTTGGGTGCAGTTCAGGTTCCTGCAGGCAAAAAAGTTAGTTTACTTACATAATCATTTCTTCACAGCAGAAATAGTGAGTCATAATGAACAAAAACGCATTGTGTGTAATGATACACATCAGGACAAATATTAATATAGGATCAGGCAAACCTTATTGTCAGCAAATATATTGAGCAGGTAAAGTCTGAAGTCTAACAATAAAAATATCAGAGCGTAAGAAATAGGAGTAGGAGAAAGCCATTTAACCCATCAAACCTCCTCCACCATTCATTCAGATCATGGCTGATCTTCTACTTCAGCGACACCTTCCTGCACTAACCCCTTATTCTTTGATTCCCTCAGTATCCAAAAAAGCTATCGATCTTCAACTTGAATATACTCAATGACTGAGCATCCACAGCCCTCTGGAATTGAGAATTTAAAAGGTTCACAACCATTTGAGTGAAGAAATATCTCCTCATCTCAGTCCTAAATGGCCAACCCCTTATTCTGAGACTGTGACCCCCAGTTTTAGACTCCCTAGCCAGGGGAGTCATCCTCCCAGCAGGCACATTGTCAAGCTCCTGAAGAATTTTATATGTTTCAATGGGATCACCTCTCATTCTTCTACACTGTTGGGATATAGGCCTAGTCTACTCAATCCCACCTTATAGGACAAAACCCACATCCCAGGAATTAATCTAGTGAACCTTGGTTGCACTCTGCCGAAGGCAAATATATCCTTTCTTAGGTACAAAGAACAAAGAACAAAGAACAGTACAGCACAGGAACAGGCCCTCCAAGCCTGCGCCGATCTTGATGCCTGCCTAAACTAACACCTTCTGCACTTCCGGGGCCCATATCCCTGTTTCTCTCTCCACAGATGCTGTGTATTCCCATCCTATTCATATATTTGTCAAGATGTCTCTTAAACGTCGCTATCATATCTGCTTCCACCACCTCCCCTGGCAGCAAGTTCCAGGCACTCACCACCCTCTGTGTAAAAAACTTGCCTCGCACATCCCCTCTAATCTTTGCCCCTCGCACCTTAAACCTATGTCCCCTAGTAACTGACTCTTCCACCCTGGGAAAAAGCTTCTGACTATCCACTCTGTCCATGCCGCTCATAACTTTGTAAACCTCTATCATGTCGCCCCTCCACCTCCGTCGTTCCAGTGAAAACAATCCGAGTTTTTCCAACCTCTCCTCATAGCTAATGCCCTCCAGACCAGGCAACATCCTGGTAAACCTCCTCTGTACCCTCTCCAAAACCTCCACGTCCTTCTGGTAGTGTGGCGACCAGAATTGCACGCAATATTCTAAGTGTGGCCTAACTAAGGTTCTGTACAGCTGCAACATGACTTGCCAATTTTTATACTCTATGCCCCGACCGATGAAGGCAAGCATGCCGTATGCCTTCTTGACTACCTTATCCACCTGCATTGCCACTTTCAGTGACCTGTGGACCTGTACGCCCAGATCTCTCTGGCTGTCAATACTCCTAAGGGTTCTGCCATTTACTGTATACGTCCCACCTGCATTAGACCTTCCAAAATGCATTACCTCACATGTGTCCGGATTAAACTCCATCTGCCATTTCTCCGCCCAAGTCTCCAACCGATCTATATCCTGCTGTATCCTCTGACAATCCTCATCATTATCCGCAACTCCACCAACCTTTGTGTCGTCCGCAAACTTACTAATCAGACCAGCTACATTTTTCTCCAAATCATTTATATATACAACAAACAGCAAAGGTCCCAGCACTGATTCCTGCGGAACACCACTAGTCACATCCCTCCATTCAGAAAAACACCCATCCACTGATACCCTCTTCTATGACCGAGCCAGTTCTGTATCCACCTTGCCAGCTCACCTCTGATCCCGTGTGACTTCACCTTTTGTACCAGTCTGCCATGCGGGACCTTGTCAAAGGCTTTACTAAAGTCCATATAGATAACATCCACTGCCCTTCCTTCATCAATCATCTTCATCACTTCCTCAAAAATCTCAATCAAATTAGTAAGACACGACCTCCCCTTCACAAAACCATGCTGTCTCTCACTAATAAGTTTGTTTGTTTCCCAATGGGAGTAAATCCTGTCTCGAAGAATCCTCTCTAATAATTTCCCTACCACTGACGTAAGGCTCACCGGCCTATAATTTCCTGGATTATCCTTGCCATCCTTCTTAAACAAAGGCACAACATTGGCTATTCTCCAGTCCTCTGGGACCTCACCTGTCGCCAATGAGGATGCAAAGATTTCTGTCAAGGCCCCAGCAATTTCTTCCCTTGCCTCCTTCAGTATTCTGGGGTAGATCCCATCAGGCCCTGGGGACCTATCTACCTTAATGCTTTGCAAGGCACCCAACACCTCCTCCTTTTTGATAATGAGATGACTGAGACTATCTGCACTCCCTTCCCTAGGCTCATCATCCACCAAGTCCTTCTCCTTGGTGAATACTGATGCAAAGTACTCATTTAGCACCTCGCTCATTTCCTCTGGCTCCACACATAGATTCCCATCTCTGTCCTTGAATAGGCCAACCCTTTCCCTGGTTACCCTCTTGCTCTTTTTATATGTATAAAAAGCCTTGGGATTTTCCTTAATCCTGTTTGCCAATGACTTTTCATGACCACTTTTAGCCCTCCTAACTCCTTGCTTAAGTTCCTTCCTACTGTCTTTATATTCCTCAAGTGCTTCATCTGTTCCTAGCCTTCCAGCCCTTACAAATGCTTCCTTTTTCTTTTTGACTCGGCTCACAATATCCCGTGTTATCCAAGCTTCCCGAAACTTGCCAAACTTGTCTTTCTTCCTCACAGGAACATGCTGGTCCTGGATTCTAATCAGCTGACGTTTGAAAGACTCCCACATTTACCCTCAAACAGGTAAGGAAAACAAAAACCATACATGGTACTCCAGGTGTGGTCGCATCAAGGCCCTGAACCATTGCAGTAAGACTTCTTTAATCTTATACTCCAATCTCATTATAATAAAGGCTAAATTACCATTTGCTTTCCTAATTGCTTTCTGTACCTATATGTTAACTGCCTGTGATTGGAATGCAAGGGCACCCACACCTTCTGAAAAACAAAATTAATGGAATCATACCATCATAGAATGGTTACAGCACATAAGGAGGCACTTCAGCCTGTCGTGTCTGTGCCAGATCTCTATAAGAGCAACTCAGTAAGAGCAACTCAGCTAGACCCACTCCCCAACCTTTTACCTGTAGCCCTGAAAATATTTTCTGTTCAGATGCTTATCCAATTCCTTTGTGAAAGCTATGATTGAACTTACCTCCAACACACTCTCAGGCAGAGCATTCTAGATCAACCTTGCTCACTGCATAAGAAAGTTTTTCCTCATAGCGCCTTTGGCTCTTTTGCCAATCACCTTAAATTGGTGTCCTCTAGGAACATTGAAACATAGGAGCAGGAGTAGGTCATTCAGCCTATCGAGCCTTATCCACCATTGAATACGATCATGACTGATCATCCACTTCAATACCTTTTTGCCACACTATCCTCATATCCCCTTATGTCATTTGTATTTAGAAATCTGTCAATCTCTGCTTTAAACATACTCAATGGCTGAGCTTCCACAACCCTCTGAGGTAGAGAATTCCAAAGATTCACAACCGTCTGAGTAAAGAAATTTCTCCTCATCTCTGTCCTAAGTGGCTTCCCCCTTATTTTGAAATTGTGTCCCCTGGTTCTAGACTCCCCAACCAAGGGAAACATCTTACTTGCATCTACTCTGTCTACCCCTTTAAATATTTTGTAGGTTTTAATGAGATCACTTCTCATTCTGAAAAACCCTAGAGAATACAGGCCCAGTTTTCCCAATCTCTCTTCATAGGACAGTCCAGCATCCCAGGAACAAGTCTTGGTGAACCTTCGTTGCACTCCCTCCCTGGCAATAATATCCTTCCTAAGGTAAGGGGACTAAAACTGCACACAGTACTCCAATTGCAGTCTAACCAAGGTTCTATATAATTGAAGCAAGACCTCACTACTCCTGTACTCAAATCCTGTTGCGATAACGGCTAACATACCATTATTCTTCTTAATTCCTTGCTGCACCTGCATGTTAGCTTTCAGTGACTTATTGACAAGGACACCCGGGTCCCTTTGTACATCTACGTTTTTGAATCTCTTACCATTTAATAAATACTCTGCACATCTGTTCCTCCTACCAAACTGGATAACCTCACATTTTTCCACATTATATTCCATCTGCCACGTTCTTGTCCACTCACTAAGTCTGTCCAAATCCCCTTGAAGCTGCTTTGCATCTTCCTCACAACACACATTCCCACTTAGTTTTGAGTCATCCGTGAAATTGGAAATACTACATTTGTTCCCCACATCCAAATCATTGATACATATTGTGAACTGCTGCGGACCAAGCACTGATCCCTGCGGTACTCCACTAGTCACAGCCTGCCAACACGAGAATGACCCGTTTATTCCTACTCTCTGTTTTCTGCCTGTTAACCAATCCTTAATCCATGCCAGTATATTACCTCCTATCCCATGTGCTTTAATTTTGCTAACCAACCTCCTGTGGGGGACTTTATCAAAAGCCTTCTGAAAATCCAAGTATACCATGTCCACTGACTCCCCTTTATCAATTCTGTTCGTAACATCTTCAAAAAACTCCAACAGGTTCGTCAGACATGATTTCCCATTCATAAATCCATATTGACTATGCCCAATCAGATCATTATTATCCAAATGTCTATTTATCACAGCCTTTAGAATAGATTCCAGCATTTTCACAATGACTGATGTAAGACTAACAGATCTGTAATCCCCTGTTTGCTCTCTCCCTCCATTCTTAAATACTGGGGTGATATTTGTAACCTTTCAATCTGCAGGATCCGCTCCAGAATCTATAGAATTTTGGAAGATGATCACCAATGCATCCATTATCTGCATAGCTACCTCTTTCAACACTCTGGGATGTAGAACATCATATCCTGGGGACTTAACAACCTTCAGCCCCATTAATTTTTCCAATCCAGCCTTCTTACTAATACTAATTTCCTTCAATTCCTAATTCCTCCTAATCCCGTGGATCTTTAATTCTGGGAGATTTCTTGTATCTTCCTCAGTGAAGACACAAAGTAATCATTTAGTTTCTCTGCAATTTCTCTATTCCCCATTATAAATTCTCCTGACTCTGCCTGTAATGGAGCCACACTTGTCTTAGCCAAATGTTTCCTTTTTACATACCTATAGAAGCTTTTATAGTCTGTTTTTATATTTTTGCTAGCTTACATTTATATTCTATTCTCCCTTTATCCGTTTTTTCATCCTCCTTTGCTGTTTTCGAAAATCCTCCAAATCCTCAGGTTTACTACTATTTCTGACAACTTTATAGGCCTTTTCTTTTAATCTTATACAACCCTTAACTTCCTTTGTTATCCACGGTTGACTGCCTTTACTTTTGGGGTTTTTGTGACTTGAAGGAATGTATAGTTGCTGTTAACTATGTAATATTTCTTCAAAGACTATCCATTACCTATGTTCTGTCATACCTTTCAATGTATTTTCCCAATCCACCTCGGCCAATTTGCTCCTTATACCTTCATAATTTCCTGCATTCAAATCTAACACCCTGACTTCAGATTGAACTATCTCACTTTCAAATATAATGTAAAATTTTATCTTATTATGGTCACTCATCCCTAAAGGTTCTTTTCCAACAAGATGATTAATTAGCCCTTTCTCATTACATAATATTAGATATAAAATAACCTGTTGTCTAGTCGGTTCCTCAACATACTGCTCCAGTATGTTAGTATAAATGGGTGGTTCTTGGTCGGCACAGACTCGGTGGGCCGAAGGGTCTGTTTCAGTGCTGTATCTCTAAAAAAAAATCCATTCCTAACACACTCCAGAAACCCGTCCTCCACAGCATTAGTGCTGATTAGGTTTACCCAGTCTATATGAAGATTAAAATCACCCATGATTACTGTATTACCCATGCTACATGCTCCTCTAACCTCCTGATTAATGCCGTGCCCCACACTACCACTACTGTTTGGTGGCCTATAAACAACTCCTACCAATGTTTGCTGCCCCTTGTTATTTCTTAGCCCCACCCAAACAGATTCCACATTTTGTTCTTCTGATCTGAGATCCTCCCTTACTAACGTACTGATCCCATCCCTTATGATCAGCACAACACCACCTCCTGTTCCTTTTTGCCTGTCCTTCCTAAATGTCAAATATCCTTGGATATTCAGTTCCCAGTCTTGGTCACCCTGTAGCCATGTTTCTGTTACGGCAATTAGATCATACCCATTTACCTCTATTTGGGCCTTTAAGTCATCTACCTTGTTTTGAATGCTGCGTGCATTCAGGTAGAGTGCCCTTAACCTTGTCTTCTTGACATTCTGCATTCTAAGCCTAGTTGATGCTCGCCTTTGTTTCACCTGCCTTCTAATGTCACTTGCTATGTTTCTACCTCCTGTTAACAGTTTTACTTCCATCCAATTTGAGCTACCCCTCAGGTTCCGATCCCCCTGACAAGTTAGTTTAAACCCTCCCCAATAGCACTAGCAAATCTCCCTGCGTGGATGTTAGTTCTGGTCCTGTTAAGGTGTAGCCCGTCCATCTTGTACAGGTCCCACCTGCCCCAGAACTGGCCACAATGCCTCAGAAATCTGATGCCCTCCCTCCCTCACCAATTCTCCATCCACGTGTTCAATTGATCAATCCTCTTATTCCTATGCTCACTAGCACATTCACTGGGAGTAATCCTGAGATTACTGCTTTGGAGGTCCTGCTTTTTAATTTCCTTCCTAACTCCCTAAAATCTGCTTTCAGGACCTCATCCCTCTTCTTACCTATGTCATTGGTACCAATGTGGACCACGACCTCTGGCTGTTCACCCTCCCCCAGAAGGATGTCCTGCAGCCGCTCCGTAACATCCTTGATCCTGGCACCAAGGAGGCAACACACCAATCTGGAGTCACATTTACTGCTGCAGAAATGCCTGTCTGATCCCCTGTCCTCTAGTTCTTGATCCTTCCGACAATGGGGACAGTTTCTCTCAATCTACTCTGTCTAGAACCCTTATGATTTTGAACAGCTCTATCAATTCTCTTCTCAACCTTTGCTTTTCTAAGGAGAACAGCCCCAGCTTCTCCAATCCATCCACATAACTAAAGTCCCTCATCCCTGGAACCATTCTTATAAATATTTTCTGCATTTTCTCTAAAGCCTTCACATCCTTCCTAAAGTGTGGTGCCCAAAATTGGACATAATACTCCAGTTGATGCCAAACCAGTGCTTTTAAAGGTTCATCATAACTTCTGGCTTTTGTACTCTATGCGTCTATTTATAACCCTAACCAACTTCTCATATGCCTTTTTAAATACTTTTTCAACCTGTCCTGCCACTGTCTTTAAAGAGGTCATGGACCTGAAACATTAATTCTGTTTCTCTCTCCACAGATGCTGTGTATTTCCAGCATTATCTGTTTTCATTTCAGATTTCCAGCATCCGTAGTATTTTGCTTTTACATCCAGCAATGCCTCCTTCCTCATTGGGCCAGGAACATACTGACCAAGAAAATTTTCCTGAACACACTTCAGAAACTCTTTCCCCTCTTTGTGCTTTACACTATTATTATCCCAGTCTACATTAGGATATTTAAGGTCCCCCATTATCAGTACTCTATAGTTTTTGCACCACTCTGAAATTTCCCTGAAAATTTGCTCCTTTATTTTTTCCCCACTAGTTGGTGATCCAGAGAATACACCCAATAATGCAATGGTAGCTCCATTGTTTCTAAACCCTAACCAAATAGATTCTAATTTTGACACCTCTAGGCCATCTCTCTCCAGCACTGTAATGTTCTCCTTAATCAGTATAGCCACCCTCCTTCCTTTCTTTCCTTCCCTATCTTTCCTGAGCACCTGGTATCCAAGAATATTTAGTACCCAGTCCTGCTCTTTTTTGAGTCAGGACTCTGTTATTGCCACAACATCGTATTCCCATCTGGTTATCTGTGTCTGCAGCTCACCAACCTTATTTACCACATACTGTGCATTCACATGCATATACTGTAAACCTTATTGCACTCCCTCTTAGTTTGATCCCACCTAATACCTTACTGTTTCTTACTCTAGTGCTTTCTGTCTCTCCCAATCCTTTGTGCACCTTGCTTCTCCTTTCTAATGCTACATTCTGGTTACCATTCCTCTGTCATGTTAGTTTAAACCCTCCCTAACAGCACAAGCAAACCTCCCTGCAAGGATACCAGTCCAGGCTCTGTTCAGGTGCAACCCGTCGAGCCTGTGTAGATCCCACTTCCGCCAGAACCGGCTGCAATGTCCCAGGAATCTAAAGCCCTCCCTCCTGCACCATCTCTCCAGCCCTGCATTCATCTGCTCTATCCTTCTATTTCTATACTCACTAGTGTGTGTCACATGGAGTAATCAGGAGATTACTACCTTTGACATCCTGCTTACTGGTCTTCCTCTCTCTCTATAATCCACCTGCAGGACCACATCCTTCTTTCTATCTACGTTATTGGTACCAATATGGACCACGACCTCCGGCTGTTCACCTTTCCCCCACAGTGTGCTCTGCAGTCACTCAGTGACATCCTTGACCCTGGTATCAGGGAGGCAACATACCATCCTGTAATCATGTTTGCAGCCACAGAAAAGCTTGTCTTTTCCCCTAACTGTAGAATCCTCTATTACTGTTGCTTTCCCAATCTTTGTCCTGCCCCACTGTACAGCTGAGCCAGCCATGGTGCCATGGACTTGATTCTGGCTGCATTCCCAGAGGAACCATTGCCCTCACCAGTATTCAGAACTGAATACTGGCTGGAGAACAAGATACACTCAGGAAACTCCTGCACTACCTGCCTCATCCTGCTTGACAGACCGTCACCCATTCCCTCTCTGCTTGCACACCCTTAAGCTGCGGGGTAACCACCTCTAGCAAGATGCTATCCACGAAACTCTCAGGCTTGTGGATGCACTGCAGCGACTCTAGCTGCCGCTCAAGTTCCAAAACGCGGAGCCCAAACTCCTTCAGCTACAACGCTTCCTGCATGTGTGGTTGTCCAGCCATGAGAAGTTTCCTGGAATTCCCACATGGAGCAGGATGTGAATCTGATGGGACTGAGGTGCCCTGTCAAACCCTTATTTATTGGACTACTAACTAAATTTATCAGAAATAAACTCAAAACTTTAAAAACAAACTTAAAATTTAAAACTCAATTTAATTATACTAGTTCCTCATCTTAGATCCTTACCTCAATACTTACACTCTAAACTGATTTTAGTTCCCTTGGGTTCTGCTGCTCCTTCCTCTCTGCACTCATTCTTTCAATTTCTGCCTGCACTCCTTCAGGCCTTCTCTGCCACCACATCTTTTATCCCGTTCCATTCTCACTCAGTCCTTGCTCCTCCTGGTCTTGGGCCTGTTCTGCTGCCATGCCTTTTATCCTGCTCTGCTCTTGCTTAGTTCCTGCTCCTCCTTTTCAAATAAAATAAACTCACCAGCTACTTACCATTCGCCCTGTGCTCCCTTACCTCCAGGTTCTCTGTTTGAAAACTGCTTTTGTTCAAGAAAAAGCAATTACTAACTGTTTACTCACTCAATTTACTCACCCTCAGAGTTCCACCTGCATACTTGCTGTGATGTCAAAGGTGACCTCACTCCATCAGAATTCCAATCATCGTGTGGTCTTTGCTCCTTCAAAGAACAAAAAGAACAAAGAACAGTACAGCACAGGAACAGGCCATTCGGCCCTCCAAGCCTGCGCCGATCTTGATGCCTGCCAAAACTAAAACCTTCTGCACTTCCGGGGCCCATATCCCTCTATTCCCATCCTATTCATGTATTTGTCAAGATGTCTCTTAAACGTCGCTATCGTATCTGCTTCCACCACCTCCCCCGGCAGCAGGTTCCAGGCACTCACCATCCTCTGTGTAAAAAACTTGCCTCGCACATCCCCTCTAAACTTTGCCCCTCGCACCTTAAACCTATGTACCCTAGTAACTGACTCTTCCTTGGTGCTTTGCACTGACTGGGGATTTTCCCTCACTGCCACTCCTTTTTAAGCTGGCTGGGATCCTGCCTCGGAGGTCCGCACTGACTCCTGGGGCTGAATTTTACGCACCCCCCCTAAAGAGTGGGAAGGTGGCAATTTTGGGGGGAGGGGTGTAAAATGGAGTGGGAGGCTCGGGGGGCCCTTCCCAACCTGCTCCCGCCTCTGCTGCCACTTTACACATGGCGGCGGCGGCGGCGAAAAACGGCCCGCCCCAGACCAATCAAGGCCCTTAAATGGTCAGTTAACAGCCATTTAAGGGCCTCCCCTCGCCACCATGGGATTTTACCTGTGGCCGGTCGGGCAGCCCAGGCCCGAGAAAAGCAGCCTGACAAAAGCAGGAGGCTTTTTGACGGCCTTGGGGGGGTGCCTCATGATCAGGCACCCTCTGCCCAACGCAGGGCCACCCCCGATGCCCCAACCACCAACACTCAACATGTCCCCGTCCCCCCAATCAACCACCCTTGCCTCGCTGGGACCCAACCGATCACCCCCAGTGTGGCCTCAAAAATCTACCTGCGTTCCGGGGCCGTCCTTCATCTTCATTCCGATAGCTGGATTGCAGTCCCAGCAGTGCCCACTGCTCCCAGGGGCGCTGCTGGGACAAAGAGCTACAGGCCCGCCAATTGACCACTAGCTCCATTAGGCGGGACAGTGGTGCAGTGGTTAGCACCACAGCCTCACAACTCCAGCAACCCGCGTTCGGTTCTGGGTACTGCCAGTGCGGAGTTTGCAAGTTCTCCCTGTGACTGTATGGGTTTCTGCCAGGTGCTCTGGTTTCCTCCCACAGCCAAAGACTTGCAGGTTGATAGGTAAATTGGCCATTATAAATTGCCCCTAGTGTAGGTAGGTGGTAGGAGAATTGTGGGGGATGTAGTAGGGAATAATGTAGGATTAGTATAAATGGGTGGTTGATGGTCAGCACAGACTCAGTGTGCCGAAGGGCCTGTTTCAGTGCTGTATGACTCTATGACCTCCTGCCTCAATGAGGTGCAAGTCCCGCCTCAGACCAATTAAAAGCCTGGGGACCGTAAAATGTGGGCCGGATCCCCAGGCCAGGTGGAAGCAGGTTCGCCACCGGCATTTAAGTCAGTGGACGGCTCACGCCTGCCAAGAGGTAAAATGCAGCCCCTGATTTCCTGGTCTCTTCACTATTTAAAGAAAATCTGCTTCAATATTTTTCCTATCTAAGTGGATAACTTTACATTTCTCCACATTATATTCCATCTATACACAGTTGCCCACTCACTTAACCTGTCTATATCCTTTTGCAGCCTCTTTGTGCCCTGTTCACAGCTTACTTTCCCACCTAACATTGAGGTGTCATCAAATTTGAGTACATTACACTTGGTACCCTCTTCCAAGTCATTGATATGGATTATAAGTAGCTGAGGCCCAAGCACTGATCCCTGTGGTACATCACTAATTACAGCCTGACAACTTTAAAATGACCTGTTTATTTCTGTTCTATGTTTTCTGACAATTAACCAATCCTCAAACCTTGCTAATATATTTCCCCCAATCCCATGAGCCCTAATTTTCTGTAATAACCTATTGTGTGGCACGTTATCAAATGCTTTTTGGAAATTCAAACACACTACATTTATTGTTTCCCCCTTATCCACACTGCAATTAACGGCCTCAAAAAATTCTAACAGATTTGTCAAATACAGTTTCCCTTTCATAAATCTGACTTTATCCAATCAAATTATGATTTTCTGAATGCCTTGTTACCATGACCCTAATAATAAATTCTAGCATTTTCCCCAATATTATGTCAAGCTAACAGGCCTAAACATCCCTGTTTTCTCTCTCCCTCCTTTCTTGAATAGCGGAGTTATGTTTGCATTAGTGGTGTAACGTTTGATAATTATGTCACGAATGCATAACTTTAAATTAGTCAAATAGGACACAAACCACAGCACAAATCACAAAAAATAAAATACCTGTGAAAATAATGGAACTATTAACATGTGATAATTTTCTAGATTACGTAGCTGCATCAATTGCAACTTTTCTGAAACAAAAAATATATCAATTTCTCACCATGGTAAATAGGCTAAAATATAGTCCTAATATCGTTGTGATGGAAGCCCCCTTCTCATGATGGTTTTAGATGATGGGGGTTTGGTTACTGAAACATAATCCATCCGTTGGGCAACTCTTTTTATTACATCTCTTGCAATCAGTAACTTTAATTTTATGTACTATGAGAGAAATTGCATGCCATGCTACTAACAGTTATGCTTTCATTGTGGCCTTTTGTAATGATGATTGACTCTATCCATTCCAACAGGCAGAAAATACCACTCTGCCAGTAATTTTCAAGCTAAAAGTAGTAGTCAAATTTCTTTACAAGAATAATAAATACATCCTGAGACTGCTGACCAAATATACTTACGTTTTTCTTTGAAGTGGAGCAGGTCTTCTTTGAAGAACTCCCGAGATCAAAGTAGTCTTTTCAAACTAGATATGCTTCTCTCTTGGTTTCATCTTCTTTCGACACCTGACTTCCATATCAGATAGCTTGGTTTCAAGAAAGACTTTAGATTGTCTAAAAGGCATCTGCAAGCTTCGCACGTATTTAGCATTACAAATGACAGCGAAGAAATTTTGAAAAAAATTAACTTGTGAGAACATGCAATAATCTTCCTCTGGAAGATTCCTCTCACAAAACTAATAGCTTTCTTGGGACAAATGTGTGAATTGTCATCTTTCGTCCACACAAACGAGCACTTTATAAAATGTAGTTAACTGAAATCCATTTTGAGTTCTGACGAAAGGTCATCGACCTGAAACGTTAACTCTGTTTCTCTCCCCACAGATGCTACCAGACCTGCTGAGAATTTATAAGGTCATAAGGTCATAAGAACTAGGAGCAGGAGTAGGCAATTCAGCCCCTCGAGCCTGCTCCGCCACTCAGTGTCATTCCAGCATTTTCTGCTTTTATTTCAGATTTCCAGCATCTGCAATATTTTGCTTTTCCATTTTGAATATATTGACCCAAATAAAATTTAATGAAGAGATGTGATACAGAGATTTTATAGTTGGAGGCAAGATGGATTGCTGCTTCAATCACAGTAGGAGACACTCCACAGCATAAAACTGTGAGTAGGAACTAAAACGTAGATGGTTTGCGAAGTAGTGCATCTGTTCTGACCAGTTATGGAATATGATAATATAATTTCACGAGGCTAACCAGATAACACCTGAGTGCCACAATCATTGACTGGGTTATGAGGCTGTTAATTTGGAGATAGCAATTTACATAACTGGCCACTAAATAGTATTTTCTTTTGCACTTATGTTTAATTTTCAATTAAAAAATATGAATTACATGAGAATTTGTAACTGATAATATCAGTTTAAATTTTCTGATCACATATGTGAAATACTAGTATTAGATCTTATTTCACTGGCATTACCCTGCACAGAAGTTTAAAGAAAGAATTTGGAATTAGTGCCTTTTATGACCTCAGGTCACCCAAAGTGCTTCACAGCCAATTAAGTACTTTTGAAGTATAGGCACTGTTATAATGTAGGAAATGAATTTAAAATGAACCATTTAGAGACTATAGGCAGGATTCTATGGCAAATATTGACACATGTGCAGTGCTTTTTGTTCTGTTTTATTGAGATTATCATAGAAAAGTTCCATTCCCAATAAGCACTTAATTTTTTTTTTTGGTAATTGTCACATTACATTGATCATGCTACTGTTTTAAATATGTTCTGCAGTTTTTTAGCATTTATTTTTTCACAATGGAATTAATCGAATATGAAAACATTGGATTAACATGACACTATTAGCGTCTTATGTCATTAATCATCCTGCTTATCAGGAATTATTATTTTTATTTTTTATTTAGAGATACAGGACTGAAACAGGCCCTTTGGCCCACCAGGTCTGTGCCGACCATCAACCACCCATTTATACTAATCCCATATTCCTACCACATCCCCCTACCACCTACCTACACTAGGGGCAATTTACAATGTCCAATTTACCTATCAACCTGCAAGTCTTTGGCTGTGGGAGGAAACCGGAGCACCCGCGGAAACCCACGCGGTCACAGGGAGAACTTGCAAACTCCACACAGGCAGTACCCAGGATTGAACCCGGGTTGCTGGAGCTGTGAGGGTGCAGTGCTAACCACTGCGCCACTGTGCCACCCAGTGCAACTAAATGATGGACCAGCCCAAATGCTAAGGAAAATTTAACCGGACTCAAATAAGTAATATTTCAACAAGACAAGTTCACCAATCAAGGCAACTTGCAATTAGGCTACCAAGGTGTTCAATAGAGCTTTTACTGGAATGCTAATAAATTCAAAACTGATGCTTATCAGAATTCTAGAAAACTTCAGATCGAATAAAAATAATAATAAATAGGTATTCCTCAGGCCCAACTGGCTTTAGTTGCTTCATCAATGACTTTCCCTCCTATATAAGGTCAGAAGTGGTCTCTTTGCTGGTGATTGCACAGTGCTCAATTCCTCAGAAAATGAAGCAGTCCACACCCACATGCAGCAAGACTTGGCCAACATCCAGGCTTGGCCTGATAAGTGGCAAATAACATTCGCAACACAAGTGTGAGGCAAGCACATTGCCAACAAGAGAAAGCCTAACCACCTCCCTTTAACATTCAATGGCATTCTCATTGCTCAATTGGAGAAACTGGAGGTAAGGAAGTGCAAGAGTCAGGGTGAGAGGTAAAAACAAATAAAGTGATGTCAGCACAAAGAAGGAGCTAGTTGGTGAGTGTTTCTTTTTCCAGGTCAAATCAAGGACAAGCCTTAAGTTTATTTCTGGCAAGTTTAGATAGTAGTTTAATAAGTAGAGACACAAAAATTTTCCCAGTGCTTTAGTGCTTAGTGCAAGTTAATGTGTAGAAAAATAAAAATAACTTACAACAAACTAAAAAGTAGATACAAGTAATCTAAAAAATCTAGACTAAGATATGGCAGAGCAGGTAGTGTGTCTGGACACAAAGGGCTGAAGTTAGTGAGTTTGATGTCGGTCCTGGTGGTGGGCCTGGATATGGGCACTATTCACCTTTGCCATGTGGGCAGCCGCACCACTGGATCGTGCGGCGGGCAGCCGCACCACTGGATTGCGCGGCGGGCAGCTGCACCACTGGATTGCGCGGCGGGCAGCCATTTTGCATACTGGTGCCACGGGGCGGGAAACGAGACTCTAAGTAAGGTGTCAGATGACTCCAGAGAAAGGGCTGGTGTCATATTTAAAGGCCTGTCAGCCCTGCATTCACTCCTGCCTGGTTTAAAAGAGTGCCTTCCTGAGTGCCCTCTGCTTCCTCAGGACCCATTCTGCTGCCTCTGCTGCCAGATAGGCAAGGAGCTGAATGCAAGCCAGCAGCAACAATGGCTGAAGGAAGACACTGGGAGGCCTCATGGTTCAGTGATGCCTCCCTTGAGATTCTCCTTCAGGCTGCAAGAGAAAGGTGGGAGGTCCTCTTCCCGAGCCATTGGCAAGAAGGATTCCTCCCGCCTGACCAAGCAAGCCTGGTCGGAGATCACAAAGGAGGTCAGCAGTCATAGAGTCACTACTCCCCCCCCGAACATGGGTACAGTGCTGCAAGAGGGTCAATGACCTCCTTCGTTCTGCCAAGGTGACTGCGCCATATCTCTCTCCTTTTTAGAATTTGCATGTGCCTATGCAGGAAGAAGCAGGACATGGGGAGGGAGGCAACACAAAGGCGCTGACAAAGGAGGTAAGCATCCTGACAGATGCTTAGTTGCATCTTGGCCAAAGGCCACCCTCTTCCACAGCTCATCCCCTTAACCTCCCTGTGAGCTGACGGGAGGATGAGCTATATAGAAAACACCAGCATGGGACCAGGGTCTGCCACTAGCAGAACAGTCATATTGATGTCTCTGCAAAGTATCACTATCGCCCTCTTTCCACTTGCAGGACAAGAGGGCCCATACAGCAGGGAGACATCACGGACTGGCGGAGGATACCAGACGTCAGGCCTCTCTTGACAGTTGAGGAGGCAGCACTGGAATTAGTGGGGAATCGTCCCGGCAATGAATTTTAAATTTTGGGGGGCAGGGAGGTGGTTGAGCTCCCTCTGCTTGGGGGAGGCTGTGATGATGGCATCTCTGTTCCATCTCCCTAATGACTGTAGTACGTAACAGTAGATAAATTAACTAAAAGTACCGAGAAGAATAGATTTTAGCATTTTGCCTGTTACTCAACTGCTGCTGGAGACCCATCTTTCTTGGATTGAGAATTGATTGACAGATAGGAAACAGACAGTAGGAATAAATGGGTCTTTTTCCGGGAGGCAGGCAGTGACTAGTGGGGTACTGCAGGGATCAGTGCTTGGGCTCCAGTTATTCACAATATATATTAATGACTTGGGTGAGGGAACTAAATGTGACATTTCCAAGTTTGCAGATGACACAAAGCTAGGGGGGAATGTGAGCAGTGAGGAGGATGCAAAGAGGCTCCAATTAAAGGCCTGGTACCAACCCGAACCCGACGGGACCCAACGACATGTATCAGGTTCGGGTTGGGTCAGGTCGCACTTCCGGGTCCAACATTCGGGCTCGGAGCAGGTCGGGCCGAATTGGAAACGCTTTATCACCACCTCAGATAAGTGATTCTAATGTTAATTTACTTTTTGGACTTTAAAGATGGTTTTGTTACAGTTACTTTAAGCTTGTGCAGGTAAGGAACAAAGTGAAAAACGGAAGGTAGGTTAACTGATGGTCGGGTGGTCGGGCGGGGGAAAAAATGGAAGGACTCGGGTCAGGTCGAGTTTGGTCTCATTTGAAGACCTGAGCAGGCCTTTAGCTCCAATGTGATTTGGACAAGTTGGGTGAGTGGGCAAATGCAAGGCAGATGCAGTATAACGTGGATAAATGTGAGGTTATCCACTTTGGTTGTAAAAACAGAAAGGCAGATTATTATCTGAATGGTGATAGATTGGGCAAGGGGGAGGTGCAACGAGATCTGGGTGTCCTTGTACACCAGTCGCTGAAAGCAGGCATTCAGGTGCAGCAAGCAGTTAGGAAGGTGAATGGTATGTTGGCCTTCATTGCAAGAGGATTTGAGTACAGGACCAAGGATGTCTTGCTGCAATTATACAAGGCCTTGGTAAGACCACATCTGGAGTACTGTGTGCAGTTTTGCTCTCCTTATCTGAGGAAGCCCCTCCACCAGTGAGCCCAGCTCCAGTACCCACAACATCTGAGGAGAGCCCTGCACCTGTGCAGGGAACCCACAGGTATCCGTGGCTCTCTAGGCCTCAGGCTACCAGAGGAAGGCTGTTGAAGTCATCCCAGGCCAAAGGGCAGCCTGATCAGCAGCCTGCCTCCAGCCCAACTGTTATTGCAGGGGTTGCACCTCATAGAATGCTAGTTAGCCCACAGCCTACTGTGTACAGTTCTGGTCACCACACTATTGGAAGGATGTGGTTGCACTGGAGAGGGTGCAGAGGAGAATCACCAGGATGTTGCCTGGGCTGGAGCATTTCAGCGATGAAGAGAGCCTGGATAGGCTAGGGTTGTTTTCCTTCGAGCAGAGAAGGCTGAGGGGGGACCTGATTGAGGTATACAAAATTATGAGGAACATTGCTAGGATAGATAGGAAGAAACATTTTCCCTGAGAGGAGGTGTCAATAACCTGGGGGGGAGGGGAATAGATTTAAGGTAATAGCCAGGAGGTTCAGAGGGGATTTGAGGAAAAATCTTTTCAACCAGAGGGTGGTTGGAATCTGGAGCACACTGCCTGAAGGGGTGGTCGAGGCAGGGACCTTCACAACATTTAAGAAGTATTTAGATGAGCACTTGAAATGCCATAGCATACAAGGCTATGGGCCAAGTGCTGGAAAATGGGATTGGAATAGATAGTTGCTTGATGGCCTATGCGGACACGGTGGGCCAAAGGGCCTGTTTCTGTGCTGTATAACGCTATGACTCTATGAATCTATGAGAAACCACTCAGAAATGTATAAAGAAAACCACCTAGACACACTTGGGATACATGGGTGTTTGACATTTGGCAATTGTTTTCTCAGATAAAAGTCTTTTGTTTTTGAAATTAACTTTCATAATGAAAAATGATTATTCCATCAAGCCTTAATTGTGAGCTTCTGACTTCATCCTTCCCCCTTAGTGGATGTCAGTGTAGGCACAACCTCATGTTATTAGCATCTCCCATGGGCCATAGTGCGTGGTTCAGCTGGGTGCTAGGCATGGAAGACAAATAGAAAGGAAGCAACAGACTGCATGCATTGAGGTGAGTCGTTATTGAGTTTGCTCTGAGAGGCCATCATGGTGGCTGGAAGCAGGTAAGTATGAGACTGTCTCTTGCCCCCTTGGCCCGTCGCTCAACGTGCCTGGCCTCCGGTGCAAGGGATTCAATATCCAGTGCTGCCTACCCATCACCCTCCTCTGCGTCCTCCTCATTGGTGGAGGACTGGCAATCAATCATGTCCTCTTCATGCAAGGCCTCCCCCCTCTGCAGTGCTAGATGGTGCAGAGCGCAGCAGACCACCACGATATGCGAGACCCTCTCTGGGACATACTGCAGGGCTCCACCAGATCAATCCAGCAATGGAATCTCATCTTCAGCAGCCCAATGGCCTGTTCGATGATTACTCAGTTGGAGCCATGGCAATTGTTGCACCTCTCCTCTGCTGCAGTGCGAGGTTTCCTCACAGGCGTCAGTAGCCATGTATTCATTGGGTAGCCCTTGTCCCCAAGAGTCCATCCCTGAAGGCGAGTGGGGAGGCCTGAAAAGCTGTGGAACCTGGGACTGTCGAAGTATGAATGCATCGTAGCTGCTTCTTGGAAGCGGGCACACACCTGCAGGGAACCCTTTTGATGGTCTAAGACGAGCTGAACGTCGATGGAATGAAAGTCCTTCCTGTTGGTGAAGGCGGCTGGCTGGTCCATTGGAGCCTTGATGGTCACATGCGTGCAAGCTATCACACCTTGCACCTGGGGGAATCCAGTGATGGCTCCAAAGTCGATGGCCCTCTCAACCTGTCAGGTTCGCTCCGGTAGCGCACATAGTCACTGGCCCTCTTGAGCAGGGCATTGGTCAACTCCTTGATGCATTAGTGGGCTGTTGCCTGGGAGATGCCACACATGTCCCCAGTGGGTCCTTGAAATGATCCAGACGTGTAAAAATTAAATGCCACAGTGATTTTCAATGCCACCGGCAAAGGGTGCCCACCAAATTCCATAGGTCATGACCCGTCCTGCAGCAGGGCACATAAGTCGGTGACAGCCTACCTGGAGAGCTGTAGTCTTCACTGACCATGCTGCTTGGACATTTGGATGTAGCTGACTCAAGTCCAGTACACTCTCTGTTGCAGGTGGTCCCTTCTTGGCATGACCGGCTGCTGCTGCTCTTGTGGAAGAGCTTCACAGGCAGCAGCAGATGCCTCCTAGCCCTTCCGCCATCGGAGGCACTGCATCATGCCACGGGAGTCCAAAATGACAGCGGGTATAAGACCCAGGACAGGTGAGCAGTAGGCCTCCAGTGTGCTGTCCTTACAGAGACGATCCTGCCTTGGCAGCTTTCCCTTTGCTACTTCTCCCGGCAGACTGCCTAATGGCCCTCAGTGCCCACCTTTGCTGATAGCCGACGGTCTCACCCAGCACCATGGGCACCCAATGCTGCCACCCAAAACCAAGCCCCCCTTTGCTAAACACCCTTGCACAGCATCCAAAACCCTGCTCACCTCCTTGCACAAGGCCTGAGACCCTGCGCACACCCTTGCACAAGACCTGAGTGCCTACTCACACCCTTGCACAAGACCTGAGACCCTGCTCACACCCTTGCACACAGCTGAGACCCAGCCAATCCAGTATTGCCACTCAAGACCCAGTCCACATGGTACTGCCACACGTGACCCAGCCAACTCATGCAAACTGTACAGCACTACAGGCCAACAATGGCCTCCGCTCTCCCCTCTTCCCCAATGCAGTGCTGGTCATGGCTGCTTACTAGACTTGGCACTGAGGCCTCGCCTCGGTGCCACCACCTTTTAATGGCCAGGGTTCTGAAGGCACGTGAGGGCCACCCGTCGTCCACTTAACCCCAAGCCCCCCATTGAATCACTTTCAATTATGTGTAAATGCATTACAATTAACTATTCAACAATACAAGGTGGCAATGCTGCCTTGGTGCTTTCCTGTCGCTGACTAAATCCGGAACTGATGTCACAGCATCGGATTTCCAGGCAGACTGGTCTGTTGCTATTCTCATTCCAAATGACTGCACTAAATTCCGCCCAGTATGTGAGAGTTTGTGGACAGCAAGACTGTCCTCAGCGAATGCATCTGCAGTAGATGTTTCCATCTCAAATCTCTCCAACTCAGAGCCATTGAGTTGAAGTGTAAGTTGAAGACACTCTAACACATAAGAGAAGGGGAGCAGCATCTGAAATGTTTACTCCAGATCTCGGTCCCACCTTGTAGAAGGTGCAGGTTCAGAATGGGGTTGGTGCGACCGATAGTGTGCAGGGTAAGGGAACATAGGTGAGATAGAGTATGATGACTTTTTAAAATTCTTTCAAGGGATGTGGGCATCGCTGGCTAGGCCAGCATTTATTGCCCATCCCTAATAGCCCTTGAGAAGGTGGTGCTGAGCTGCCTTCTTGAACCTCTGCAGTCCATTTGGTAGGGAGTAAGTTCCAGGATTCTGATCCAGCAGCAGTGAAGGAACGGTGATATATTTCCAAGTCAGGACTGTGTGTCACTTGAAGGGGAACTTGTAGGTGGTGGTGTTCCCATGCGTCTGCTGCTCTTGTTCTTCTAGGTGGAAGAGGTTGCGGGTTTGGAAGATGCTGTTGAAGGAGACGTGGTAGGTTGCGGCAGTGCATCTTGTAGATGGTACACATTGCTGCCACTGTGCATTGGTGGTGGAGGAAGTGAATGTTTAAGTTGGTGGTTGGGGTGACGATCAAGCGAGCTGCTTTGTCCTGGATGGTGTCGAGCTTCCTGAGTGTTGTTGGAGCTGCACTCATCCAGGCAAGTGGAATGTATTCCATCACACTCCTGACTTGTGCCTTGTAGAGGGTGGACAGGCTTTGGGGAGACAGGAGGTAGGCTACTCACCACAGAATTCCCAGCCTCTGACCTGCTCTTGTAGCCACAGTATTTTGTGGCTACTTCAGTTCAGTTTCTGGTCAATGGTAACCCCCCCAGGATGTTGATTGTGGGGGATTCAGTGATGGTAATACAGTTGAATGTCAATGGGAGATGGTTAGAATCTCTCTTACTGCAAATAGTCATTGCCTGGCACTTCTGTGGCATAAATGTTACTTACCACTTATCAGCCCAAGCCTGAATGCTGTCCAGGTCTTGTGGTAAATGGACGCGGAATGCTTCAGTATCTGAGGAGTTGCGAATGGTACTGAACATTGTACAGTCATCAGCGAACATCCCAATTATTGACCTTATGATGGAGGGAAGGTCATGATGAAGCAGCTGAAGATGGTTGTTCTCGAATACTAGTCTGAGGAACTCCAGCAGCAATGTCCTGATGCTGAAATGATTTATCTCCAATAACCACAGCTATCTTCCTTTGTTCTAGGTATGACTCCAACTCGTGGAGAGTTTTCCCCCTGATTCCCATTGACTTCAGTTTGGCTAGGGTCCTTGATGCCACACTCGGTCAAATGCTGCCTTGATGTCAAGGGCAGTCACTCTCACCTCACCTCTTGAGTTCAGCTCTTTTGTCCATGTTTGGATCAAGGCTGTAATGAGGTCAGGAGATGAATGGCCCTGACAGAACCCAAACTGAGCATCAGTGAGCAGGTTATTGTGTTTAATTTGTGCTTGATAGCACTGTTGACGACACCTTCCATTACTTTGCTGATGATTGAGAGTAGCCTGATGGGGCGGTAATTGGTTGGATTGGATTTTTCCTGCTTTTTGTGGACAGGACATTCCTGGGCAATTTTCCATATTGTTGGATAGATGCCAGTGTTGTAGTTGTACTGGAATAGCTTAGTTAGGGATGCAGCTAGTGCTGCAGCACAAGTCTTATGTTTTCGGATGTTTTCAGGACCCATAACCTTTGCAGTATCCAGTGCCTTCAGCTGTTCCTTGATATCATGGAGTGAATCGGATTGGCTGAATACTGGCATCTGTGATAGCCCGCTCTATCAGTAGTGGTGCTACCAAGCCACTCTTGCTGATGTACATTGAAGTCCCCCACCCATAGTACATTCTGCACCATTGCCATGCTCAGTGCTTCTTCCAACTGGTGTTCAACATGGAGGAGTACTGATTCATCAGCTGAGGGAGGGTGGTAGGTGGTACTAGGGGAGGCGGTGGTGCAGTGGTATTGTCACTGGACTAGTAACCCAGATACCCAGGGTCTTGCTCTGGGGACATGGGTTCAAATCCCACCACAGCAGAAGGTGGAATTTGAATTCAATTAACAAATCTGGAATTAAAAGCTAGTCTAATGATGGCCATGAAACCATTGTTGATTGTTGTAAAAACCCATCTGGTTCACTAATGTCCTTTAGGGAAGGAAATCTGCTGTCCTTACCTGGTCTGGCCTACATGTGACTCCAGACCCACAGCAATGTGGTTGACTCTTACATGCCCTCTGAAATGGCCTAGCAAGGCACTCAGTTGTACCACCACCTTCTGAAGGGCAATTAGGGATGGGCAATAAATGCTGGCCTGACCAGCGATGCCCACATCCCATGAACGAATAAAAAAAAAAATCAGCAGGAAGTTTCCTTGCCCATGTTTGACCTGATGCCATGAGACTTCATGGGGCCCGCAGTCAATGTTAAGGACTCCCAGGACAACTCCCTCTTGTGTATACCACTGTGCCACCACCTTTGCTGAGTTTGTCCTGGCTGCGGCACAGTGGCGCAGTGGTTAGCACCACAGCCTCACAGCTCCAGCAACCTGGGTTTGGTTCTGGGTACTGCCTGTGCATTGTTTGTAAGTTCTCCCTGTGACCGTGTGGGTTTCCTCTGGGTGTTCCGGTTTCCTCCCACATGCCAAAGACTTGAGGGTTGATAGGTAAATTGGCCATTGTAAAAAAATTGCTCCTAGTGTAGGTAGGAGAATTGAGGGAAAAAGTGGGGATGTGAGAGGGAAAATGGGATTAATGTAGGACTAGTATAAATGGGTGGTTGATGGTCAGTGTGGACTCGGTGGGCCAAAGGGCCTGTTTCGGTGCTGTATCTCTCTATGACTAACATACCATTATGTTTCACACGTACACTGATGTCAACCAGCTCTATGTTACCACCACCTCTGTCACCTCCTCCAGTTGCTAAATTATCAAACTGCTTGTCCGACATTCAGCACTGGATGAGCAGAGGTTTCCACCAATTAAATAATGTGAAGACCAAAGCCACTGTCTTCAGTCCTTGTTCCAAACTCTGTTCCCAGAAACTATCTGAGACTGAATAAGACTGTGCGCAATCTTGGTGTCATTTTTGACCCCGAGATGCGCTTCTGATCACATATCTGCGCCGTCAGTAAGACCGCCTATTTCCACTTCCATAACATCGCCTGACTCTGCTCCTGCCTCAGTTCATATGCTGCTCAAACCCTCATCCATGACTTTTTTACCTCTATATTTGACTATTCCAATGCACTCCTGGCCAGCCTCCCACATTCTGCACTCTGTAAACTTTAGGTCATCCAAAACTCAACTGTCTATGTCAATACTCGCACCAAGTTCTGTTCACCCATCA
Organism: Heterodontus francisci; assembly: GCF_036365525.1. Taxonomy (NCBI): domain Eukaryota; kingdom Metazoa; phylum Chordata; class Chondrichthyes; order Heterodontiformes; family Heterodontidae; genus Heterodontus; species Heterodontus francisci. The sequence continues at coordinate 153,409,106 of NC_090376.1, read as the reverse complement.
CTGACTTACACTGGCTTCCAGTTAAGCAACACCTCGATTTTTAAAATTATCATGCTTGTTTTCAAATCTAACCATGGTCTCACCTCTCCCACTCTCTGTAATCTCTTCCAGCCTCACAACTCAGCTAGATATCTGCACTCCTCTAATTCTGGTCTTTTGAACATTCTTGATTTTAATTGCTCCATCATAGGTGGCTGTGTCTTCAGCTGCCTAGACCCTAAGCTCTGGAATACCCTCCCTAAACCCTTCCACCTCTCTTTCCTCCTTGAAGACGGTCTTTAAAACCTACCTCTTTGGCCAAGCTTTTGGTCATCTGCCCTAATATATGTAGCAAAGGCAGAGTGGTTTTATTGGGGGATTTTAAATTTCATATAGATTGGAATAAGCAGAAAGTGAATTTTTAAAAATGTGTCCAAGATAGATCTCTGCAGAAATATGTCCAAGAACCAACAAGGGGGCATGTCATATTCGATTTAGTAATGAGTAATGAGCCAGATTTAGTTAACAGCTTAATGGTGCATAATCCTTTATTTAATAGTGATCATAATATGTAGTGTTTGAAAGTGAGAAAGGAGAAACAGCTACTAATATTCCAGATTTAGGTAAGGCTGACTTCAATGGGAAGAGATAGATACTGTCAACTAGGCAAATCTGTTATTGGGTAAAATGAGAGAAAATCAGTAGGAGGTGTTCAAAGAAAGATTTAGTGTGATATGGAGCCAGCTAATACCCTGAAGGGGCAAGAGCTCTACTTACCATAAAAAGATAGCTATGGATGACTAAAGAGGAGACAACACAAAACTAAAGCAACAAGCGTACAAAATTACAACAAAAAAAGCACGGATCCTGGCACATGGGAAAGATACAAAGAACATCGAAAGCTGGGAAAAGAGATAGTAAGTGCTACAGAAATGGACCATGAAAAGAAACTTGCAAGGGAGATGAAAATCAACACCATTTTTTTTACCATTGCATTAGGCAAAAGAGCGTGGTCAGAAGCAATGTGGGCCCCTTGAAAACTGAAAACGGTGATATTGGCAATGAAAATAAGGAAATGGTGGACACGATGAATAGTTTTGTGTCAGTGTTTACAGTAGAGGAAGAGGTCAGCATGCCAGACATCTCAAAGAAATGATTACTGAATCAGGAACAGGGTCTCACCAAAATTATTGTAAACAAGATATCAGGAATGGAGGAATTAATGGTGCTAAAAAGCAACAAACCCCAGGATCAGATGGTTTGCATCCCAGGGTTTTAAAAGCATGGCATAGACTCAATGGCCTGAATAACTTGCTACTGTGCTGTAAACCTTTTGATGTTTTTAAGTAGGTGAGAATATTGTAGGTGCCCTAATGATAATCTTCCAAAGTTCTCTTGATTCTGGAACTGTTCCTTTAGATTGAAAAATTATGCATCTCATTTAGAATGGCGAGAGAGGAAAACCAGGGTATTATAGGAAAGTTAGCTGAACATCTGAAATTGGGAAATTGCTGGAGTCTATAATTGAGGATAAGGTGACTGAACACATTGAAAATTTTCAGCTGATTAGAAGAGCCAACATGCATTTGTAAAGGGTAGGTCATGCTTGACAAACCTGATTGAATTTTTTGAAGAGATGACTAAAGTATTGGACAGGGAATGTCCATGGGTGTTATTTATGTGGACTTCCAGAAGGCACTCACAAGAGACTGTGAGCTGAAGTTTAAGCTCAGACACCTGAAGGCAAATTATTGACCTGATTAGGAAATTGCTGAGTGGCAGGAGACAGCGAATAGGAATAATGTGCAGATACTCTAATTGTCAGGATCTAACTAATGGTGTCCCACAAACATCTGTGCTCTGGCCTCAGTTATTTACCATATTTATTAATGATTTAGATGAGAGGAAATATAAAGCCATATATCTAAATTTGCCAATAATACAAAGATAGGAGGCATTGTAAGCAGTGTAAATGGAAACATAAAATTATGAAGAGATAATGATCGATAAAGTGAATGAGAAAAACTGTGGCAAAAGGATTCCAATGAAGGAAAATGTGAGGTCATCACTTTGAACTTAAAATGGATAGACCAGGGTACGTTCTAAATGGTGAAAAGTTAGAAAAAGAGGCGGCACAAAGAGATTTGAGGTTCCAGGTACATGGATCATGAAAATGTCATCAACAGGTACAGAAAATAATCAGAAAAGCTAATGGAATGCTGGCCGTTCTATCTAGAGGACGAGAGCACAAGAGGATAGAAGTCATCCTTCAGCAAACAAAGCCCTGGTTAGACCACGCATGGGGTATTGAACAGTGCTGGGCGCCACATCTTGGAAAGGATATATTGGTCTTGGAGGCAGTGTGGCATAGATTTACTAGAATTACACCTGGACTACAAGGGTGAAATTCAGAGGAGTGATTACACAAGCTAGGCATGTATTCCGTGCTGTTTAGAAGATTAAGGGGTGATCAGATCGACGGTTTCAACATATTAACGGCAACAGGGAGGGTAGATAAAGAGCAAGGCCGAGAGTGGAATGGTCAGGGAGAGTGAAGCCAAAAGTGGGATGGTATCAAGAGCGAGGGTGGGAGTACAGCAGTATCAAGAGCGAGGGTGGGAGTGGATCAGTACAAAGAGCGAGGGTGGGAGTGGAGCAGTATAAAGAGCAAGGGTGAGAGTGGAGCAGTATAAAGAGTGAGGGTGGGAGCGGAGCAGAATAAAGAGCGTGAGTGGGAGTGGAGCAGAATAAAGAGCGTGAGTGGGAGTGGAACAGTATAAAGAGCGAGGGTGGGCGTGGGGCAGTATAAATAACGAGGGTGGGAGTGCAGCAGAATAAAGCGTGAGGTGGAAGTGGAGCAGCATAATGAGCGAGGGTGGGAGTGGAGCAGTATAAAGAGCGAGGGTGGGAGTGGATCAGTGTAAAAAGCGAGGGTGGGAGTGGAGCAGTATAAAGAGTGAGGTGGGGAGTGGAACAGTATAAAGAGCGAGGTTGGGAGTGGAGCAGTATAAAGAGCGAGGGTGGGAGTGGAGCAGTATAAAGAGAGAGGTGGGGAGTGGAGCAGTATAAAGAGCAAGGGTGGGAGTGGAGCAGTATAAAGAGCGAGGTTGGGAGTGGAGCAGCATAAAGAACGAAGCTGGGAGTGGAGCAATATAAAGAGCGAGGGTGGGAGTGGAGCAGTATAAAGAGTGAGGGTGGGTGTGGAGCAGTATAAAGAGCGAGGTTGGGAGTGGAGCAGTATAAAGAGCGAGGGTGGGAGTGGAGCAGTATAAAGAGAGAGGTGGGGAGTGGAACAGTATAAAGAGCGAGGGTGGGAGTGGAGCAGTATAAAAAGTGAGGGTGGGAGTGGAGCAGTATAAAGAGCGAGGGTGGGAGTGGAGCAGTATAAAGAGTGAGGTGGGGAGTGGAACAGTATAAAGAGCGATTGTGGGAGTGGAACAGTATAAAGAGCGAGGGTGGGAGTGGAGCAGTATAAAGAACGAGGGTGGGAGTGGAGCAGTATAAAGAGAGAGGTGGGGAGTGGAGCAGTATAAAGAGCAAGGGTGGGAGTGGAGCAGTATAAAGAGCGAGGTTGGGAGTGGAGCAGCATAAAGAACGAAGCTGGGAGTGGAGCAATATAAAGAGCGAGGGTGGGAGTGGAGCAGTATAAAGAGTGAGGGTGGGTGTGGAGCAGTATAAAGAGCGAGGTTGGGAGTGGAGCAGTATAAAGAGCGAGGGTGGGAGTGGAGCAGTATAAAGAGAGAGGTGGGGAGTGGAGCAGTATAAAGAGCAAGGGTGGGAGTGGAGCAGTATAAAGAGCGAGGTTGGGAGTGGAGCAGCATAAAGAACGAAGCTGGGAGTGGAGCAATATAAAGAGCGAGGGTGGGAGTGGAGCAGTATAAAGAGTGAGGTGGGGAGTGGAACAGTATAAAGAGCGAGGGTGGGAGTGGAGCAGTATAAAAAGTGAGGGTGGGAGTGGAGCAGTATAAAGAGCGAGGGTGGGAGTGGAGCAGTATAAAGAGTGAGGTGGGGAGTGGAACAGTATAAAGAGCGATTGTGGGAGTGGAACAGTATAAAGAGCGAGGGTGGGAGTGGAGCAGTATAAAGAACGAGGGTGGGAGTGGAGCAGTAGAAAGAGTGAGGTGGGGAGTGGAACAGTATAAAGAGCGAGGTTGGGAGTGGAGCAGTATAAAGAGCGAGGGTGGCAGTGGAACAGTATAAAGAGCGAGGTTGGGAGTGGAGCAGTATAAAGAGCGAGGGTGGGAGTGGAACAGTATAAAGAGCGAGGTTGGGAGTGGAGCAGTATAAAGAGCGAGGGTGGGAGTGGAACAGTATAAAGAGCGAGGTTGGGAGTGGAGCAGTATAAAGAGCGAGGTCGGGAGTGGAACAGTATAAAGAGCGAGGTTGGGAGTGGAGCAGTATAAAGAGCGAGGGTGGGAGTGGAACAGTATAAAGAGCGAGGTTGGGAGTGGAGCAGTATAAAGAGCGAGGGTGGGAGTGGAGCAGTATAAAGAGCGAGGGTGGGAGTGGAACAGTATAAAGAGCGAGGGTGGGAGTGGAACAGTATAAAGAGCGATTGTGGGAGTGGAACAGTATAAAGAGCGAGGGTGGGAGTGGATCAGTATAAAGAGCGAGGGTGGGAGTGGAGCAGTATAAAGAGCAAGGGTGGGAGTGGAGCAGTATAAAGAGTGAGGTCGGGAGTGGAACAGAATAAAGAGTGAGGGTGGGAGTGGAGCAGTATAAAGAGTGAAGGTGGGAGTGGAACAGTATAAAGAGCGATTGTGGGAGTGGAGCAGTATAAAGAGCGAGGGTGGGAGTGGAACAGTATAAAGAGCGAGGTTGGGAGTGGAGCAGTACAAAGAGCGAGGGTGGGAGTGGAGCAGTATAAAGAGCGAGGGTGGGAGTGGAACAGTAGAAAGAGCGAGGGTGGGAGTGGAACAGTATAAAGACCAATTGTGGGAGTGGAACAGTATAAAGAGCGAGGATGGGAGTGGATCAGTATAAAGAGCGAGGGTGGGAGTGGAGCAGTATAAAGAGCAAGGGTGGGAGTGGAGCAGTATAAAGAGTGAGGTCGGGAGTGGAACAGAATAAAGAGTGAGGGTGGGAGTGGAGCAGTATAAAGAGTGAAGGTGGGAGTGGAACAGTATAAAGAGCGAGGTTCGGAGAGGAGCAGTATAAAGAGTGAGGGTGGGAGTGGAGCAGCATAAAGAGTGAGGGTGGGAGTGGAGCAGTATAAAGAGCGAGGTCGGGAGTGGAACAGTATAAAGAGCGAGGGTGGGAGTGGAGCAGTATAAAGATCGAGGGTGGGAGTGGAGCAGTATAAAGAGCGAGGGTGTGAGTGGACCAGTATAAAGAGCGAAGGTGGGAGTGGAGCAGTATAAAGTGCGAGGGTGGGAGTGGAAAAGCATAAAGAGTGAGGGTGGGAGTGGAGAAGTATAAAGAGTGAGGGTGGAGTGGAGCAGAAGAAAGAGAGAGGTCGGGAGTGGAACAGAATGGAGAGCGAGGGTGGGAGTGGAGCAGTATAAAGAGTGAGGGTGGGAGTGGAGAAGTGTAAAGAGTGAGGGTGGAGTGGAGCAGAAGAAACAGAGAGGTCGGGAGTGGAACATAATGGAGAGCGAGGGTGGGAGTGGAGCAGAATAAAGAGCGAGGTCGGGAGTGGAACAGTATAAAGAGCGAGGGTGGCAGTGGAGCATATAAAGTGCGAGGGTGGGAGTGGAGCAGTATAAAGAGTGAGGGTGGGAGTGGAGCAGTATAAAGAGCGAGGTTGGGAGTGGAGCAGTATAAAGAGCGAGGGTGGGAGTGGAGCAGTATAAAGAGCGAGCGTTGGAGTGGAACAGTATAAAGAGCAATTGTGGGAGTGGAACAGTATAAAGAGCGAGGGTGGGAGTGAGGCAGTATAAAGAGCGAGGGTGGGAGTGGAGCAGTAGAAAGAGCGAGATTGGGAGTGGAGCAGTATAAAGAGTGAGGTGGGGAGTGGAACAGCATAAAGAGCGAGGGTGGGAGTGGAGCAGTATAAAGAACGAAGCTGGGACTGGAGCAATATAAAGAGCGAGGGTGGGAGTGGAGCAGTATAAAGAGTGAGGTGGGGAGTGGAACAGCAGAAAGATCGAGGGTGGGAGTGGAACAGTATAAAGAGCGATTGTGGGAGTGGAGCAGTATAAAGAGTGAGGCGGGGAGTGGAACAGTATAAAGAGCGAGGGTGGGAGTGGAGCAGTATAAAGAGTGAGGTGGGGAGTGGAACAGTATAAAGAGCGAGGTTGGGAGTCGAGCAGTATAAAGAGCGAGGGTGGGAGTGGAGCAGTATAAAGAGCGAGGGTGGGAGTGGAACAGTATAAAGAGCGATGGTGGGAGTGGAGCAGTATAAAGAGCAAGGGTGGGAGTGGAACAGTATAAAGAGCGATTGTGGGAGTGGAACAGTATTAGGAGCGAGGGTGGGAGTGGATCAGTATCTAGAGCGAGGGTGGGAGTGGAGCAGTATAAAGAGCGAGGGTGGGAGTGGAGCAGTATAAAGAGGGAGGTTGGGAGTGGAGCAGTATAAAGAACGAGGACAGATGTGGAACAGTATAAAGAGCGAGGGTGGGTGTGGAGCAGTATAAAGAGCGAGCGTGGGAGTGGAACAGTATAAAGAGCAATTCTGGGAGTGGAACAGTATAAAGAGCGAGGGTGGGAGTGGAGCAGTATAAAGAGCGAGGGTGGGAGTGGAGCAGTATAAAGAGCGAGTGTGGGAGTGGAACAGTATAAAGAGCAATTCTGGGAGTGGAACAGTATAAAGAGCGAGGGTGGGAGTGGAGCAGTATAAAGAGCGAGGTGGGGAGTGGAGCAGTATAAAGAACGAAGCTTGGAGTGGAGCAATATAAAGAGCGAGGGTGGTAGTGGAGCAGTATAAAGAGTGAGGTGGGGAGTGGAACAGTATAAAGAGCGAGGGTGGGAGTGGAGCAGTATAAAAAGTGAGGGTGGGAGTGGAGCAGTATAAAGAGCGAGGGTGGGAGTGGAGCAGTATAAAGAGTGAGGGTGGGAGTGGAACAGTATAAAGAGCGAGGGTGGGAGTGGAGCAGTACAAAGAGTGAGGTGGGGAGTGGAACAGTATAAAGAGCGATTGTGGGAGTGGAGCAGTAGAAAGAGTGAGGTGGGGAGTGGAACAGTATAAAGAGCGAGGTTGGGAGTGGAGCAGTATAAAGAGTGAGGTGGGGAGTGGAACAGTATAAAGAGCGAGGTAGGGAGTGGAGCAGTATAAAGAATGAGGTCAGATGTGGAACAGTATAAAGAGCGAGGGTGGGAGTGGAGCAGAATAAAGAGCGAGGTTCGGAGTGGAGCAGTATAAAGAGCGAGGGTGGGAGTGGAACAGTATAAAGAGCGAGGTTGGGAGTGGAGCAGTATAAAGAGCGAGGCTGGGAGTGGAACAGTATAAAGAGCGAGGTTGGGAGTGGAGCAGTATAAAGAGCGAGGGTGGGAGTGGAACAGTATAAAGAGCGAGGGTGGGAGTGGAACAGTATAAAGAGCGAGGTTGGGAGTGGAGCAGTATAAAGAGCGAGGGTGGGAGTGAAGCAGTATAAAGAGCGAGGGTGGGAGTGGAACAGTATAAAGAGCGAGGGTGGGAGCGGAACAGTATAAAGAGCGATTGTGGGAGTGGAACAGTATAAAGATCGAGGGTGGGAGTGGATCAGTATAAAGAGCGAGGGTGGGAGTGGAGCAGTACAAAGAGCAAGGGTGGGAGTGGAGCAGTATAAAGAGTGAGGTCGGGAGTGGAACAGAATAAAGAGTGAGGGTGGGAGTGGAGCAGTATAAAGAGTGAAGGTGGGAGTGGAACTGTATAAAGAGCGAGGTTCGGAGAGGAGCAGTATAAAGAGTGAGGGTGGGAGTGGAGCAGCATAAAGAGTGAGGGTGGGAGTGGAGCAGTATAAAGAGCGAGGTCGGGAGTGGAACAGTATGAAGAGCGAGGGTGGGAGTGGAGCAGTATAAAGATCGAGGGTGGGAGTGGAGCAGTATAAAGAGCGAGGGTGGGAGTGGAGCAGTATAAAGAGCGAAGGTGGGAGTGGAGCAGTGTAAAGTGCGAGGGTGGGAGTGGAGCAGCATAAAGAGTGAGGGTGGGAGTGGATCAGTATAAAGAGCAACTGTGGGAGTGGAACAGTATAAAGAGATAGGGTGGAGTGGAGCAGAAGAAAGAGAGAGGTCGGGAGTGGAACAGAATGGAGAGCGAGGGTGGGAGTGGAGCAGTATAAAGAGTGAGGGTGGGAGTGGAGAAGTATAAAGAGTGAGGGTGGACTGGAGCAGAAGAAACAGAGAGGTCGGGAGTGGAACATAATGGAGAGCGAGGGTGGGAGTGGAGCAGTATAAAGAGCAATTGTGGGAGTGGAACAGTATAAAGAGTTAGGGTGGAGTGGAGCAGAAGAAAGAGAGAGGTCGGGAGTGGAACAGAATGGAGAGGGAGGTCGGGAGTGGAACAGTATAAAGAGCGAGGGTGGGAGTGGAGCATATAAAGTGCGAGGGTGGGAGTGGAGCAGTATAAAGAGTGAGGGTGGGAGTGGAGCAGTATAAAGAGCAATTGTGGGAGTGGAACAGTATAAAGAGTTAGGGTGGAGTGAAGCAGAAGAAAGAGAGAGGTCGGGAGTGGAACAGAATGGAGAGGGAGGTCGGGAGTGGAACAGTATAAAGAGCGAGGGTCGGAGTGGAGCATATAAAGTGCGAGGGTGGGAGTGGAGCAGTATAAAGAGTGAGGGTGGGAGTGGAGCAGTATAAAGAGTGAGGGTGGGAGTGGAGCAGTATAAAGAGCAGGGTTGGGAGTGGAGCAGTATAAAGAGCGAGGGTGGGAGTGGAGAAGTATAAAGAGTGAGGGTGGGAGTGGAACAGTATAAAGAGCGAGATTGGGAGTGGAGCAGTATAAAGAGTGAGGTGGGGAGTGGAACAGCATAAAGAGCGAGGGTGGGAGTGGAGCAGTATCAAGAACGAAGCTGGGAGTGGAGCAATATAAAGAGCGAGGGTGGGAGTGGAGCAGTATAAAGAGTGAGGTGGGGAGTGGAACAGCATGAAGAGCGAGGGTGGGAGTGGAACAGTATAAAGAGCGATTGTGGGATTGGAACAGTATAAAGAGCGAGGGTGGGAGTGGAGCAGTATCTAGAGTGAGGTGGGGAGTGGAACAGTATAAAGAGTGAGGTGGGGAGTGGAACAGTATAAAGAGCGAGGTTGGGAGTGGAGCAGTATAAAGAGCAAGGGTGGGAGTGGAACAGTATAAAGAGCGAGGTTGGGACTGGATCAGTATAAAGAGCGAGGTTGGGACTGGATCAGTATAAAGAGCGAGGGTGGGAGTGGAACAGTATAAAGAGCGAGGTTGGGACTGGATCAGTATAAAGAGCGAGGTTGGGACTGGATCAGTATAAAGAGTGAGGGTGGGAGTGGAACAGTATAAAGAGCGAGGTTGGGACTGGATCAGTATAAAGAGCGAGGTTGGGACTGGATCAGTATAAAGAGTGAGGGTGGGAGTGGAACAGTATAAAGAGCGAGGTTGGGACTGGATCAGTATAAAGAGCGAGGGTGGGAGTGGAACAGTATAAAGAGCGAGGTTGGGACTGGATCAGTATAAAGAGCGAGGTTGGGACTGGATCAGTATAAAGAGTGAGGGTGGGAGTGGAACAGTATAAAGAGCGAGGTTGGGACTGGATCAGTATAAAGAGCGAGGGTGGGAGCGGAACAGTATAAAGAGCGATTGTGGGAGTGGAACAGTATAAAGAGCGAGGGTGGGTGTGGATCAGTATAAAGAGCGAGGGTGGGAGTGGAGCAGTATAAAGAGCAAGGGTGGGAGTGGAGCAGTATAAAGAGTGAGGTCGGGAGTGGAACAGAATAAAGAGTGAGGGTGGGAGTGGAGCAGTATAAAGAGTGAAGGTGGGAGTGGAACAGTATAAAGAGCGAGGTTCGGAGAGGAGCAGCATAAAGAGTGAGGGTGGGAGTGGAGCAGTATAAAGATCGAGGGTGGGAGTGGAGCAGTAGAAAGAGCGAGGGTGGGAGTGGAGCAGTATAAAGAGCGAAGGTGGGAGTGGAGCAGTGTGAAGTGCGAGGGTGGGAGTGGAGCAGCATAAAGAGTGAGGGTGGGAGTGGAACAGTATAAAGAGCGATTGTGGGAGTGGAACAGTATAAAGATCGAGGGTGGGAGTGGATCAGTATAAAGAGCGAGGGTGGGAGTGGAGCAGTACAAAGAGCAAGGGTGGGAGTGGAGCAGTATAAAGAGTGAGGTCGGGAGTGGAACAGAATAAAGAGTGAGGGTGGGAGTGGAGCAGTATAAAGAGTGAAGGTGGGAGTGGAACTGTATAAAGAGCGAGGTTCGGAGAGGAGCAGTATAAAGAGTGAGGGTGGGAGTGGAGCAGCATAAAGAGTGAGGGTGGGAGTGGAGCAGTATAAAGAGCGAGGTCGGGAGTGGAACAGTATAAAGAGCGAGGGTGGGAGTGGAGCAGTATAAATATCGAGGGTGGGAGTGGAGCAGTATAAAGAGCGAGGGTGGGAGTGGAGCAGTATAAAGAGCGAAGGTGGGAGTGGAGCAGTATAAAGAGCGAGGGTGGGAGTGGAGCAGCATAAAGAGTGAGGGTGGGAGTGGATCAGTATAAAGAGCAACTGTGGGAGTGGAACAGTATAAAGAGATAGGGTGGAGTGGAGCAGAAGAAAGAGAGAGGTCGGGAGTGGAACAGAATGGAGAGCGAGGGTGGGAGTGGAGCAGTATAAAGAGTGAGGGTGGGAGTGGAGAAGTATAAAGAGTGAGGGTGGACTGGAGCAGAAGAAACAGAGAGGTCGGGAGTGGAACAAAATGGAGAGCGAGGGTGGGAGTGGAGCAGTATAAAGAGCAATTGTGGGAGTGGAACAGTATAAAGAGTTAGGGTGGAGTGGAGCAGAAGAAAGAGAGAGGTCGGGAGTGGAACAGAATGGAGAGGGAGGTCGGGAGTGGAACAGTATAAAGAGCGAGGGTGGGAGTGGAGCATATAAAGTGCGAGGGTGGGAGTGGAGCAGTATAAAGAGTGAGGGTGGGAGTGGAGCAGTATAAAGAGCAGGGTTGGGAGTGGAGCAGTATAAAGAGCAGGGTTGGGAGTGGAGCAGTATAAAGAGCGAGGGTGGGAGTGGAGAAGTATAAAGAGTGAGGGTGGGAGTGGAACAGTATAAAGAGCGAGATTGGGAGTGGAGCAGTATAAAGAGTGAGGTGGGGAGTGGAACAGCATAAAGAGCGAGGGTGGGAGTGGAGCAGTATCAAGAACGAAGCTGGGAGTGGAGCAATATAAAGAGCGAGGGTGGGAGTGGAGCAGTATAAAGAGTGAGGTGGGGAGTGGAACAGCATGAAGAGCGAGGGTGGGAGTGGAACAGTATAAAGAGCGATTGTGGGATTGGAACAGTATAAAGAGCGAGGGTGGGAGTGGAGCAGTATCTAGAGTGAGGTGGGGAGTGGAACAGTATAAAGAGCGAGGTTGGGAGTGGAGCAGTATAAAGAGTGAGGTGGGGAGTGGAACAGTATAAAGAGCGAGGTTGGGAGTGGAGCAGTATAAAGAGCGAGGGTGGGAGTGGAGCAGTATAAAGAGCGAGGGTGGGAGTGGAACAGTATAAAGAGCGAGGTTGGGACTGGATCAGTATAAAGAGCGAGGTTGGGACTGGATCAGTATAAAGAGTGAGGGTGGGAGTGGAACAGTATAAAGAGCGAGGTTGGGACTGGATCAGTATAAAGAGCGAGGGTGGGAGCGGAACAGTATAAAGAGCGATTGTGGGAGTGGAACAGTATAAAGAGCGAGGGTGGGTGTGGATCAGTATAAAGAGCGAGGGTGGGAGTGGAGCAGTATAAAGAGCAAGGGTGGGAGTGGAGCAGTATAAACAGTGAGGTCGGGAGTGGAACAGAATAAAGAGTGAGGGTGGGAGTGGAGCAGTATAGAGAGTGAAGGTGGGAGTGGAACAGTATAAAGAGCGAGGTTCGGAGAGGAGCAGCATAAAGAGTGAGGGTGGGAGTGGAGCAGTATAAAGATCGAGGGTGGGAGTGGAGCAGTAGAAAGAGCGAGGGTGGGAGTGGAGCAGTATAAAGAGCGAAGGTGGGAGTGGAGCAGTGTGAAGTGCGAGGGTGGGAGTGGAGCAGCATAAAGAGTGAGGGTGGGAGTGGAACAGTATAAAGAGCAATTGTGGGAGTGGAACAGTATGAAGAGTTAGGGTGGAGTGGAGCAAATAAAGTGCGAGGGTGGGAGTGGAGCAGTATAAAGAGTGAGGGTGGGAGTGGAACAGTATAAAGTGCGAGGGTGGGAGTGGAGCATATAAAGTGCGAGGGTGGGAGTGGAGCAGTATAAAGAGCGAGGTTGGGAGTGGAGCAGTATAAAGAGCGAGGGTGGGAGTGGAGCAGTATAAAGAGCGAGGGTGGGAGTGGAACAGCATAAAGAGCAATTGTGGGAGTGGAACAGTATAAAGAGCGAGATTGGGAGTGGAGCAGTATAAAGAGCGAGGGTGGGAGTTGAACAGTATAAAGAGCGAGGGTGGGAGTGGAGCAGTATAAAGAGTGAGGTGGGGAGTGGAACAGTATAAAGAGCGATTGTGGGAGTGGAAGAGTATAAAGAGCGAGGGTGGGAGTGGAGCAGTATAATGAGCGAGGGTGGGAGTGGAGCAGTATAAAGAGTGAGGTGGGGAGTGGAACAGCATAAAGAGTGAGGGTGGGAGTGGAGCAGTATAAAGAACCAAGCTGGGACTGGAGCAATATAAAGAGCGAGGGTGGGAGTGGAGCAGTATAAAGAGTGAGGTGGGGAGTGGAACAGCATAAAGAGCGAGGGTGGGAGTGGAACAGTATAAAGAGCGATTGTGGGAGTGGAGCAGTATAAAGAGTGAGGCGGGGAGTGGAACAGTATAAAGAGCGAGGGTGGGAGTGGAGCAGTATAAAGAGTGAGGTGGGGAGTGGAACAGTATAAAGAGCGAGGTTGGGAGTCGAGCAGTATAAAGAGCGAGGGTGGGAGTGGAGCAGTATAAAGAGCGAGGGTGGGAGTGGAACAGTATAAAGAGCGATGGTGGGAGTGGAGCAGTATAAAGAGCAAGGGTGGGAGTGGAACAGTATAAAGAGCGATTGTGGGAGTGGAACAGTATTAGGAGCGAGGGTGGGAGTGGATCAGTATCTAGAGCGAGGGTGGGAGTGGAGCAGTATAAAGAGCGAGGGTGGGAGTGGAGCAGTATAAAGAGTGAGGTGGGGAGTGGAGCAGTATAAAGAGCGAGGTTGGGAGTGGAGCAATATAAAGAGCGAGGGTGGGAGTGGAGCAGTATAAAGAGCGAGCGTGGGAGTGGAACAGTATAAAGAGCAATTCTGGGAGTGGAACAGTATAAAGAGCGAGAGTGGGAGTGGAGCAGTATAAAGAGCGAGGTGGGGAGTGGAGCAGTATAAAGAACGAAGCTGGGAGTGGAGCAATATAAAGAGCTAGGGTGGTAGTGGAGCAGCATAAAGAGTGAGGTGGGGAGTGGAACAGTATAAATAGCGAGGGTGGGAGTGGAGCAGTATAAAAAGTGAGGGTGGGAGTGGAGCAGTATAAAGAGCGAGGGTGAGAGTGGAGCAGTATAAAGAGCGAGGGTGGGAGTGGAACAGTATAAAGAGCGAGGGTGGGAGTTGAGCAGTACAAAGAGTGAGGTGGGGAGTGGAACAGTATAAAGAGCGATTGTGGGAGTGGAGCAGTAGAAAGAGTGAGGTGGGGAGTGGTACAGTATAAAGAGCGAGGTTGGGAGTGGAGCAGTATAAAGAGTGAGGTGGGGAGTGGAACAGTATAAAGAGCGATGTAGGGAGTGGAGCAGTATAAAGAATGAGGTCAGATGTGGAACAGTATAAAGAGCGAGGGTGGGAGTGGAGCAGAATAAAGAGCGAGGTTCGGAGTGGAGCAGTATAAAGAGCGAGGGTGGGAGTGGAACAGTATAAAGAGCGAGGTTGGGAGTGGAGCAGTATAAAGAGCGAGGGTGGGAGTGAAGCAGTATAAAGAGCGAGGGTGGGAGTGGAACAGTATAAAGAGCGAGGGTGGGAGTGGAACAGTATAAAGAGCGAGGGTGGGAGTGGAGCAGTACAAAGAGCAAGGGTGGGAGTGGAGCAGTATAAAGAGTGAGGTCGGGAGTGGAACAGAATAAAGAGTGAGGGTGGGAGTGGAGCAGTATAAAGAGTGAAGGTGGGAGTGGAACTGTATAAAGAGCGAGGTTCGGAGAGGAGCAGTATAAAGAGTGAGGGTGGGAGTGGAGCAGCATAAAGAGTGAGGGTGGGAGTGGAGCAGTATAAAGAGCGAGGTCGGGAGTGGAACAGTATAAAGAGCGAGGGTGGGAGTGGAGCAGTATAAAGATCGAGGGTGGGAGTGGAGCAGTATAAAGAGCGAGGGTGGGAGTGGAGCAGTATAAAGAGCGAAGGTGGGAGTGGAGCAGTGTAAAGTGCGAGGGTGGGAGTGGAGCAGCATAAAGAGTGAGGGTGGGAGTGGATCAGTATAAAGAGCAACTGTGGGAGTGGAACAGTATAAAGAGATAGGGTGGAGTGGAGCAGAAGAAAGAGAGAGGTCGGGAGTGGAACAGAATGGAGAGCGAGGGTGGGAGTGGAGCAGTATAAAGAGTGAGGGTGGGAGTGGAGAAGTATAAAGAGTGAGGGTGGACTGGAGCAGAAGAAACAGAGAGGTCGGGAGTGGAACATAATGGAGAGCGAGGGTGGGAGTGGAGCAGTATAAAGAGCAATTGTGGGAGTGGAACAGTATAAAGAGTTAGGGTGGAGTGGAGCAGAAGAAAGAGAGAGGTCGGGAGTGGAACAGAATGCAGAGGGAGGTCGGGAGTGGAACAGTATAAAGAGCGAGGGTGGGAGTGGAGCATATAAAGTGCGAGGGTGGGAGTGGAGCAGTATAAAGAGTGAGGGTGGGAGTGGAGCAGTATAAAGAGCAGGGTTGGGAGTGGAGCAGTATAAAGAGCGAGGGTGGGAGTGGAGAAGTATAAAGAGTGAGGGTGGGAGTGGAACAGTATAAAGAGCAATTGTGGGAGTGGAACAGTATAAAGAGCGAGATTGGGAGTGGAGCAGTATAAAGAGTGAGGTGGGGAGTGGAACAGCATAAAGAGCGAGGGTGGGAGTGGAGCAGTATAAAGAGCGAGGGTGGGAGTGGAGCAGTATAAAGAGTGAGGTGGGGAGTGGAACAGCATGAAGAGCGAGGGTTGGAGTGGAACAGTATAAAGAGCGATTGTGGGATTGGAACAGTATAAAGAGCGAGGGTGGGAGTGGAGCAGTATCTAGAGTGAGGGTGGGAGTGGAACAGTATAAAGAGCGAGGTTGGGAGTGGAGCAGTATAAAGAGCGAGGGTGGGAGTGGAACAGTATAAAGAGCGAGGTTGGGACTGGATCAGTATAAAGAGCGAGGGTGGGAGTGGAACAGTATAAAGAGCGAGGGTGGGAGCGGAACAATATAAAGAGCGATTGTGGGAGTGGAACAGTATAAAGAGCGAGGGTGGGTGTGGATCAGTATAAAGAGCGAGGGTGGGAGTGGAGCAGTATAAAGAGCAAGGGTGGGAGTGGAGCAGTATAAAGAGTGAGGTCGGGAGTGGAACAGAATAAAGAGTGAGGGTGGGAGTGGAGCAGTATAAAGAGTGAAGGTGGGAGTGGAGCAGCATAAAGAGTGAGGGTGGGAGTGGAGCAGTATAAAGAGAGAGGTCAGAAGTGGAACAGTATAAAGAGCGAGGCTGGGCGTGGAGCAGTATAAAGATCGAGGGTGGGAGTGGAGCAGTAGAAAGAGCGAGGGTGGGAGTGGAGCAGTATAAAGAGCGAAGGTGGGAGTGGAGCAGTGTGAAGTGCGAGGGTGGGAGTGGAGCAGCATAAAGAGTGAGGGTGGGAGTGGAACAGTATAAAGAGCAATTGTGGGAGTGGAACAGTATGAAGAGTTAGGGTGGAGTGGAGCAAATAAAGTGCGAGGGTGGGAGTGGAGCAGTATAAAGAGTGAGGGTGGGAGTGGAACAGTATAAAGAGCGAGGGTGGGTGTGGAGCATATAAAGTGCAAGGGTGGGAGTGGAGCAGTATAAAGAGTGAGGGTGGGAGTGGAGCAGTATAAAGAGCGAGGTTGGGAGTGGAGCACTATAAAGAGCGAGGGTGGGAGTGGAGCAGTATAAAGAGCGAGGGTGGGAGTGGAACAGCATAAAGAGCAATTGTGGGAGTGGAACAGTATAAAGAGCGTGATTGGGAGTGGAGCAGTATAAAGAGCGAGGGTGGGAGTTGAACAGTATAAAGAGCAAGGGTGGGAGTGGAGCAGTATAAAGAGTGAGGTGGGGAGTGGAGCAGTATAAAGAGCGAGGGTGGGAGTGGATCAGTATAAAGAGCGAGGGTGGGAGTGGAGCAGTATGAAGAGCGAGGGTGGGAGCGGAACAGTTGAAAGAGCGATTGTGGGAGTGGAACAGTATAAAGAGCGAGGGTGGGAGTGGATCAGTATAAAGAGCGAGGGTGGGAGTGGAGCAGTAGAAAAAGCAAGGGTGGGAGTGGAGCAGCATAAAGAGCGAGGGTGGGAGTGGAGCAATATAAGGAGACAGGGTAGGAGTGGAGCAGTTAAAGCAGTGAGGGTGAGAGTTGAGCATGAGAAAGAGCGAGGGTTGGAGCGGAGAAGTATAACCAGCGAGGGTGGGAGTGGAGCAGTATAAAGAGTGAGGGTGGGAGTGGAGCAGTATAAAGAGTGAGGGTGGGAGTGGAACAGTAAAAACAGCGAGGTTGGGAGTTGAACAGTATAAAGAGCGAGGGTGGGAGTGGAACAGTATAAAGAGCGAGGTCGGGACTGGAACAGTATAAAGAGCGATTGTGGGAGTGGAGGAGTATAAAGAGCGAGGTCGGGAGTGGAACAGTATAAAGAGTGAGGGTGGGAGTGGAACAGTATAAAGAGCGAGGTTGGGAGTGGAACAGTATAAAGAGTGAGGGGGGGAGTGGAACAGTATAAAGAGCGAGGTAGGGAGTGGAACAGTATAAAGAGCGAGGGTGGGAGTGGAGCAGTATAAAGAGCGAGGTCGGGAGTGGAACTGTATAAAGAGCGAGGGTGGGAGTGGAACAGTATAAAGAGCGAGGGTGGGAGTGGAGCAGTATAAAGAGCGAGGGTGGGAGTGGAACAGTATAAAGAGCGATTGTGGGAGTGGAACAGTATTAGGAGCGAGGGTGGGAGTGGAGCAGTATAAAGAGCGAGGTCGGGAGTGGAACAGTATAAAGAGCGAGGTCGGGAGTGGAACAGTATAAAGAGTGAGGGTGGGAGTCGAGCAGGAGAAAGAGCGAGGTCGGGAGTGGAACAGTATAAAGAGCGAGGGTGGGATTGGAACAGTACAAAGAACGAGGTCGGGAGTGGAGCAGTATAAAGAGTGAGTTTGGGAGTGGAGCAATATAAAGAGCGAGGTCGGGAGTGGAACAGTATAAAGAGCAAGGTTGGGAGTGGAACAGTATAATGAGCGAGGTCGGGAGTGGAACAGTATAAAGAGCGAGGTCGGGAGTGGAACAGTATAAAGAGTGAGGGTGGGAGTCGAGCAGTATAAAGAGTGAGGGTGGGAGTGGAGCAGTATAAAGAGTGAGGGTGGGAGTGGAGCAGTGTAAAGAGCGAGGGTGGGAGTGTAGCAGGATAAAGAGTGAGGGTGGGAGTGGAGCAGTATAAAGAGCGAGGTCGGGAGTGGAACAGTATAAAGATCGAGGTCGGAAGTGGAGCAGTATAAAGAGTGAGTTTGGGAGTGGAGCAGTGTAAAGAGCGAGGGTGGGAGTGTAGCAGGATAAAGAGTGAGGGTGGGAGTGGAGCAGTATAAAGAGTGAGGGTGGGAGTGGAGCAGTGTAAAGAGCGAGGGTGGGAGTGTAGCAGGATAAAGAGTGAGGGTGGGAGTGGAGCAGTATAAAGAGCGAGGTCGGGAGTGGAACAGTATAAAGAGTGAGGGTGGGAGTCGAGCAGTATAAAGAGTGAGGGTGGGAGTGGAGCAGTATAAAGAGTGAGGTCGGGAGTGGAACAGTATAAAGATCGAGGTCGGGAGTGGAACAGTATAAAGATCGAGGTCGAGAGTGGAGCAGTATAAAGAGTGAGTTTGGCAGTGGAGCATTATAAAGAGAGAGGTCGGGAATGGAACAGTATAAAGAATGAGGGTGGGAGTGGAGCAGTATAAAGAGCGAGGTCGGGAGTGGAACAGTATAAAGTGTGAGGGTGGGAGTCAAGCAGTAGAAAGAGCGAGGTCGGGAGTGGAACAGTATAAAGAGCGAGGTCGGGAGTGGAACAGTATAAAGAGCGAGGTTGGGAGTGGAACAGTATAAAGAGCGAGGTCGGGAGTTTAACAGTATAAAGAGTGAGGGTGGGAGTCGAGCAGTATAAAGAGTGAGGGTGGGAGTGGAGCAGTATAAAGAGTGAGGGTGGGAGTGGAGCAGTGTAAAGAGCGAGGGTGGGAGTGTAGCAGGATAAAGAGTGAGGGTGGGAGTGGAGCAGTATAAAGAGCGAGGTCGGGAGTGGAACAGTATAAAGATCGAGGTCGGAAGTGGAGCAGTATAAAGAGTGAGTTTGGGAGTGGAGCAGTGTAAAGAGCGAGGGTGGGAGTGTAGCAGGATAAAGAGTGAGGGTGGGAGTGGAGCAGTATAAAGAGTGAGGGTGGGAGTGGAGCAGTGTAAAGAGCGAGGGTGGGAGTGTAGCAGGATAAAGAGTGAGGGTGGGAGTGGAGCAGTATAAAGAGCGAGGTCGGGAGTGGAACAGTATAAAGAGTGAGGGTGGGAGTCGAGCAGTATAAAGAGTGAGGGTGGGAGTGGAGCAGTATAAAGATTGAGGTCGGGAGTGGAACAGTATAAAGATCGAGGTCGGGAGTGGAACAGTATAAAGATCGAGGTCGGGAGTGGAGCAGTATAAAGAGTGAGTTTGGCAGTGGAGCATTATAAAGAGAGAGGTCGGGAATGGAACAGTATAAAGAGTGAGGGTGGGAGTGGAGCAGTATAAAGAGCGAGGTCGGGAGTGGAACAGTATAAAGAGTCAGGGTGGGAGTGGAGCAGTATAAAGAGCGATGGAGGGAGTAGAGCAGTATAAAGAGTGAGGTTGGGAGTGGAGCAGTATCAAGAGCGAGGGTGGGAGTGGAACAGTATAAAGAGCGAGGTTGGGAGTTGAACAGTATAAAGAGCGAGGGTGGGAGTGGAACAGTATAAAGAGCGAGGTCGGGACTGGAACATTATAAAGAGCGATTGTGGGAATGGAGGAGTATAAAGAGCGAGGTCGGTAGTGGAACAGTATAAAGAGTGAGGGTGGGAGTGGAGCAGTATAAAGAGCGAGGTCGGGAGTGGAACTGTATAAAGAGCGAGGGTGGGAGTGGAACAGTATAAAGAGCGAGGGTGGGAGTGGAGCAGTATAAAGAGCGAGGGTGGGAGTGGAACAGTATAAAGAGCGATTGTGGGAGTGGAACAGTATTAGGAGCGAGGGTGGGAGTGGAGCAGTATAAAGAGCGAGGTCGGGAGTGGAACAGTATAAAGAGCGAGGTCGGGAGTGGAACAGTATAAAGAGTGAGGGTGGGAGTCGAGCAGTATAAAGAGCGAGGTCGGGAGTGGAACAGGATAAAGAGCGAGGGTGGGAGTGGAACAGTATTAGGAGCGAGGTCGGGAGTGGAACAGTATAAAGAGCAAGGGTGGGAGTGGAGCAGTATAAAGAGCGAGGGTGGGAGTGGAACAGTATAAAGAGTGAGGTTGGGAGTGGAACAGAAAAAGAGCGAGGTTGGGAGTGGAACAGTATAAAGAGTGAGGGTGGGAGTCGAGCAGTATAAAGAGCGAGGTCGGGAGTGGAACAGTATAAAGAGTCAGGGTGGGAGTGGAGCAGTATAAAGAGCGATGGTGGGAGTAGAGCAGTATAAAGAGTGAGGTTGGGAGTGGAGCAGTATCAAGAGCGAGGGTGGGAGTGGAACAGTATAAAGAGCGAGGGTGGGAGTGGAACAGTATAAAGAGCTAGGTCGGGACTGGAACATTATAAAGAGCAATTGTGGGAATGGAGGAGTATAAAGAGCGAGGTCGGGAGTGGAACAGTATAAAGAGTGAGGGTGGGAGTGGAACAGTATAAAGAGCGAGGGTGGGAGTGGAGCAGTATAAAGAGTGAGGTGGGGAGTGGAACAGTATAAAGAGCGATTGTGGGAGTGGAACAGTATAAAGAGTGAGGTGGGGAGTGGAACAGTATAAAGAGCGAGGGTGGGAGTGGAGCAGTATAAAAAGTGAGGGTGGGAGTGGAGCAGTATAAAGAGCGAGGGTGGGAGTGGAGCAGTATAAAGATCGAGGGTGGGAGTGGATCAGTATAAAGAGCGAGGGTGGGAGTGGAGCAGTATAAAGAGTGAGGTGGGGAGTGGAACAGTATAAAGAGCGATTGTGGGAGTGGAACAGTATAAAGAGCGAGGGTGGGAGTGGAGCAGTAGAAAGAGTGAGGTGGGGAGTGGAACAGTATAAAGAGCTTGGTTGGGAGTGGAGCAGTATAAAGAGTGAGGTGGGGTTTGGAACAGTATAAAGAGCGAGGTAGGGAGTGGAGCAGTATAAAGAATGAGGTCAGATGTGGAGCAGCATAAAGAGCGAGGGATTGAGTGGAGCAGAATAAAGAGCGAGGTTCGGAGTGGAGCCGTATAAAGAGCGAGGGTTCGAGTGGAACAGTATAAAGAGCGAGGTTGGGAGTGGAGCAGTATAAAGAGCGAGGGTGGGAGTGGAACAGTATAAAGAGCGAGGTTCGGAGTGGAGCAGTTTTAAGAGCGATTGTGGGAGTGGAACAGTATAAAGAGCGAGGGTGGGAGTGGAGCAGTATAAAGAGTGAGGTCGGGAGTGGAACAGAATAAAGAGTGAGGGTGGGAGTGGAGCAGTATAAAGAGTGAAGGTGGGAGTAGAACAGTTTAAAGAGCGAGGTTCGGAGAGGAGCAGTACAAAGAGTGAGGGTGGGAGTGGAGCAGTATAAAGAGCGAGGGTGGGAGTGGAACAGTATAAAGAGCGAGGGTGGGAGCGGAACAGTATAAAGAGCGATTGTGGGAGTGGAACAGTATAAAGAGCGAGGGTGGGAGTGGATCAGTATAAAGAGCGAGGGTGGGAGTGGAGCAGTATAAAGAGTGAGGTCGGGAGTGGAACAGAATAAAGAGTGAGGGTGGGAGTGGAGCAGTATAATGAGTGAAGGTGGGAGTGGAACAGTATAAAGAGCGAGGTTCGGAGAGAAGCAGTATAAAGAGTGAGGGTGGGAGTGGAGCAGCATAAAGTGTGAGGGTGGGAGTGGAGCAGTATACAGAGCGAGGGTGGGAGTGGAGCAGTATAAAGATCGAGGGTGGGAGTGGAGCAGTATAAAGAGCGAGGGTGGGAGTGGAGCAGTATAAAGAGCGAAGGTGGGAGTGGAGCAGTATAAAGTGCGAGGGTGGGAGTGGAGCAGCATAAAGAGTGAGGGTGGGAGTGGAACAGTATAAAGAGCAATTGTGGGAGTTGAACAGTATAAAGAGTGAGGGTGCAGTGGAGCAGAAGAAAGAGAGAGGTCGGGAGAGGAACAGAATGGAGAGCGAGGGTGGGAGTGGAGCAGTATAAAGAGTGAGGGTAGGAGTGGAGAAGTATAAAGAGTGAGGGTGGAGTGGATCAGAAGAAACAGAGAGGTCGGGAGTGGAACATAATGGAGAGCGAGGGTGGGAGTGGAGCAGAATAAAGCGCGAGGTCGGGAGTGGAACAGTATAAAGAGCGAGGTTGGGAGTGGAGCAGTATAAAGTGCGAGGGTGGGAGTGGAACAGTATAAAGAGCGAGGGTGGGAGTGGAATAGTATAAAGTGCAATTGTGGGGGTGGAACAGTATAAAGAGCAAGGGTGGGAGTGGAGCAGTATAAAGAGCGAAGGTGGGAGTGGAGCAGTATAAAGTGTGAGGTGGGGAGTGCAACAGTATAAAGAGCGAGGTTGGGAGTGGAGCAGTATAAAGAATGAGGTCAGATCTGTAACAGTATAAAGAGCGAGGGTGGGAGTGGAGCAGTATAAAGAGCGAGGTTGGGAGTGGAGCAGTATAAAGAGTGAGGTGGGGAGTGGAATAGCATAAAGAGCGAGGGTGGGAGTGGAGCAGTATAAAGAACGAAGCTGGGAGTGGAGCAATATAAAGAGCGAGGGCGGGTGTGGAGCAGTATAAAGAGTGAGCTGGGGAGTGGAACAGCATAAAGAGCGAGGGTGGGAGTGGAACAGCATAAAGAGCGATTGTGGGAGTGGAACAGTATAAAGAGCGAGGGTGGGAGTGGAGCAGTATAAAGAGTGAGGTGGGGAGTGGAATAGCATAAAGAGCGAGGGTGGGAGTGGAGCAGTATAAAGAACGAAGCTGGGAGTGGAGCAATATAAAGAGCGAGGGTGGGAGTGGAGCAGTATAAAGAGTGAGCTGGGGAGTGGAACAGCATAAAGAGCGAGGGTGGGAGTGGAACAGTATAAAGAGCGATTGTGGGAGTGGAACAGTATAAAGAGCGAGGGTGGGAGTGGAGCAGTATCAAGAGTGAGGTGGGGAGTGGAACAGTGTAAAGAGCGAGGTTGGGAGTGGAGCAGTATAAAGAGTGAGGTGGGAAGTGGAACAGTATAAAGAGCAAGGTTGGGAGTGGAGCAGTATAAAGAGCTAGGGTGGGAGTGGAGCAGTATAAAGAGCGAGGGTAGGAGTGGAACAGTATCAAGAGCGATGGTGGGAGTGGAGCAGTATAAAGAGCGAGGGTGGGAGTGGAACAGTATAAAGAGCGATTGTGGGAGTGGAACAGTATTAGGAGCGAGGGTGGGAGTGGATCAGTATCAAGAGCGAGGGTGGGAGTGGAGCAGTATAAAGAGCAAGGGTGGGAGTGGAGCAGTATAAAGAGCGAGGGTGGGAGTGGAGCAATATAAGGAGACAGGGTAGGAGTGGAGCAGTTTAAGCCGTGAGGGTGAGAGTTGAGCAGGAGAAAGAGCGAGGGTGGGAGCGGAGAAGTATAACCAGCGAGGGTGGGAGTGGAGCAGTATAAAGAGTGAGGGTGGGAGTGGAGCAGTATAAAGAGTGAGGGTGGGAGTGGAAAAGTATAAAGAACGAGGTAGGGAGTGGAACAGTATAAAGAGCGAGGGTGGGAGTGGAGCAGTATAAAGAGCGAGGTCGGGAGTGGAACAGTATAAAGAGCGAGGGTGGGAGTGGAACAGTATAAAGAGCGAGGGTGGGAGTGGAACAGTATAAAGAGCGAGGGTGGGAGTGGAACAGTATAAAGAGCGAGGGTGGGAGTGGAGCAGTATAAAGAGCGAGGTCGGGAGTGGAACAGTATAACGAGCAAGGTCGGGAGTGGAGCAGTATAAAGAGCGAGGTCGGGAGTGGAACAGTATAAAGAGCGAGGTCGGGAGTGGAACAGTATAAAGAGTGAGGGTGGGAGTGGAACAGTATAAAGAGCGAGGTTGGGAGTGGAACAGTATAAAGAGCGAGGTCGGGAGTGGAACAGTATAAAGAGTGAGGTTGGGAGTGTAACAGTATAAAGAGCGACGGTGGGAGTGGAGCAGTATAAAGAACGAGGTTGGGAGTGGAATACTATAAAGAGCGAGGTTGGGAGTGGAACAGTATAAAGAGCGAGGTTGGGAGTGGAACAGTATAAATAGCAAGGGTGGGAGTGGAGCAGTATAAAGAGCGAGGGTGGGAGTGGAACAGTATAAAGAGCGAGGTTGGGAGTGGAACAGTATAAAGAGCGAGGTTGGGAGTGGAACAGTATAAAGAGTGAGGGTGGGAGTCGAGCAGTATAAAGAGCGAGGTCGGGAGTGGAACAGTATAAAGAGCGAGGGTGGGAGTGGAACAGTATAAAGATCGAGGTCGGGACTGGAGCAGTATAAAGAGTGAGTTTGGGAGTGGAGCAGTATAAAGAGCGAGGTCGGGAGTGGAACAGTATAAAGAGTGAGGTTGGGAGTAGAGCAGTATAAAGAGCGAGGTCGGGAGTGGAACAGTATAAAGAGCGAAGTCGGGAGTGGAACAGTATAAAGAGCGAGGTTGGGAGTGGAACAGTATAAAGAGTGAGGGTGGGAGTCGAGCAGTATAAATAGTGAGGGTGGGAGTGGAGCAGTATAAAGAGTGAGGGTGGGAGCGGAGCAGTATAAAGAGTGAGGGTGGGAGTGGAGCAGTATAAAGAGTGAGGGTGGGAGTGGAACAGTATAAAGAGTGAGGGTGGGAGTGGAACAGTATAAAGAGCGAGGTCAGGAGTGTAGCAGGATAAAGAGTGGGCGTGGGAGTGGAACAGCATAAAGAGTGAGGGTGGGAGTCGAACAGTATAAAGAGCGAGGGTGGGAGTGGAGCAGGTTAAAGAGCGAAGGTGGGAGTGGAGCAGTATAAAGTGCGAGGGTGGGAGTGGAGCAGCATAAAGAGTGAGGGTGGGAGTGGAACAGTATAAAGAGCAATTGTGGGAGTTGAACAGTATAAAGAGTGAGTTTGGGAGTGGAGCAATATAAAGAGCGAGGTCGGGAGTGGAACAGTATAAAGAGCGAGGTTGGG
This sequence comes from Heterodontus francisci, assembly GCF_036365525.1. Classification (NCBI taxonomy): domain Eukaryota; kingdom Metazoa; phylum Chordata; class Chondrichthyes; order Heterodontiformes; family Heterodontidae; genus Heterodontus; species Heterodontus francisci. The sequence goes on along the minus strand of NC_090376.1, from coordinate 153,384,755 downwards.
AGTGGAACAGTATAATGAGCGAGGTCGGGAGTGGAACAGTATAAAGAGCGAGGTCGGGAGTGGAACAGTATAAAGTGTGAGGGTGGGAGTCGAGCAGTATAAAGAGTGAGGATGGGAGTGGAGCAGTATAAAGAGTGAGGGTGGGAGTGGAGCAGTGTAAAGAGCGAGGGTGGGAGTGTAGCAGGATAAAGAGTGAGGGTGGGAGTGGAGCAGTATAAAGAGCGAGGTCGGGAGTGGAACAGTATAAAGATCGAGGTCGGAAGTGGAGCAGTATAAAGAGTGAGTTTGGGAGTGGAGCAGTGTAAAGAGCGAGGGTGGGAGTGTAGCAGGATAAAGACTGAGGGTGGGAGTGGAGCAGTATAAAGAGTGAGGGTGGGAGTGGAGCAGTGTAAAGAGCGAGGGTGTGAGTGTAGCAGGATAAAGACAGAGGGTGGGAGTGGAGCAGTATAAAGAGTGAGGGTGGGAGTGGAGCAGTGTAAAGAGCGAGGGTGGGAGTGTAGCAGGATAAAGAGTGAGGGTGGGAGTGGAGCAGTATAAAGAGCGAGGTCGGGAGTGGAACAGTATAAAGAGTGAGGGTGGGAGTCGAGCAGTATAAAGAGTGAGGGTGGGAGTGGAGCAGTATAAAGAGTGAGGTCGGGAGTGGAACAGTATAAAGATCGAGGTCGGGAGTGGAGCAGTATAAAGAGTGAGTTTGGCAGTGGAGCATTATAAAGAGAGAGGTCGGGAATGGAACAGTATAAAGAGTGAGGGTGGGAGTGGAGCAGTATAAAGAGCGAGGTCGGGAGTGGAACAGTATAAAGAGTCAGGGTGGGAGGGAGCAGTATAAAGAGCGATGGAGGGAGTAGAGCAGTATAAAGAGTGAGGTTGGAAGTGGAGCAGTATCAAGAGCGAGGGTGGGAGTGGAACAGTATAAAGAGCGAGGTTGGGAGTTGAACAGTATAAAGAGCGAGGGTGGGAGTGGAACAGTATAAAGAGCGAGGTCGGGACTGGAACATTATAAAGAGCGATTGTGGGAATGGAGGAGTATAAAGAGCGAGGTCGGGAGTGGAACAGTATAAAGAGTGAGGGTGGGAGTGGAGCAGTATAAAGAGCGAGGTCGGGAGTGGAACTGTATAAAGAGCGAGGGTGGGAGTGGAACATTATAAAGAGCGAGGGTGGGAGTGGAGCAGTATAAAGAGCGAGGGTGGGAGTGGAACAGTATAAAGAGCGATTGTGGGAGTGGAACAGTATTAGGAGCGAGGGTGGGAGTGGAGCAGTATAAAGAGCGAGGTCGGGAGTGGAACAGTATAAAGAGCGAGGTCGGGAGTGGAACAGTATAAAGAGTGAGGGTGGGAGTCGAGCAGTATAAAGAGCGAGGTCGGGAGTGGAACAGGATAAAGAGCGAGGGTGGGAGTGGAACAGTATAAAGAGCAAGGGTGGGAGTGGAGCAGTATAAAGAGCGAGGGTGGGAGTGGAACAGTATAAAGAGCGAGGTTGGGAGTGGAACAGTATAAAGAGCGAGGTTGGGAGTGGAACAGTATAAAGAGCGAGGTTGGGAGTGGAACAGTATAAAGAGTGAGGGTGGGAGTCGAGCAGTATAAAGAGCGAGGTCGCGAGTGGAACAGTATAAAGAGTCAGGGTGGGAGTGGAGCAGTATAAAGAGCGATGGTGGGAGTAGAGCAGTATAAAGAGTGAGGTTGGGAGTGGAGCAGTATCAAGAGCGAGGGTGGGAGTGGAACAGTATAAAGAGCGAGGGTGGGAGTGGAACAGTATAAAGAGCGAGGTCGGGACTGGAACATTATAAAGAGCGATTGTGGGAATGGAGGAGTATAAAGAGCGAGGTCGGGAGTGGAACAGTATAAAGAGTGAGGGTGGGAGTGGAACAGTATAAAGAGCGAGGGTGGGAGTGGAGCAGTATAAAGAGTGAGGTGGGGAGTGGAACAGTATAAAGAGCGATTGTGGGAGTGGAACAGTATAAAGAGTGAGGTGGGGAGTGGAACAGTATAAAGAGCGAGGGTGGGAATGGAGCAGTATAAAAAGTGAGGGTGGGAGTGGAGCAGTATAAAGAGCGAGGGTGGGAGTGGAGCAGTATAAAGATCGAGGGTGGGAGTGGATCAGTATAAAGAGCGAGGGTGGGAGTGGAGCAGTATAAAGAGTGAGGTGGGGAGTGGAACAGTATAAAGAGCGATTGTGGGAGTGGAACAGTATAAAGAGCGAGGGTGGGAGTGGAGCAGTAGAAAGAGTGAGGTGGGGAGTGGAACAGTATAAAGAGCGAGGTTGGGAGTGGAACAGTATAAAGAGCGAGGTAGGGAGTGGAGCAGTATAAAGAATGAGGTCAGATGTGGAGCAGCATAAAGAGCGAGGGATTGAGTGGAGCAGAATAAAGAGCGAGGGTTCGAGTGGAACAGTATCAAGAGCGAGGTTGGGAGTGGAGCAGTATAAAGAGCGAGGGTGGGAGTGGAACAGTATAAAGAGCGAGGTTCGGAGTGGAGCAGTTTTAAGAGCGATTGTGGGAGTGGAACAGTATAAAGAGCGAGGGTGGGAGTGGAGCAGTATAAAGAGTGAGGTCGGGAGTGGAACAGAATAAAGAGTGAGGGTGGGAGTGGAGCAGTATAAAGAGTGAAGGTGGGAGTAGAACAGTTTAAAGAGCGAGGTTCGGAGAGGAGCAGTACAAAGAGTGAGGGTGGGAGTGGAGCAGTATAAAGAGTGAGGGTGGGAGTGGAACAGTATAAAGAGCGAGGGTGGGAGCGGAACAGTATAAAGAGCGATTGTGGGAGTGGAACAGTATAAAGAGCGAGGGTGGGAGTGGATCAGTATAAAGAGCGAGGGTGGGAGTGGAGCAGTATAAAGAGTGAGGTCGGGAGTGGAACAGAATAAAGAGTGAGGGTGGGAGTGGAGCAGTATAATGAGTGAAGGTGGGAGTGGAACAGTATAAAGAGCGAGGTTCGGAGAGAAGCAGTATAAAGAGTGAGGGTGGGAGTGGAGCAGCATAAAGTGTGAGGGTGGGAGTGGAGCTGTATACAGAGCGAGGGTGGGAGTGGAGCAGTATAAAGATCGAGGGTGGGAGTGGAGCAGTATAAAGAGCGAGGGTGGGAGTGGAGCAGTATAAAGAGCGAAGGTGGGAGTGGAGCAGTATAAAGTGCGAGGGTGGGAGTGGAGCAGCATAAAGAGTGAGGGTGGGAGTGGAACAGTATAAAGAGCAATTGTGGGAGTTGAACAGTATAAAGAGTGAGGGTGCAGTGGAGCAGAAGAAAGAGAGAGGTCGGGAGTGGAACAGAATGGAGAGCGAGGGTGGGAGTGGAGCAGTATAAAGAGTGAGGGTAGGAGTGGAGAAGTATAAAGAGTGAGGGTGGAGTGGATCAGAAGAAACAGAGAGGTCGGGAGTGGAACATAATGGAGAGCGAGGGTGGGAGTGGAGCAGAATAAAGCGCGAGGTCGGGAGTGGAACAGTATAAAGAGCGAGGTTGGGAGTGGAGCAGTATAAAGAGCGAGGGTGGGAGTGGAACAGTATAAAGAGCGAGGGTGGGAGTGGAACAGTATAAAGTGCAATTCTGGGGGTGGAACAGTATAAAGAGCAAGGGTGGGAGTGGAGCAGTATAAAGAGCGAAGGTGGGAGTGGAGCAGTATAAAGAGTGAGGTGGGGAGTGCAACAGTATAAAGAGCGAGGTTGGGAGTGGAGCAGTATAAAGAATGAGGTCAGATCTGTAACAGTATAAAGAGCGAGGGTGGGAGTGGAGCAGTATAAAGAGCGAGGTTGGGAGTGGAGCAGTATAAAGAGTGAGGTGGGGAGTGGAATAGCATAAAGAGCGAGGGTGGGAGTGGAGCAGTATAAAGAACGAAGCTGGGAGTGGAGCAATATAAAGAGCGAGGGCGGGTGTGGAGCAGTATAAAGAGTGAGCTGGGGAGTGGAACAGCATAAAGAGCGAGGGTGGGAGTGGAACAGTATAAAGAGCGATTGTGGGAGTGGAACAGTATAAAGAGCGAGGGTGGGAGTGGAGCAGTATAAAGAGTGAGGTGGGGAGTGGAATAGCATAAAGAGCGAGGGTGGGAGTGGAGCAGTATAAAGAACGAAGCTGGGAGTGGAGCAATATAAAGAGCGAGGGTGGGAGTGGAGCAGTATAAAGAGTGAGCTGGGGAGTGGAACAGCATAAAGAGCGAGGGTGGGAGTGGAACAGTATAAAGAGCGATTGTGGGAGTGGAACAGTATAAAGAGCGAGGGTGGGAGTGGAGCAGTATCAAGAGTGAGGTGGGGAGTGGAACAGTATAAAGAGCGAGGTTGGGAGTGGAGCAGTATAAAGAGTGAGGTGGGAAGTGGAACAGTATAAAGAGCAAGGTTGGGAGTGGAGCAGTATAAAGAGCGAGGGTGGGAGTGGAGCAGTATAAAGAGCGAGGGTAGGAGTGGAACAGTATCAAGAGCGATGGTGGGAGTGGAGCAGTATAAAGAGCGAGGGTGGAGTGGAACAGTATAAAGAGCGATTGTGGGAGTGGAACATTATTAGGAGCGAGGGTGGGAGTGGATCAGTATCAAGAGCGAGGGTGGGAGTGGAGCAGTATAAAGAGCAAGGGTGGGAGTGGAGCAGTATAAAGAGCGAGGGTGGGAGTGGAGCAATATTAGGAGACAGGGTAGGAGTGGAGCAGTTTAAGCCGTGAGGGTGTGAGTTGAGCAGGAGAAAGAGCGAGGGTGGGAGCGGAGAAGTATAACCAGCGAGGGTGGGAGTGGAGCAGTATAAAGAGTGAGGGTGGGAGTGGAGCAGTATAAAGAGTGAGGGTGGGAGTGGAAAAGTATAAAGAGCGAGGTAGGGAGTGGAACAGTATAAAGAGCGAGGGTGGGAGTGGAGCAGTATAAAGAGCGAGGTCGGGAGTGGAACAGTATAAAGAGCGAGGGTGGGAGTGGAACAGTATAAAGAGCGAGGGTGGGAGTGGAACAGTATAACGAGCAAGGTCGGGAGTGGAGCAGTATAAAGAGCGAGGGTGGGAGTGGAGCAGTATAAAGAGCGAGGTCGGGAGTGGAACAGTATAAAGAGCGAGGGTGGGAGTGGAACAGTATAAAGAGCGAGGGTGGGAGTGGAACAGTATAAAGAGCGAGGGTGGGAGTGGAACAGTATAAAGAGCGAGGGTGGGAGTGGAGCAGTATAAAGAGCGAGGTCGGGAGTGGAACAGTATAACGAGCAAGGTCGGGAGTGGAGCAGTATAAAGAGCGAGGTCGGGAGTGGAACAGTATAAAGAGCGAGGTCGGGAGTGGAACAGTATAAAGAGTGAGGGTGGGAGTGGAACAGTATAAAGAGCGAGGTTGGGAGTGGAACAGTATAAAGAGCGAGGTCGGGAGTGGAACAGTATAAAGAGTGAGGTTGGGAGTGTAACAGTATAAAGAGCGACGGTGGGAGTGGAGCAGTATAAAGAACGAGGTTGGGAGTGGAATACTATAAAGAGCGAGGTTGGGAGTGGAACAGTATAAAGAGCGAGGTTGGGAGTGGAACAGTATAAAGAGCAAGGGTGGGAGTGGAGCAGTATAAAGAGCGAGGGTGGGAGTGGAACAGTATAAAGAGCGAGGTCGGGACTGGAACAGTATAAAGAGCGAGGGTGGGAGTGGAACAGTATAAAGAGTGAGGGTGGGAGTCGAGCAGTATAAAGAGCGAGGTCGGGAGTGGAACAGTATAAAGAGCGAGGGTGGGAGTGGAAAAGTATAAAGAGCGAGGTAGGGAGTGGAACAGTATAAAGAGCGAGGGTGGGAGTGGAGCAGTATAAAGAGCGAGGTCGGGAGTGGAACAGTATAAAGAGCGAGGGTGGGAGTGGAACAGTATAAAGAGCGAGGGTGGGAGTGGAACAGTATAACGAGCAAGGTCGGGAGTGGAGCAGTATAAAGAGCGAGGGTGGGAGTGGAGCAGTATAAAGAGCGAGGTCGGGAGTGGAACAGTATAAAGAGCGAGGGTGGGAGTGGAACAGTATAAAGAGCGAGGGTGGGAGTGGAACAGTATAAAGAGCGAGGGTGGGAGTGGAACAGTATAAAGAGCGAGGGTGGGAGTGGAGCAGTATAAAGAGCGAGGTCGGGAGTGGAACAGTATAACGAGCAAGGTCGGGAGTGGAGCAGTATAAAGAGCGAGGTCGGGAGTGGAACAGTATAAAGAGCGAGGTCGGGAGTGGAACAGTATAAAGAGTGAGGGTGGGAGTGGAACAGTATAAAGAGCGAGGTTGGGAGTGGAACAGTATAAAGAGCGAGGTCGGGAGTGGAACAGTATAAAGAGTGAGGTTGGGAGTGTAACAGTATAAAGAGCGACGGTGGGAGTGGAGCAGTATAAAGAACGAGGTTGGGAGTGGAATACTATAAAGAGCGAGGTTGGGAGTGGAACAGTATAAAGAGCGAGGTTGGGAGTGGAACAGTATAAAGAGCAAGGGTGGGAGTGGAGCAGTATAAAGAGCGAGGGTGGGAGTGGAACAGTATAAAGAGCGAGGTCGGGACTGGAACAGTATAAAGAGCGAGGGTGGGAGTGGAACAGTATAAAGAGTGAGGGTGGGAGTCGAGCAGTATAAAGAGCGAGGTCGGGAGTGGAACAGTATAAAGAGCGAGGGTGGGAGTGGAACAGTATAAAGATCGAGGTCGGGACTGGAGCAGTATAAAGAGTGAGTTTGGGAGTGGAGCAGTATAAAGAGCGAGGTCGGGAGTGGAACAGTATAAAGAGTGAGGGTGGGAGTAGAGCAGTATAAAGAGCGAGGTCGGGAGTGGAACAGTATAAAGAGCGAAGTCGGGAGTGGAACAGTATAAAGAGCGAGGTTGGGAGTGGAACAGTATAAAGAGTGAGGGTGGGAGTCGAGCAGTATAAATAGTGAGGGTGGGAGTGGAGCAGTATAAAGAGTGAGGGTGGGAGTGGAGCAGTATAAAGAGTGAGGGTGGGAGTGGAGCAGTATAAAGAGTGAGGTTGGGAGTGGAACAGTATAAAGAGTGAGGGTGGGAGTGGAACAGTATAAAGAGCGAGGTCAGGAGTGTAGCAGGATAAAGAGTGGGCGTGGGAGTGGAACAGCATAAAGAGTGAGGGTGGGAGTGGAGCAGTATAAAGAGCGAGGGTGGGAGTGGAGCAGGTTAAAGAGCGAAGGTGGGAGTGGAGCAGTATAAAGTGCGAGGGTGGGAGTGGAGCAGCATAAAGAGTGAGGGTGGGAGTGGAACAGTATAAAGAGCAATTGTGGGAGTTGAACAGTATAAAGAGTGAGGGTGGAGTGGAGCAGAAGAAAGAGAGAGGTCGGGAGTGGAACAGAATGGAGAGCGAGGGTGGGAGTGGAGCAGTATAAAGAGTGAGGGTAGGAGTGGAGAAGTATGAAGAGTGAGGGTGGAGTGGATCAGAAGAAACAGAGAGGTCGGGAGTGGAACATAATGGAGAGCGAGGGTGGGAGTGGAGCAGAATAAAGAGCGAAGTCGGGAGTGGAACAGTATAAAGAGCGAGGTTGGGAGTGGAGCAGTATCAAGAGCGAGGGTTGGAGTGGAGCAGTATAAAGAGCGAGGGTGGGAGTGGAACAGTATAAAGAGCAATTGTGGGAGTGGAACAGTATAAAGAGCGAGGGTGGGAGTGGAGCAGTATAAAGAGCGAAGGTGGGAGTGGAGCAGTATAAAGAGCGAGGTCGGGAGTGGAACTGTATAAAGAGCGAGGGTGGGAGTGGAACAGTATAAAGAGCGAGGGTGGGAGTGGAGCAGTATAAAGAGCGAGGGTGGGAGTGGAACAGTATAAAGAGCGATTGTGGGAGTGGAACAGTATTAGGAGCGAGGGTGGGAGTGGAGCAGTATAAAGAGCGAGGTCGGGAGTGGAACAGTATAAAGAGCGAGGTCGGGAGTGGAACAGTATAAAGAACGAAGCTGGGAGTGGAGCAAAAGAAAGAGCGAGGGTGGGTGTGGAGCAGTATAAAGAGTGAGCTGGGGAGTGGAACAGCATAAAGAGCGAGGGTGGGAGTGGAACAGTACAAAGAGCGATTGTGGGAGTGGAGCAGTATAAAGAGCGAGGTCGGGAGTGGAACTGTATAAAGAGCGAGGGTGGGAGTGGAACAGTATAAAGAGTGAGGTGGGGAGTGGAGCAGTATAAAGAATGAGGTCAGATGTGGAACAGTATAAAGAGCGAGGGTGGGAGTGGAGCAGTATAAAGAGCGAGGTTGGGAGTGGAGCAAAAGAAAGAGCGAGGGTGGGTGTGGAGCAGTATAAAGAGTGAGCTGGGGAGTGGAACAGCATAAAGAGCGAGGGTGGGAGTGGAACAGTGCAAAGAGCGATTGTGGGAGTGGAACAGTATCAAGAGCGAGGGTGGGAGTGGAGCAGTATCAAGAGTGAGGTGGGGAGTGGAGCAGTCTCAAGAGTGAGGTGGGAAGTGGAACAGTATAAAGAGCGAGGTTCGGAGTGGAGCAGTATAAAGAGCGAGGGTGGGAGTGGAGCAGTATAAAGAGCGAGGGTGGGAGTGGAACAGTATAAAGAGCGATGGTGGGAGTGGAGCAGGAAAAGAGCGAGGGTGGGAGTGGAACAGTATAAAGAGCGATTGTGGGAGTGGATCAGTATAAAGAGTGAGCTGGGGAGTGGAACAGTATAAAGAGCGAAGGTGGGAGTGGAGCAGTATAAAGACTGAGGTGGGGAGTGGAGCAGTATAAAGAATGAGGTCAGATGTGGAACAGTATAAAGAGCGAGGATGGGAGTGGAGCAGTATAAAGTGCGAGGTTGGGAGTGGAGCAGTATAAAGAGTGAGGTGGGGAGTGGAATAGCATAAAGAGCGAGGGTGGGAGTGGAGCAGTATAAAGAACGAAGCTGGGAGTGGAGCAATATAAAGAGCGAGGGTGGGTGTGGAGCAGTATAAAGAGTGAGCTGGGGAGTGGAACAGTATCAAGAGCAATTGTGGGAGTGGAACAGTATAAAGAGCGAGGGTGGGAGTGGAGCAGTATCAAGAGTGAGGTGGGGAGTGGAGCAGTATAAAGAGTGAGGTGGGAAGTGGAACAGTATAAAGAGCGAGGTTGGGAGTGGAGCAGTATAAAGAGCGAGGGTGGGAGTGGAGCAGTATAAAGAGCGAGGGTGGGAGTGGAACAGTATAAAGAGCGATGTTGGGAGTGGAACAGTATAAAGTGCGATTGTGGGAGTGGAACAGTATTAGGAGCGATGGTGGGAGTGGATCAGGATAAAGAGCGAGGGTGGGAGTGGAGCAGTACAAAGAGCAAGGGTGGGAGTGGAGCAGTATAAAGAGCGAGGGTGGGAGTGGAGCAATATAAGGAAACAGGGTAGGAGTGGAGCAGTTTAAGCAGTGAGGGTGAGAGTTGAGCAGGAGAAAGAGCGAGGGTGGGAGCGGAGAAGTATAACCAGCGAGGGTGGGAGTGGAGCAGTATAAAGAGTGAGGGTGGGAGTGGAGCAGTATAAAGAGTGAGGGTGGGAGTGGAAAAGTATAAAGAGCGAGGTTGGGAGTTGAACAGTATAAAGAGTGAGGGTGGGAGTGGAGCAGTATTAAGAGCGAGGGTGGGAGTGGAACAGTATAAAGAGCGATTGTGGGAGTGGAACAGTATTAGGAGCGAGGGTGGGAGTGGATCAGTATAAAGAGCCAGGGTGGGAGTGGAGCAGTATAAAGAGCAAGGGTGGGAGTGGAGCAGTATAAAGAGCGAGGGTGGGAGTGGAGCAATATAAGGAGACAAGGTAGGAGTGGAGCAGTTTAAGCAGTGAGGGTGAGAGTTGAGCAGGAGAAAGAGCGAGGGAGGGAGCGGAGAAGTATAACCAGCGAGGGTGGGAGTGGAGCAGTATAAAGAGTGAGGTTGGGAGTGGAGCAGTATAAAGAGTGAGGGTGCGAGTGGAACAGTATAAAGAGCGAGGTTGGAAGTTGAACAGTATAAAGAGCGAGGTCGGGACTGGAACAGTATAAAGAGCGATTGTGGGAGTGGAGGAGTATAAAGAGCGAGGTCGGGAGTGGAACAGTATAAAGAGTGAGGGTGGGAGTGGAACAGTATAATGAGCGAGGTTGGGAGTGGAACAGCAAAAGAGTGAGGGTGGGAGTGGAACAGTATAAAGAGCGAGGTAGGGAGTGGAACAGTATAAAGAGCGAGGGTGGGAGTGGAGCAGTATAAAGAGCGAGGTCGGGAGTGGAACAGTATAAAGAGCGAGGGTGGGAGTGGAACAGTATAAAGAGCGAGGGTGGGAGTGGAGCAGTATAAAGAGCGAGGGTGGAAGTGGAACAGTACAAAGAGCGATGGTGGGAGTGGAGCAGTATAAAGAGCGAGGGTGGGAGTGGAACAGTATTAGGAGCAAGGGTGGGAGTGGAACAGTATAAAGAGCGAGGGTGGGAGTGGAACAGTATAAAGAGCGAGGGTGGGAGTGGAGCAGTATAAAGAGCGAGGTCGGGAGTGGAACAGTATAAAGAGCGAGGTCGGGAGTGGAACAGTATAAAGAGTGAGGGTGGGAGTCGAGCAGTATAAAGAGCGAGGTCGGGAGTGGAACAGTATAAAGAGCGAGGTCGGGAGTGGAACAGTATAAAGAGCGAGGTCAGGAGTGGAACAGTATAAAGAGTGAGGGTGGGAGTCGAGCAGTATAAAGAGTGAGGGTGGGAGTGGAGCAGTATAAAGAGTGAGGGTGGGAGTGGAGCAGTATAAAGAGTGAGGGTGGGAGTGGAGCAGTATCAAGAGTGAGGGTGGGAGTGGAGCAGTATAAAGAGCGAGGTTGGGAGTGGAACAGTATAAAGAGCGAGGTTGGGAGTGGAACAGTATGAAGAGCAAGGGTGGGAGTGGAGCAGTATAAAGAGCGAGGGTGGGAGTGGAACAGTATAAAGAGCGAGGTTGGGAGTGGAACAGTATAAAGAGCGAGGTTGGGAGTGGAACAGTATAAAGAGTGAGGGTGGGAGTCGAGCAGTATAAAGAGCGAGGTCGGGAGTGGAACAGTATAAAGAGCGAGGGTGGGAGTGGAACAGTATAAAGATCGAGGTCGGGACTGGAGCAGTATAAAGAGTGAGTTTGGGAGTGGAGCAGTATAAAGAGCGAGGTCGGGAGTGGAACAGTATAAAGAGTGAGGGTGGGAGTCTAGCAGTATAAAGAGCGAGGTCGGGAGTGGAACAGTATAAAGAGTGAGGTCGGGAGTGGAACAGTATAAAGAGTGAGGTCGGGAGTGGAAGAGTATAAAGAGTGAGGGTGGGAGTCGAGCAGTATAAAGAGTGAGGGTGGGAGTGGAGCAGTATAAAGAGCGAGGTTGGGAGTGGAGCAGAATAAAGAGTGAGGGTGGGAGTGGAGCAGTATAAAGAGTGAGGGTGGGAGTGGAGCAGTATAAAGAGCGAGGTCGGGAGTGGAACAGTATAAAGATCGAGGTCGGGAGTGGAGCAGTATTAAGAGTGAGTTTGGGAGTGGAGCAGTATAAAGAGCGAGGTCGGGAGTGGAACAGTATAAAGAGTGAGGGTGGGAGTCGAGCAGTATAAAGAGTGAGGTCGGGAGTGGAACAGTATAAATATCGAGGTCGGGAGTGGAACAGTATAAAGATCGAGGTCGGGAGTGGAACAGTATAAAGAGTGAGGGTGGGAGTGGAGCAGTATAAAGAGCGAGGTCGGGAGTGGAACAGTATAAAGAGTCAGGGTGGGAGTGGAGCGGTATAAAGAGCGAGGTCGGGAGTGGAACAGTATAAAGAGTCAGGGTGGGAGTTGAGCAGTATGAAGAGCGATGGTGGGAGTGGAGCAGTACAAAGAGTGAGGTTGGGAGTGGAGCAGTATAAAGAGCGAGTTTGGGAGTGGAACAGTATAAAGAGTGAGACTGGGAGTGGAGCAGTATAAAGAGCGAGGGTGGGAGTGGAGCAGTATTAAGAGCGAGGGTGGGAGTGGAGCAGTATAAAGAGTGAGGGTGGGAGTGGAACAGTATAAAGAGCGATGTCAGGAGTGTAGCAGGATAAAGAGTGGGCGTGGGAGTGGAACAGCATAAAGAGTGAGGGTGGGAGTGGAGCAGTATAAAGAGCGAAGGTGGGAGTGGAGCAGTATAAAGTGCGAGGGTGGGAGTGGAACAGTATAAAGAGCGAGGTTGGGAGTGGAACAGTATAAAGAGCGAGGTTGGGAGTGGAACAGTATAAAGAGTGAGGGTGGGAGTGGAACAGTATAAAGAGCAATTGTGGGAGTGGAGCAGTATAAAGAGCGAGGGTGGGAGTGGAACAGTATAAAGAGCAATTGTGGGAGTGGAGCAGTATAAAGAGCGAGGGTGGGGGTGGAACAGTATAATGAGCGAGGTTGGGAGTGGAACAGTATAAAGAGCGAGGTTGGGAGTGGAACAGTATAAACAGTGAGGGTGGGAGTCGAGCAGTATAAATAGCGAGGTCGGGAGTGGAACAGTATAAAGAGCGAGGGTGGGAGTGGAACAGTATAAAGATCGAGGTCGGGACAGGAGCAGTATAAAGAGTGAGTTTGGGAGTGGAGCAGTATAAAGAGCGAGGTCGGGAGTGGAACAGTATAAAGAGTGAGGGTGGGAGTCGAGCAGTATAAAGAGCGAGGTCGGGAGTGGAACAGTATAAAGAGCGAGGTCGGGAGTGGAACAGTATAAAGAGCGAGGTCGGGAGTGGAACAGTATAAAGAGTGAGGGTGGGAGTCGAGCAGTATAAAGAGTGAGGGTGGGAGTGGAGCAGTATAAAGAGTGAGGGTGGGAGTGGAGCAGTATAAAGAGTGAGGGTGGGAGTGGAGCAGTATAAAGAGTGAGGGTGGGAGTGGAGCAGTATAAAGAGCGAGGACGGGATTGGAACAGAAAAAGATCGAGGTCGGGAGTGGAGCAGTATTAAGAGTGAGTTTGGGAGTGGAGCAGTATAAAGAGCGAGGTCGGGAGTGGAACAGTATGAAGAGTGAGGGTGGGAGTCGAGCAGTATAAAGAGTGAGGTCGGGAGTGGAACAGTATAAATATCGAGGTCGGGAGTGGAACAGTATAAAGATCGAGGTCGGGAGTGGAGCAGTATAAAGAGTCAGGGTGGGAGTGGAGCAGTATAAAGAGCGATGGTGGGAGTGGAACAGTATAAAGAGTGAGGGTGGGAGTGGAGCAGTATAAAGAGCGAGGTCGGGAGTGGAACAGTATAAAGAGTCATGGTGGGAGTGGAGCAGTATAAAGAGCGAGGTCGGGAGTGGAACAGTATAAAGAGTCAGGGTGGGAGTGGAGCAGTATAAAGAGCGATGGTGGGAGTGGAGCAGTATAAAGAGTGAGGTTGGGAGTGGAGCAGTATAAAGAGTGAGGGTGGGGGTGGAACAGTATAAAGAGCGAGGGTGGGAGTGGAACAGTATAAGGAGCGAGGGTGGGAGTGGAGCAGTATAAAGAGCGAGGGTGGAAGTGGAACAGTAGAAAGAGCGATGGTGGGAGTGGAGCAGTATAAAGAGCGAGGGTGGGAGTGGAACAGTATTAGGATCAAGGGTGGGAGTGGAACAGTATAAAGAGCGAGGGTGGGAGTGGAACAGTATAAAGAGCGAGGGTGGGAGTGGAGCAGTATAAAGAGCGAGGTCGGGAGTGGAACAGTATAAAGAGCGAGGTCGGTAGTGGAACAGTATAAAGAGTGAGGGTGGGAGTCGAGCAGTATGAAGAGCGAGGTCGGGAGTGGAACAGTATAAAGAGCGAGGTCGGGAGTGGAACAGTATAAAGAGCGAGGTCGGGAGTGGAACAGTATAAAGAGTGAGGGTGGGAGTCGAGCAGTATAAAGAGTGAGGGTGGGTGTGGAGCAGTATAAAGAATGAGGGTGGGAGTGGAGCAGTATAAAGAGTGAGGGTGGGAGTGGAGCAGTATAAAGAGTGAGGGTGGGAGTGGAGCAGTATAAAGAGCGAGGTTGGGAGTGGAACAGTATAAAGAGCGAGGTTGGGAGTGGAGCAGTATAAAGAGCGAGGTCGGGAGTGGAACAGTATAAAGAGCGAGGGTGGGAGTGGAACAGTATAAAGAGCGAGGGTGGGAGTGGAGCAGTATAAAGAGCGAGGGTGGAAGTGGAACAGTACAAAGAGCGATGGTGGGAGTGGAGCAGTATAAAGAGCGAGGGTGGGAGTGGAACAGTATTAGGAGCAAGGGTGGGAGTGGAACAGTATAAAGAGCGAGGGTGGGAGTGGAACAGTATAAAGAGCGAGGGTGGGAGTGGAGCAGTATAAAGAGCGAGGTCGGGAGTGGAACAGTATAAAGAGCGAGGTCGGGAGTGGAACAGTATAAAGAGTGAGGGTGGGAGTCGAGCAGTATAAAGAGCGAGGTCGGGAGTGGAACAGTATAAAGAGCGAGGTCGGGAGTGGAACAGTATAAAGAGCGAGGTCGGGAGTGGAACAGTATAAAGAGTGAGGGTGGGAGTCGAGCAGTATAAAGAGTGAGGGTGGGAGTGGAGCAGTATAAAGAGTGAGGGTGGGAGTAGAGCAGTATAAAGAGTGAGGGTGGGAGTGGAGCAGTATAAAGAGTGAGGGTGGGAGTGGAGCAGTATAAAGAGCGAGGTTGGGAGTGGAACAGTATAAAGAGCGAGGTTGGGAGTGGAACAGTATAAAGAGCAAGGGTGGGAGTGGAGCAGTATAAAGAGCGAGGGTGGGAGTGGAACAGTATAAAGAGCGAGGTTGGGAGTGGAACAGTATAAAGAGCGAGGTTGGGAGTGGAACAGTATAAAGAGTGAGGGTGGGAGTCGAGCAGTATAATGAGCGAGGTCGGGAGTGGAACAGTATAAAGAGCGAGGGTGGGAGTGGAACAGTATAAAGATCGAGGTCGGGACTGGAGCAGTATAAAGAGTGAGTTTGGGAGTGGAGCAGTATAAAGAGCGAGGTCGGGAGTGGAACAGTATAAAGAGTGAGGGTGGGAGTCGAGCAGTATAAAGAGCGAGGTCGGGAGTGGAACAGTATAAAGAGTGAGGTCGGGAGTGGAACAGTATAAAGAGTGAGGTCGGGAGTGGAACAGTATAAAGAGTGAGGGTGGGAGTCGAGCAGTATAAAGAGTGAGGGTGGGAGTGGAGCAGTATAAAGAGTGAGGGTGGGAGTGGAGCAGTATAAAGAGTGAGGGTGGGAGTGGAGCAGTATAAAGAGTGAGGGTGGGAGTGGAGCAGTATAAAGAGCGAGGTCGGGAGTGGAACAGTATAAAGATCGAGGTCGGGAGTGGAGCAGTATTAAGAGTGAGTTTGGGAGTGGAGCAGCATAAAGAGCGAGGTCGGGAGTGGAGCAGCATTAAGAGTGAGGCTCGGAGTGGAGCAGCATAAAGAGTGAGGGTGGGAGTCGAGCAGTATAAAGAGTGAGGTCGGGAGTGGAACAGTATAAATATCGAGGTCGGGAGTGGAACAGTATAAAGATCGAGGTCGGGAGTGGAGCAGTATAAAGAGTCAGGGTGGGAGTGGAGCAGTATAAAGAGCGATGGTGGGAGTGGAACAGTATAAAGAGTGAGGGTGGGAGTGGAGCAGTATAAAGAGCGAGGTCGGGAGTGGAACAGTATAAAGAGTCAGGGTGGGAGTGGAGCAGTATAAAGAGCGAGGTCGGGAGTGGAACAGTATAAAGAGTCAGGGTGGGAGTGGAGCAGTATAAAGAGCGATGGTGGGAGTGGAGCAGTATAAAGAGTGAGGTTGGGAGTGGAGCAGTATAAAGAGTGAGGGTGGGAGTGGAACAGTGTAAAGAGCGAGGGTGGGAGTGGAACAGTATAAGGAGCGAGGGTGGGAGTGGAGCAGTATAAAGAGCGAGGGTGGAAGTGGAACAGTACAAAGAGCGATGGTTGGAGTGGAGCAGTATAAAGAGCGAGGGTGGGAGTGGAACAGTATTAGGATCAAGGGTGGGAGTGGAACAGTATAAAGAGCGAGGGTGGGAGTGGAACAGTATAAAGAGCGAGGGTGGGAGTGGAGCAGTATAAAGAGCGAGGTCGGGAGTGGAACAGTATAAAGAGCGAGGTCGGTAGTGGAACAGTATAAAGAGTGAGGGTGGGAGTCGAGCAGTATGAAGAGCGAGGTCGGGAGTGGAACAGTATAAAGAGCGAGGTCGGGAGTGGAACAGTATAAAGAGCGAGGTCGGGAGTGGAACAGTATAAAGAGTGAGGGTGGGAGTCGAGCAGTATAAAGAGTGAGGGTGGGTGTGGAGCAGTATAAAGAATGAGGGTGGGAGTGGAGCAGTATAAAGAGTGAGGGTGGGAGTGGAGCAGTATAAAGAGTGAGGGTGGGAGTGGAGCAGTATAAAGAGCGAGGTTGGGAGTGGAACAGTATAAAGAGCGAGGTTGGGAGTGGAGCAGTATAAAGAGCGAGGTCGGGAGTGGAACAGTATAAAGAGCGAGGGTGGGAGTGGAACAGTATGAAGAGCGAGGGTGGGAGTGGAGCAGTATAAAGAGCGAGGGTGGAAGTGGAACAGTACAAAGAGCGATGGTGGGAGTGGAGCAGTATAAAGAGCGAGGGTGGGAGTGGAACAGTATTAGGAGCAAGGGTGGGAGTGGAACAGTATAAAGAGCGAGGGTGGGAGTGGAACAGTATAAAGAGCGAGGGTGGGAGTGGAGCAGTATAAAGAGCGAGGTCGGGAGTGGAACAGTATAAAGAGCGAGGTCGGGAGTGGAACAGTATAAAGAGTGAGGGTGGGAGTCGAGCAGTATAAAGAGCGAGGTCGGGAGTGGAACAGTATAAAGAGCGAGGTCGGGAGTGGAACAGTATAAAGAGCGAGGTCGGGAGTGGAACAGTATAAAGAGTGAGGGTGGGAGTCGAGCAGTATAAAGAGTGAGGGTGGGAGTGGAGCAGTATAAAGAGTGATGGTGGGAGTAGAGCAGTATAAAGAGTGAGGGTGGGAGTGGAGCAGTATAAAGAGTGAGGGTGGGAGTGGAGCAGTATAAAGAGCGAGGTTGGGAGTGGAACAGTATAAAGAGCGAGGTTGGGAGTGGAACAGTATAAAGAGCAAGGGTGGGAGTGGAGCAGTATAAAGAGCGAGGGTGGGAGTGGAACAGTATAAAGAGCGAGGTTGGGAGTGGAACAGTATAAAGAGCGAGGTTGGGAGTGGAACAGTATAAAGAGTGAGGGTGGGAGTCGAGCAGTATAAAGAGCGAGGTCGGGAGTGGAACAGTATAAAGAGCGAGGGTGGGAGTGGAACAGTATAAAGATCGAGGTCGGGACTGGAGCAGTATAAAGAGTGAGTTTGGGAGTGGAGCAGTATAAAGAGCGAGGTCGGGAGTGGAACAGTATAAAGAGTGAGGGTGGGAGTCGAGCAGTATAAAGAGCGAGGTCGGGAGTGGAACAGTATAAAGAGTGAGGTCGGGAGTGGAACAGTATAAAGAGTGAGGTCGGGAGTGGAACAGTATAAAGAGTGAGGGTGGGAGTCGAGCAGTATAAAGAGTGAGGGTGGGAGTGGAGCAGTATAAAGAGTGAGGGTGGGAGTGGAGCAGTATAAAGAGTGAGGGTGGGAGTGGAGCAGTATAAAGAGTGAGGGTGGGAGTGGAGCAGTATAAAGAGCGAGGTCGGGAGTGGAACAGTATAAAGATCGAGGTCGGGAGTGGAGCAGTATTAAGAGTGAGTTTGGGAGTGGAGCAGCATAAAGAGCGAGGTCGGGAGTGGAACAGTATAAAGAGTGAGGGTGGGAGTCGAGCAGTATAAAGAGTGAGGTCGGGAGTGGAACAGTATAAATATCGAGGTCGGGAGTGGAACAGTATAAAGATCGAGGTCGGGAGTGGAACAGTATAAAGAGTGAGGGTGGGAGTGGAGCAGTATAAAGAGCGAGGTCGGGAGTGGAACAGTATAAAGAGTCAGGGTGGGAGTGGAGCAGTATAAAGAGCGAGGTCGGGAGTGGAACAGTATAAAGAGTCAGGGTGGGAGTGGAGCAGTATAAAGAGCGATGGTGGGAGTGGAGCAGTACAAAGAGTGAGGTTGGGAGTGGAGCAGTATAAAGAGCGAGGGTGGGAGTGGAACAGTATAAAGAGTGAGACTGGGAGTGGAGCAGTATAAAGAGCGAGGGTGGGAGTGGAGCAGTATTAAGAGCGAGGGTGGGAGTGGAGCAGTATAAAGAGTGAGGGTGGGAGTGGAACAGTATAAAGAGCGAGGTCAGGAGTGTAGCAGGATAAAGAGTGGGCGTGGGAGTGGAACAGCATAAAGAGTGAGGGTGGGAGTGGAGCAGTATAAAGAGCGAAGGTGGGAGTGGAGCAGTATAAAGTGCGAGGGTGGGAGTGGAACAGTATAAAGAGCGAGGTTGGGAGTGGAACAGTATAAAGAGCGAGGTTGGGAGTGGAACAGTATAAAGAGTGAGGGTGGGAGTGGAACAGTATAAAGAGCAATTGTGGGAGTGGAGCAGTAGAAAGAGCGAGGGTGGGAGTGGAACAGTATAAAGAGCAATTGTGGGAGTGGAGCAGCATAAAGAGCGAGGGTGGGAGTGGAACAGTATAATGAGCGAGGTTGGGAGTGGAACAGTATAAAGAGCGAGGTTGGGAGTGGAACAGTATAAAGAGTGAGGGTGGGAGTCGAGCAGTATAAATAGCGATGTCGGGAGTGGAACAGTATAAAGAGCGAGGGTGAGAGTGGAACAGTATAAAGATCGAGGTCGGGACAGGAGCAGTATAAAGAGTGAGTTTGGGAGTGGAGCAGTATAAAGAGCGAGGTCGGGAGTGGAACAGTATAAAGAGTGAGGGTGGGAGTCGAGCAGTATAAAGAGCGAGGTCGGGAGTGGAACAGTATAAAGAGCGAGGTCGGGAGTGGAACAGTATAAAGAGCGAGGTCGGGAGTGGAACAGTATAAAGAGTGAGGGTGGGAGTCGAGCAGTATAAAGAGTGAGGGTGGGAGTGGAGCAGTATAAAGAGTGAGGGTGGGAGTGGAGCAGTATAAAGAGTGAGGGTGGGAGTGGAGCAGTATAAAGAGTGAGGGTGGGAGTGGAGCAGTATAAAGAGCGAGGTCGGGAGTGGAACAGTATGAAGAGTGAGGGTGGGAGTCGAGCAGTAAAAGAGTGAGGTCGGGAGTGGAACAGTATAAATATCGAGGTCGGGAGTGGAACAGTATAAAGATCGAGGTCGGGAGTGGAGCAGTATAAAGAGTCAGGGTGGGAGTGGAGCAGTATAAAGAGCGATGGTGGGAGTGGAACAGTATAAAGAGTGAGGGTGGGAGTGGAGCAGTATAAAGAGCGAGGTCGGGAGTGGAACAGTATAAAGATCGAGGTCGGGAGTGGAGCAGTATTAAGAGTGAGTTTGGGAGTGGAGCAGTATA
The DNA here is from genome assembly GCF_036365525.1 of Heterodontus francisci. Lineage (NCBI taxonomy): Eukaryota > Metazoa > Chordata > Chondrichthyes > Heterodontiformes > Heterodontidae > Heterodontus > Heterodontus francisci. The sequence goes on along the minus strand of NC_090376.1, from coordinate 153,365,698 downwards.
AAGAGCGAGGTCGGGAGTGGAACAGTATAAAGAGTGAGGGTGGGAGTCGAGCAGTATAAAGAGTGAGGTCGGGAGTGGAACAGTATAAATATCGAGGTCGGGAGTGGAACAGTATAAAGATCGAGGTCGGGAGTGGAACAGTATAAAGAGTCAGGGTGGGAGTGGAGCAGTATAAAGAGCGAGGTCGGGAGTGGAACAGTATAAAGAGTCAGGGTGGGAGTGGAGCAGTATAAAGAGCGATGGTGGGAGTGGAGCAGTACAAAGAGTGAGGTTGGGAGTGGAGCAGTATAAAGAGCGAGGGTGGGAGTGGAACAGTATAAAGAGTGAGGGTGGGAGTGGAACAGTATAAAGAGCGAGGTCAGGAGTGTAGCAGGATAAAGAGTGGGCGTGGGAGTGGAACAGTATAAAGAGTGAGGGTGGGAGTGGAACAGTATAAAGAGCGAGGTCAGGAGTGTAGCAGGATAAAGAGTGGGCGTGGGAGTGGAACAGCATAAAGAGTGAGGGTGGGAGTGGAGCAGTATAAAGACCGAAGGTGGGAGTGGAGCTGTATAAAGTGCGAGGGTGGGAGTGGAACAGTATAAAGAGCGAGGTTGGGAGTGGAACAGTATAAAGAGTGAGGGTGGGAGTGGAACAGTATCAAGAGCAATTGTGGGAGTGGAGCAGTATAAAGAGCGAGGGTGGGAGTGGAACAGTATAAAGAGCAATTGTGGGAGTGGAGCAGCATAAAGAGTGAGGGTGGGAGTGGAACAGTATAAAGAGCAATTGTGGGAGTGGAGCAGTATAAAGAGCGAGGGTGGGAGTGGAACAGTATAAAGAGTGAGGGTGGGAGTGGAACAGTATAAAGAGCGAGGTTGGGAGTGGAACAGTATAAAGAGTGAGGGTGGGAGTGGAACAGTATAAAGAGCGAGGTTGGGAGTGGAGCAGTATAAAGAGCAATTGTGGGAGTGGAGCAGTATAAAGAGCGAGGGTGGGAGTGGAACAGTATAAAGAGCGAGGTTGGGAGTGGAACAGTATAAAGAGTGAGGGTGGGAGTGGAACAGTATAATGAGCAATTGTGGGAGTGGAGCAGCATAAAGAGTGAGGGTGGGAGTGGAACAGTATAAAGAGCAATTGTGGGAGTGGAGCAGTATAAAGAGCGAGGGTGGGAGTGGAACAGTATAAAGAGCGAGGTTGGGAGTGGAACAGTATAAAGAGCGAGGTTGGGAGTGGAACAGTATAAAGAGTGAGGGTGGGAGTCGAGCAGTATAAATAGCGAGGTCGGGAGTGGAACAGTATAAAGAGCGAGGGTGGGAGTGGAACAGTATAAAGATCGAGGTCGGGACTGGAGCAGTATAAAGAGTGAGTTTGGGAGTGGAGCAGTATAAAGAGCGAGGTCGGGAGTGGAACAGTATAAAGAGTGAGGGTGGGAGTCGAGCAGTATAAAGAGCGAGGTCGGGAGTGGAACAGTATAAAGAGCGAGGTCGGGAGTGGAACAGTATAAAGAGCGAGGTCGGGAGTGGAACAGTATAAAGAGTGAGGGTGGGAGTCGAGCAGTATAAAGAGTGAGGGTGGGAGTGGAGCAGTATAAAGAGTGAGGTTGGGAGTGGAGCAGTATAAAGAGTGAGGGTGGGAGTGGAGCAGTATAAAGAGTGAGGGTGGGAGTGGAGCAGTATAAAGAGCGAGGACGGGAGTGGAACAGTATAAAGATCGAGGTCGGGAGTGGAGCATTATTAAGAGTGAGTTTGGGAGTGGAGCAGTATAAAGAGCGAGGTCGGGAGTGGAACAGTATAAAGAGTGAGGGTGGGAGTCGAGCAGTATAAAGAGTGAGGTCTGGAGTGGAACAGTATAAATATCGAGGTCGGGAGTGGAACAGTATAAAGATCGAGGTCGGGAGTGGAGCAGTATAAAGAGTCAGGGTGGGAGTGGAGCAGTATAAAGAGCGATGGTGGGAGTGGAACAGTATAAAGAGTGAGGGTGGGAGTGGAGCAGTATAAAGAGCGAGGTCGGGAGTGGAACAGTATAAAGAGTCAGGGTGGGAGTGGAGCAGTATAAAGAGCGATGGTGGGAGTGGAGCAGTATAAAGAGTGAGGTTGGGAGTGGAGCAGTATAAAGAGCGAGGGTGGGAGTGGAACAGTATAAAGAGTGAGGGTGGGATTGGAGCAGTATAAAGAGCGAGGGTGGGAGTGGAGCAGTATTAAGAGCGAGGGTGGGAGTGGAGCAGTATAAAGAGTGAGGGTGGGAGTGGAACAGTATAAAGAGCGAGGTCAGGAGTGTAGCAGGATAAAGAGTGGGCGTGGGAGTGGAACAGCATAAAGAGTGAGGGTGGGAGTGGAGCAGTATAAAGAGCGAAGGTGGGAGTGGAGCAGTATAAAGTGCAAGGGTGGGAGTGGAGCAGCATAAAGAGTGAGGGTGGGAGTGGAACAGTATAAAGAGCAATTGTGGGAGTTGAACAGTATAAAGAGTGAGGGTGGAGTGGAGCAGAAGAAACAGAGAGGTCGGGAGTGGAACAGGATGGAGAGCGAGGGTGGGAGTGGAGCAGTATAACGAGTGAGGGTAGGAGTGGAGAAGTATAAAGAGTGAGGGTGGAGTTGATCAGAAGAAACAGAGAGGTCGGGAGTGGAACATAATGGAGAGCGAGGGTGGGAGTGGAGCAGAATAAAGAGCGAAGTCGGGAGTGGAACAGTATAAAGAGCGAGGTTGGGAGTGGAGCAGTATCAAGAGCATGGGTTGGAGTGGAGCAGTATAAAGAGCGAGGGTGGGAGTGGAACAGTATAAAGAGCAATTGTGGGAGTGGAATAGTATAAAGAGCGAGGGTGGGAGTGGAGCAGTATAAGGAGCGAAGGTGGGAGTGGAGCAGTATAAAGAGTGAGGTGGGGAGTGGAGCAGTATAAAGAGTCAGGGTGGGAGTGGAGCAGTATAAAGAGCGATGGTGGGAGTGGAGCAGTATAAAGAGTGAGGTTGGGAGTGGAGCAGTATAAAGAGCGAGGGTGGGAGTGGAACAGTATAAAGAGTGAGGGTGGGATTGGAGCAGTATAAAGAGCGAGGGTGGGAGTGGAGCAGTATTAAGAGCGAGGGTGGGAGTGGAGCAGTATAAAGAGTGAGGGTGGGAGTGGAACAGTATAAAGAGCGAGGTCAGGAGTGTAGCAGGATAAAGAGTGGGCGTGGGAGTGGAACAGCATAAAGAGTGAGGGTGGGAGTGGAGCAGTATAAAGAGCGAAGGTGGGAGTGGAGCAGTATAAAGTGCGAGGGTGGGATTGGAGCAGCATAAAGAGTGAGGGTGGGAGTGGAACAGTATAAAGAGCAATTGTGGGAGTTGAACAGTATAAAGAGTGAGGGTGGAGTGGAGCAGAAGAAACAGAGAGGTCGGGAGTGGAACAGAATGGAGAGCGAGGGTGGGAGTGGAGCAGTATAACGAGTGAGGGTAGGAGTGGAGAAGTATAAAGAGTGAGGGTGGAGTTGATCAGAAGAAACAGAGAGGTCGGGAGTGGAACATAATGGAGAGCGAGGGTGGGAGTGGAGCAGAATAAAGAGCGAAGTCGGGAGTGGAACAGTATAAAGAGCGAGGTTGGGAGTGGAGCAGTATCAAGAGCATGGGTTGGAGTGGAGCAGTATAAAGAGCGAGGGTGGGAGTGGAACAGTATAAAGAGCAATTGTGGGAGTGGAATAGTATAAAGAGCGAGGGTGGGAGTGGAGCAGTATAAGGAGCGAAGGTGGGAGTGGAGCAGTATAAAGAGTGAGGTGGGGAGTGGAGCAGTATAAAGAATGAGGTCAGATGTGGAACAGTATAAAGAGCTAGGATGGGAGTGGAGCAGTATAAAGAGCGAGGTTGGGAGTGGAGCAGTATAAAGAGTGAGGTGGGGAGTGGAATAGCATAAAGAGCGAGGGTGGGAGTGGAGCAGTATAAAGAACGAAGCTGGGAGTGGAGCAATATAAAGAGCGAGGGTGGGAGTGGAGCAGTATAAAGAGTGAGGTGGGGAGCGGAACATTATAAAGAGCGAGGTAGGAAGTGGAGCAGTATAAAGAGTGAGGTGGGAAGTGGAACAGTATAAAGAGCGAGGTTGGGAGTGGAGCAGTATAAAGAGCGAGGGTGGGAGTGGAGCAGTATAAAGAGTGAGGTTGGGAGTGGAGCAGTATAAAGAGTGAGGTGGGGAGCGGAACATTATAAAGAGCGAGGTAGGGAGTGGAGCAGTATAAAGAGTGAGGTGGGAAGTGGAACAGTATAAAGAGCGAGGTTGGGAGTGGAGCAGTATAAAGAGCGAGGGTGGGAGTGGAACAGTATAAAGAGCGAGGTTGGGAGTGGAGCAGTATAAAGAGCGAGGGTGGGAGTGGAGCAGTATAAAGAGCGAGGGTGGGAGTGGAACAGTATAAAGAGCGATTGTGGGAGTGGAACAGTATAAAGAGCGAGGGTGGGAGTGGAGCAGTATCAAGAGTGAGGTGGGGAGCGGAACATTATAAAGAGCGAGGTAGGGAGTGGAGCAGTATAAAGAGTGAGGTGGGAAGTGGAACAGTATAAAGAGCGAGGTTGGGAGTGGAGCAGTATAAAGAGCGAGGGTGGGAGTGGAGCAGTATAAAGAGTGAGCTGGGGAGTGGAACAGCAAAAAGAGCGAGGGTGGGAGTGGAACAGTATAAAGAGCGATTGTGGGAGTGGAACAGTATAAAGAGCGAGGGTGGGAGTGGAGCAGTATCAAGAGTGAGGTGGGGAGCGGAACATTATAAAGAGCGAGGTAGGGAGTGGAGCAGTATAAAGAGTGAGGTGGGAAGTGGAACAGTATAAAGAGCGAGGTTGGGAGTGGAGCAGTATAAAGAGCGAGGGTGGGAGTGGAGCAGTATAAAGAGTGAGGTGGGAAGTGGAACAGTATAAAAAGCGAGGTTGGGAGTGGAGCAGTATAAAGAGCGAGGGTGGGAGTGGAACAGTATAAAGAGCGAGGTTGGGAGTGGAGCAGTATAAAGAGCGAGGGTGGGAGTGGAGCAGTATAAAGAGCGAGGGTGGGAGTGGAACAGTATAAAGAGCGATGGTGGGAGTGGAGCAGTATAAAGAGCGAGGGTGGGAGTGGAACAGTATAAAGAGCGATTGTGGGAGTGGAACAGTATTAGGAGCGAGGGTGGGAGTGGATCAGTATAAAGAGCGAGGGTGGGAGTGGAGCAGTAGAAAGAGCAAGGGTGGGAGTGGAGCAGTATAAAGAGCGAGGGTGGGAGTGGAGCAATATAAGGAGACAGGGTAGGAGTGGAGCAGTTTAAGCAGTGAGGGTGAGAGTTGACCATGAAAAAGAGCGAGGGTGGGAGTGGAACAGTATAAAGAGCGATTGTGGGAGTGGAACAGTATTAGGAGCGAGGGTGGGAGTGGAGCAGTATAAAGAGAGAGGGTGGGAGTGGAGCAGTATAAAGAGTGAGGGTGGGAGTGGAACAGTATAAAGAGCGAGGTTGGGAGTTGAACAGTATAAAGAGCGAGGGTGGGAGTGGAACAGTATAAAGAGCGAGGTCGGGACTGGAACAGTATAAAGAGCGATTGTGGGAGTGGAGGAGTATAAAGAGCGAGGTCGGGAGTGGAACAGTATAAAGAGTGAGGGTGGGAGTGGAACAGTATAAAGAGCGAGGTTGGGAGTGGAACAGTATAAAGAGTGAGGGTGGGAGTGGAACAGTATAAAGAGCGAGGTAGGGAGTGGAACAGTATAAAGAGCGAGGGTGGGAGTGGAACAGTATAAAGAGCGAGGGTGGGAGTGGAGCAGTATAAAGAGCGAGGTAGGGAGTGGAACAGTATAAAGAGTGAGGGTGGGAGTGGAACAGTATAAAGAGCGAGGGTGGGAGTGGAACAGTATAAAGAGTGAGGGTGGGAGTGGAACAGTATAAAGAGCGAGGTAGGGAGTGGAACAGTATAAAGAGCGAGGGTGGGAGTGGAACAGTATAAAGAGCGAGGGTGGGAGTGCAACAGTATAAAGAGCGATGGTGGGAGTGGAGCAGTATAAAGAGCGAGGTTGGGAGTGGAACAGTATAAAGAGCGATTGTGGGAGTGGAACAGTATAAAGAGCAAGGTCGGGAGTGGAACAGTATAAAGAGCGATGGTGGGAGTGGAGCAGTATAAAGAGCGAGGGTGGGAGTGGAACAGTATAAAGAGCGAGGGTGGGAGTGGAACAGTATAAAGAGCAAGGTCGGGAGTGGAACAGTATAAAGAGCGAGGTCGGGAGTGGAACAGTATCAAGAGTGAGGGTGGGAGTGGAACAGTATAAAGAGCGAGGTTGGGAGTGGAACAGTATAAAGAGCGAGGGTGGGAGTGGGGCAGTATAAAGAGCAAGGTTGGGAGTGGAACAGGATAAAGAGCGAGGGTGGGAGTGGAGCAGTATAAAGAGCGAGGGTGGGAGTGGAACAGTATAAAGAGCGAGGTTGGGAGTGGAACAGTATAAAGAGCGAGGGTGGGAGTGGGGCAGTATAAAGAGCAAGGTTGGGAGTGGAACACTATAAAGAGCGAGGTTGGGAGTGGAACAGTATAAAGAGCGAGGTTGGGAGTGGAACAGTACAAACAGCAAGGGTGGGAGTGGAGCAGTATAAAGAGCGAGGTCGGGACTGGAACAGTATAAAGAGTGAGGGTGGGAGTGGAACAGTATAAAGAGCGAGGTCGGGAGTGGAACAGAATAAAGAGCGAGGTTGGGAGTGGAACAGTACAAAGAGCAAGGGTGGGAGTGGAGCAGTATAAAGAACGAGGTCGGGACTGGAACAGTATAAAGAGTGAGGGTGGGAGTGGAACAGTATAAAGAGCGAGGGTGGGAGTGGAACAGTATAAAGAGCGAGGTCGGGACTGGAACAGTATAAAGAGTGAGGGTGGGAGTGGAACAGTATAAAGAGCGAGGTCGGGAGTGGAACAGTATAAAGAGTGAGGGTGGGAGTGGAACAGTATAAAGAGCGAGGTCGGGAGTGGAACAGTATAAAGAGCGAGGTCGGGAGTGGAGCAGTATCAAGAGTGAGGGTGGGAGTGGAACAGTATAAAGAGCGAGGTCGGGAGTGGAACACTATAAAGAGCGAGGTCGGGACTGGAACAGTATAAAGAGTGAGGGTGGGAGTGGAACAGTATAAAGAGCGAGGTCGGGAGAGGAACAGTATAAAGAGCGAGGTCGGGAGTGGAACAGTATCAAGAGTGAGGGTGGGAGTGGAACAGTATAAAGAGCAAGGTTGGGAGTGGAACACTATAAAGAGCGAGGTTGGGAGTGGAACAGTATAAAGAGCGAGGTTGGGAGTGGAACAGTACAAAGAGCAAGGGTGGGAGTGGAGCAGTATATAGAGCGAGGTCGGGAGTGGAACAGTATAAAGAGTGAGGGTGGGAGTCGAGCAGTATAAAGAGCGAGGTCGGGAGTGGAACAGTATAAAGAGCGATTGTGGGAGTGGAACAGTATTAGGAGCGAGGGTGGGAGTGGAGCAGTATAAAGAGAGAGGGTGGGAGTGGAGCAGTATAAAGAGTGAGGGTGGGAGTGGAACAGTATAAAGAGCGAGGTTGGGAGTTGAACAGTATAAAGAGCGAGGGTGGGAGTGGAACAGTATAAAGAGCGAGGTCGGGACTGGAACAGTATAAAGAGCGATTGTGGGAGTGGAGGAGTATAAAGAGCGAGGTCGGGAGTGGAACAGTATAAAGAGTGAGGGTGGGAGTGGAACAGTATAAAGAGCGAGGTTGGGAGTGGAACAGTATAAAGAGTGAGGGTGGGAGTGGAACAGTATAAAGAGCGAGGTAGGGAGTGGAACAGTATAAAGAGCGAGGGTGGGAGTGGAACAGTATAAAGAGCGAGGGTGGGAGTGGAGCAGTATAAAGAGCGAGGTAGGGAGTGGAACAGTATAAAGAGCGAGGGTGGGAGTGGAACAGTATAAAGAGCGAGGGTGGGAGTGGAACAGTATAAAGAGTGAGGGTGGGAGTGGAACAGTATAAAGAGGGAGGTAGGGAGTGGAACAGTATAAAGAGCGAGGGTGGGAGTGGAACAGTATAAAGAGCGAGGGTGGGAGTGGAACAGTATAAAGAGCGATGGTGGGAGTGGAGCAGTATAAAGAGCGAGGTTGGGAGTGGAACAGTATAAAGAGCGATTGTGGGAGTGGAACAGTATAAAGAGCAAGGTCGGGAGTGGAACAGTATAAAGAGCGATGGTGGGAGTGGAGCAGTATAAAGAGCGAGGGTGGGAGTGGAACAGTATAAAGAGCGAGGGTGGGAGTGGAACAGTATAAAGAGCAAGGTCGGGAGTGGAACAGTATAAAGAGCGAGGTCGGGAGTGGAACAGTATCAAGAGTGAGGGTGGGAGTGGAACAGTATAAAGAGCGAGGTTGGGAGTGGAACAGTATAAAGAGCGAGGGTGGGAGTGGGGCAGTATAAAGAGCAAGGTTGGGAGTGGAACAGGATAAAGAGCGAGGTTGGGAGTGGAACACTATAAAGAGCGAGGTTGGGAGTGGAACAGTATAAAGAGCGAGGGTGGGAGTGGAACAGTATAAAGAGCGAGGTCGGGACTGGAACAGTATAAAGAGTGAGGGTGGGAGTGGAACAGTATAAAGAGCGAGGCCGGGAGTGGAACAGTATAAAGAGTGAGGGTGGGAGTGGAACAGTATAAAGAGCGAGGTCGGGAGTGGAACAGTATAAAGAGCGAGGTCGGGAGTGGAGCAGTATCAAGAGTGAGGGTGGGAGTGGAACAGTATAAAGAGCGAGGTCGGGAGTGGAACACTATAAAGAGCGAGGTCGGGACTGGAACAGTATAAAGAGTGAGGGTGGGAGTGGAACAGTATAAAGAGCGAGGTCGGGAGAGGAACAGTATAAAGAGCGAGGTCGGGAGTGGAACAGTATCAAGAGTGAGGGTGGGAGTGGAACAGTATAAAGAGCAAGGTTGGGAGTGGAACACTATAAAGAGCGAGGTTGGGAGTGGAACAGTATAAAGAGCGAGGTTGGGAGTGGAACAGTACAAAGAGCAAGGGTGGGAGTGGAGCAGTATATAGAGCGAGGTCGGGAGTGGAACAGTATAAAGAGTGAGGGTGGGAGTCGAGCAGTATAAAGAGCGAGGTCGGGAGTGGAACAGTATAAAGAGCGAGGTCGGGAGTGGAGCAGTATAAAGAGCGAGGTCGGGAGTGGAACAGTATAAAGAGTGAGGGTGGGAGTCGAGCAGTATAAAGAGCGAGGTCGGGAGTGGAACAGTATAAAGAGCGAGGTCGGGAGTGGAACAGTATAAAGAGCGAGGTTGGGAGTGGAACAGTATAAAGAGAGAGGTTGGGAGTGGAACAGTATAAAGAGTGAGGGTGGGAGTCGAGCAGTATAAAGAGTGAGGGTGGGAGTGGAGCGGTATGAAGAGTGAGGGTGGGAGTCGAGCAGTATAAAGAGTGAGGGTGGGAGTGGAGCGGTATAAAGAGTGAGGGTGGGAGTGGAGCAGTATAAAGAGTGAGGGTGGGAGTGGAACAGTATAAAGATCGAGGTCGGGAGTGGAGCAGTATAAAGAGTGAGTTTGGGAGTGGAGCAGTATAAAGAGCGAGGTCGGGAGTGGAACAGTATAAAGAGTGAGGGTGGGAGTCGAGCAGTAAAAAGAGTGAGGTCGGGAGTGGAACAGTATAAAGATCGAGGTCGGGAGTGGAACAGTATAAAGATCGAGGTCGGGAGTGGAGCAGTATAAAGAGCGAGGGTGGGAGTGGAACAGTATAAAGAGTGAGGGTGTGAGTGGAGCAGTATAAAGAGCGAGGGTGGGAGTGGAGCAGTATTAAGAGCGAGGGTGGGAGTGGAGCAGTATAAAGAGTGAGGGTGGGAGTGGAGCAGAATAAAGAGTGGGGCTGGGAGTGGATCAGCATAAAGAGTGAGGGTGGGAGTGCAGCAGAATAAAGAGTGGGGCTGGGAGTGGATCAGCATAAAGATCGAGGTCGGGAGTGGAGCAGTATAAAGATTGAGATCGGGTGTGGAACAGAATAAAGAGCGAGGTTGGGAGTGGAACAGTACAAAGAGCAAGGGTGGGAGTGGAGCAGTATAAAGAGCGAGGTCGGGACTGGAACAGTATAAAGAGTGAGGGTGGGAGTGGAACAGTATAAAGAGCGAGGGTGGGAGTGGAACAGTATAAAGAGCGAGGTCGGGACTGGAACAGTATAAAGAGTGAGGGTGGGAGTGGAACAGTATAAAGAGCGAGGTCGGGAGTGGAACAGTATAAAGAGTGAGGGTGGGAGTGGAACAGTATAAAGAGCGAGGTCGGGAGTGGAACAGTATAAAGAGCGAGGTCGGGAGTGGAGCAGTATCAAGAGTGAGGGTGGGAGTGGAACAGTATAAAGAGCGAGGTCGGGAGTGGAACACTATAAAGAGCGAGGTCGGGACTGGAACAGTATAAAGAGTGAGGGTGGGAGTGGAACAGTATAAAGAGCGAGGTCGGGAGAGGAACAGTATAAAGAGCGAGGTCGGGAGTGGAACAGTATCAAGAGTGAGGGTGGGAGTGGAACAGTATAAAGAGCAAGGTTGGGAGTGGAACACTATAAAGAGCGAGGTTGGGAGTGGAACAGTATAAAGAGCGAGGTTGGGAGTGGAACAGTACAAAGAGCAAGGGTGGGAGTGGAGCAGTATATAGAGCGAGGTCGGGAGTGGAACAGTATAAAGAGTGAGGGTGGGAGTCGAGCAGTATAAAGAGCGAGGTCGGGAGTGGAACAGTATAAAGAGCGAGGTCGGGAGTGGAGCAGTATAAAGAGCGAGGTCGGGAGTGGAACAGTATAAAGAGTGAGGGTGGGAGTCGAGCAGTATAAAGAGCGAGGTCGGGAGTGGAACAGTATAAAGAGCGATTGTGGGAGTGGAACAGTATTAGGAGCGAGGGTGGGAGTGGAGCAGTATAAAGAGAGAGGGTGGGAGTGGAGCAGTATAAAGAGTGAGGGTGGGAGTGGAACAGTATAAAGAGCGAGGTTGGGAGTTGAACAGTATAAAGAGCGAGGGTGGGAGTGGAACAGTATAAAGAGCGAGGTCGGGACTGGAACAGTATAAAGAGCGATTGTGGGAGTGGAGGAGTATAAAGAGCGAGGTCGGGAGTGGAACAGTATAAAGAGTGAGGGTGGGAGTGGAACAGTATAAAGAGCGAGGTTGGGAGTGGAACAGTATAAAGAGTGAGGGTGGGTGTGGAACAGTATAAAGAGCGAGGTAGGGAGTGGAACAGTATAAAGAGCGAGGGTGGGAGTGGAACAGTATAAAGAGCGAGGGTGGGAGTGGAGCAGTATAAAGAGCGAGGTAGGGAGTGGAACAGTATAAAGAGCGAGGGTGGGAGTGGAACAGTATAAAGAGCGAGGGTGGGAGTGGAACAGTATAAAGAGTGAGGGTGGGAGTGGAACAGTATAAAGAGCGAGGTAGGGAGTGGAACAGTATAAAGAGCGAGGGTGGGAGTGGAACAGTATAAAGAGCGAGGGTGGGAGTGGAACAGTATAAAGAGCGATGGTGGGAGTGGAGCAGTATAAAGAGCGAGGTTGGGAGTGGAACAGTATAAAGAGCGATTGTGGGAGTGGAACAGTATAAAGAGCAAGGTCGGGAGTGGAACAGTATAAAGAGCGATGGTGGGAGTGGAGCAGTATAAAGAGCGAGGGTGGGAGTGGAACAGTATAAAGAGCGAGGGTGGGAGTGGAACAGTATAAAGAGCAAGGTCGGGAGTGGAACAGTATAAAGAGCGAGGTCGGGAGTGGAACAGTATCAAGAGTGAGGGTGGGAGTGGAACAGTATAAAGAGCGAGGTTGGGAGTGGAACAGTATAAAGAGCGAGGGTGGGAGTTGGGCAGTATAAAGAGCAAGGTTGGGAGTGGAACAGGATAAAGAGCGAGGTTGGGAGTGGAACACTATAAAGAGCGAGGTTGGGAGTGGAACAGTATAAAGAGCGAGGTTGGGAGTGGAACAGTACAAAGAGCAAGGGTGGGAGTGGAGCAGTATAAAGAGCGAGGTCGGGACTGGAACAGTATAAAGAGTGAGGGTGGGAGTGGAACAGTATAAAGAGCGAGGTCGGGAGTGGAACAGAATAAAGAGCGAGGTTGGGAGTGGAACAGTACAAAGAGCAAGGGTGGGAGTGGAGCAGTATAAAGAGCGAGGTCGGGACTGGAACAGTATAAAGAGTGAGGGTGGGAGTGGAACAGTATAAAGAGCGAGGGTGGGAGTGGAACAGTATAAAGAGCGAGGTCGGGACTGGAACAGTATAAAGAGCGAGGGTGGGAGTGGAACAGTATAAAGAGCGAGGTCGGGAGTGGAACAGTATAAAGAGTGAGGGTGGGAGTGGAACAGTATAAAGAGCGAGGTCGGGAGTGGAACAGTATAAAGAGCGAGGTCGGGAGTGGAGCAGTATCAAGAGTGAGGGTGGGAGTGGAACAGTATAAAGAGCGAGGTCGGGAGTGGAACACTATAAAGAGCGAGGTCGGGACTGGAACAGTATAAAGAGTGAGGGTGGGAGTGGAACAGTATAAAGAGCGAGGTCGGGAGAGGAACAGTATAAAGAGCGAGGTCGGGAGTGGAACAGTATCAAGAGTGAGGGTGGGAGTGGAACAGTATAAAGAGCAAGGTTGGGAGTGGAACACTATAAAGAGCGAGGTTGGGAGTGGAACAGTATAAAGAGCGAGGTTGGGAGTGGAACAGTACAAAGAGCAAGGGTGGGAGTGGAGCAGTATATAGAGCGAGGTCGGGAGTGGAACAGTATAAAGAGTGAGGGTGGGAGTCGAGCAGTATAAAGAGCGAGGTCGGGAGTGGAACAGTATAAAGAGCGAGGTCGGGAGTGGAGCAGTATAAAGAGCGAGGTCGGGAGTGGAACAGTATAAAGAGTGAGGGTGGGAGTCGAGCAGTATAAAGAGCGAGGTCGGGAGTGGAACAGTATAAAGAGCGAGGTCGGGAGTGGAACAGTATAAAGAGCGAGGTTGGGAGTGGAACAGTATAAAGAGAGAGGTTGGGAGTGGAACAGTATAAAGAGTGAGGGTGGGAGTCGAGCAGTATAAAGAGTGAGGGTGGGAGTGGAGCGGTATGAAGAGTGAGGGTGGGAGTCGAGCAGTATAAAGAGTGAGGGTGGGAGTGGAGCGGTATAAAGAGTGAGGGTGGGAGTGGAGCAGTATAAAGAGTGAGGGTGGGAGTGGAACAGTATAAAGATCGAGGTCGGGAGTGGAGCAGTATAAAGAGTGAGTTTGGGAGTGGAGCAGTATAAAGAGCGAGGTCGGGAGTGGAACAGTATAAAGAGTGAGGGTGGGAGTCGAGCAGTAAAAAGAGTGAGGTCGGGAGTGGAACAGTATAAAGATCGAGGTCGGGAGTGGAACAGTATAAAGATCGAGGTCGGGAGTGGAGCAGTATAAAGAGCGAGGGTGGGAGTGGAACAGTATAAAGAGTGAGGGTGGGAGTGGAGCAGTATAAAGAGCGAGGGTGGGAGTGGAGCAGTATTAAGAGCGAGGGTGGGAGTGGAGCAGTATAAAGAGTGAGGGTGGGAGTGGAGCAGAATAAAGAGTGGGGCTGGGAGTGGATCAGCATAAAGAGTGAGGGTGGGAGTGGAGCAGAATAAAGAGTGGGGCTGGGAGTGGATCAGCATAAAGATCGAGGTCGGGAGTGGAGCAGTATAAAGATTGAGATCGGGTGTGGAACAGTATAAATTGCGAGGGTGGGAGTGGAGCAGTATAAAGTGCGAGGGTGGGAGTGGAGCAGTATAAATAGTGAGGGTGGGAGTGGAGCTGTATAAAGAGCGAGGGTGGGAGTGGAGCAGTATAAAGAGTGAGGGGGGGAGTGGAGCAGCATAAAGAGCGAGGGTGGGAGTGGAGCAGTATAAAGAGTGAGGTCGGGAGTGGAACAGTATAAAGAACGAGGTCGGGAGTGGAGCAGTATAAAGAGTGAGGTCGGGAGTGGAACAGTATAAATAGTGAGGGTGGGAGTGGAGCTGTATAAAGAGCGAGGTCGGGAGTGGAACAGTATAAAGAACGAGGTCGGGAGTGGAGCAGTATAAAGAGTGAGGTCGGGAGTGGAACAGTATAAAGAGTGAGGGTGGGAGTGGAACAGTATAAAGAGCGAGGTAGGGAGTGGAACAGTATAAAGAGCGAGGGTGGGAGTGGAGCAGTATAAAGAGCGAGGTCGGGAGTGGAACAGTATAAAGAGCGAGGGTGGGAGTGGAACAGTATAAAGAGCGAGGGTGGGAGTGGAGCAGTATAAAGAGCGAGGGTGGGCGTGGAACAGTATAAAGAGCGATGGTGGGAGTGGAGCAGTATAAAGAGCGAGGTTGGGAGTGGAACAGTATAAAGAGCGATTGTGGGAGTGGAACAGTATTATGAGCGAGGGTGGGAGTGGAACAGTATAAAGAGCGAGGTCGGGAGTGGAACAGTATAAAGAGCGAGGTCGGGAGTGGAACAGTATCAACAGCGAGGTTGGGAGTGGAACAGTACAAAGAGCAAGGGTGGGAGTGGAGCAGTATAAAGAGCAAGGTTGGGAGTGGAACACTATAAAGAGCGAGGTTGGGAGTGGAGCAATATAAGGAGACAGGGTAGGAGTGGAGCAGTTTAAGCAGTGAGGGTGAGAGTTGACCATGAAAAAGAGCGAGGGTGGGAGTGGAACAGTATAAAGAGCGATTGTGGGAGTGGAACAGTATTAGGAGCGAGGGTGGGAGTGGAGCAGTATAAAGAGCGAGGGTGGGAGTGGAGCAATATAAGGAGACAGGGTAGGAGTGGAGCAGTTTAAGCAGTGAGGGTGAGAGTTGACCATGAAAAAGAGCGAGGGTGGGAGTGGAACAGAATAAAGAGCGATTGTGGGAGTGGAACAGTATTAGGAGCGAGGGTGGGAGTGGAGCAGTATAAAGAGAGAGGGTGGGAGTGGAGCAGTATAAAGAGTGAGGGTGGGAGTGGAACAGTATAAAGAGCGAGGTTGGGAGTTGAACAGTATAAAGAGCGAGGGTGGGAGTGGAACAGTATAAAGAGCGAGGTCGGGACTGGAACAGTATAAAGAGCGATTGTGGGAGTGGAGGAGTATAAAGAGCGAGGTCGGGAGTGGAACAGTATAAAGAGTGAGGGTGGGAGTGGAACAGTATAAAGAGCGAGGTTGGGAGTGGAACAGTATAAAGAGTGAGGGTGGGAGTGGAACAGTATAAAGAGCGAGGTAGGGAGTGGAACAGTATAAAGAGCGAGGGTGGGAGTGGAACAGTATAAAGAGCGAGGGTGGGAGTGGAGCAGTATAAAGAGCGAGGTAGGGAGTGGAACAGTATAAAGAGCGAGGGTGGGAGTGGAACAGTATAAAGAGCGAGGGTGGGAGTGGAACAGTATAAAGAGTGAGGGTGGGAGTGGAACAGTATAAAGAGCGAGGTAGGGAGTGGAACAGTATAAAGAGCGAGGGTGGGAGTGGAACAGTATAAAGAGCGAGGGTGGGAGTGGAACAGTATAAAGAGCGATGGTGGGAGTGGAGCAGTATAAAGAGCGAGGTTGGGAGTGGAACAGTATAAAGAGCGATTGTGGGAGTGGAACAGTATAAAGAGCAAGGTCGGGAGTGGAACAGTATAAAGAGCGATGGTGGGAGTGGAGCAGTATAAAGAGCGAGGGTGGGAGTGGAACAGTATAAAGAGCGAGGGTGGGAGTGGAACAGTATAAAGAGCAAGGTCGGGAGTGGAACAGTATAAAGAGCGAGGTCGGGAGTGGAACAGTATCAAGAGTGAGGGTGGGAGTGGAACAGTATAAAGAGCGAGGTTGGGAGTGGAACAGTATAAAGAGCGAGGGTGGGAGTGGGGCAGTATAAAGAGCAAGGTTGGGAGTGGAACAGGATAAAGAGCGAGGTTGGGAGTGGAACACTATAAAGAGCGAGGTTGGGAGTGGAACAGTATAAAGAGCGAGGTTGGGAGTGGAACAGTACAAAGAGCAAGGGTGGGAGTGGAGCAGTATAAAGAGCGAGGTCGGGACTGGAACAGTATAAAGAGTGAGGGTGGGAGTGGAACAGTATAAAGAGCGAGGTCGGGAGTGGAACAGAATAAAGAGCGAGGTTGGGAGTGGAACAGTACAAAGAGCAAGGGTGGGAGTGGAGCAGTATAAAGAGCGAGGTCGGGACTGGAACAGTATAAAGAGTGAGGGTGGGAGTGGAACAGTATAAAGAGCGAGGGTGGGAGTGGAACAGTATAAAGAGCGAGGTCGGGACTGGAACAGTATAAAGAGTGAGGGTGGGAGTGGAACAGTATAAAGAGCGATTGTGGGAGTGGAACAGTATTAGGAGCGAGGGTGGGAGTGGAGCAGTATAAAGAGAGAGGGTGGGAGTGGAGCAGTATAAAGAGTGAGGGTGGGAGTGGAACAGTATAAAGAGCGAGGTTGGGAGTTGAACAGTATAAAGAGCGAGGGTGGGAGTGGAACAGTATAAAGAGCGAGGTCGGGACTGGAACAGTATAAAGAGCGATTGTGGGAGTGGAGGAGTATAAAGAGCGAGGTCGGGAGTGGAACAGTATAAAGAGTGAGGGTGGGAGTGGAACAGTATAAAGAGCAAGGTTGGGAGTGGAACAGTATAAAGAGTGAGGGTGGGAGTGGAACAGTATAAAGAGCGAGGTAGGGAGTGGAACAGTATAAAGAGCGAGGGTGGGAGTGGAACAGTATAAAGAGCGAGGGTGGGAGTGGAGCAGTATAAAGAGCGAGGTAGGGAGTGGAACAGTATAAAGAGCGAGGGTGGGAGTGGAACAGTATAAAGAGCGAGGGTGGGAGTGGAACAGTATAAAGAGTGAGGGTGGGAGTGGAACAGTATAAAGAGCGAGGTAGGGAGTGGAACAGTATAAAGAGCGAGGGTGGGAGTGGAACAGTATAAAGAGCGAGGGTGGGAGTGGAACAGTATAAAGAGCGATGGTGGGAGTGGAGCAGTATAAAGAGCGAGGTTGGGAGTGGAACAGTATAAAGAGCGATTGTGGGAGTGGAACAGTATAAAGAGCAAGGTCGGGAGTGGAACAGTATAAAGAGCGATGGTGGGAGTGGAGCAGTATAAAGAGCGAGGGTGGGAGTGGAACAGTATAAAGAGCGAGGGTGGGAGTGGAACAGTATAAAGAGCAAGGTCGGGAGTGGAACAGTATAAAGAGCGAGGTCGGGAGTGGAACAGTATCAAGAGTGAGGGTGGGAGTGGAACAGTATAAAGAGCGAGGTTGGGAGTGGAACAGTATAAAGAGCGAGGGTGGGAGTGGGGCAGTATAAAGAGCAAGGTTGGGAGTGGAACAGGATAAAGAGCGAGGTTGGGAGTGGAACACTATAAAGAGCGAGGTTGGGAGTGGAACAGTATAAAGAGCGAGGTTGGGAGTGGAACAGTACAAAGAGCAAGGGTGGGAGTGGAGCAGTATAAAGAGCGAGGTCGGGACTGGAACAGTATAAAGAGTGAGGGTGGGAGTGGAACAGTATAAAGAGCGAGGTCGGGAGTGGAACAGAATAAAGAGCGAGGTTGGGAGTGGAACAGTACAAAGAGCAAGGGTGGGAGTGGAGCAGTATAAAGAGCGAGGTCGGGACTGGAACAGTATAAAGAGTGAGGGTGGGAGTGGAACAGTATAAAGAGCGAGGGTGGGAGTGGAACAGTATAAAGAGCGAGGTCGGGACTGGAACAGTATAAAGAGTGAGGGTGGGAGTGGAACAGTATAAAGAGCGAGGTCGGGAGTGGAACAGTATAAAGAGTGAGGGTGGGAGTGGAACAGTATAAAGAGCGAGGTCGGGAGTGGAACAGT
The DNA here is from genome assembly GCF_036365525.1 of Heterodontus francisci. Lineage (NCBI taxonomy): Eukaryota > Metazoa > Chordata > Chondrichthyes > Heterodontiformes > Heterodontidae > Heterodontus > Heterodontus francisci. Next base: position 153,348,102 of record NC_090376.1, on the reverse strand, counting down.
ATAAAGAGCGAGGTCGGGAGTGGAGCAGTATCAAGAGTGAGGGTGGGAGTGGAACAGTATAAAGAGCGAGGTCGGGAGTGGAACACTATAAAGAGCGAGGTCGGGACTGGAACAGTATAAAGAGTGAGGGTGGGAGTGGAACAGTATAAAGAGCGAGGTCGGGAGAGGAACAGTATAAAGAGCGAGGTCGGGAGTGGAACAGTATCAAGAGTGAGGGTGGGAGTGGAACAGTATAAAGAGCAAGGTTGGGAGTGGAACACTATAAAGAGCGAGGTTGGGAGTGGAACAGTATAAAGAGCGAGGTTGGGAGTGGAACAGTACAAAGAGTGAGGGTGGGAGTCGAGCAGTATAAAGAGCGAGGTCGGGAGTGGAACAGTATAAAGAGCGAGGTCGGGAGTGGAGCAGTATAAAGAGCGAGGTCGGGAGTGGAACAGTATAAAGAGTGAGGGTGGGAGTCGAGCAGTATAAAGAGCGAGGTCGGGAGTGGAACAGTATAAACAGCGAGGTCGGGAGTGGAGCAGTATAAAGAGCGAGGTCGGGAGTGGAACAGTATAAAGAGTGAGGGTGGGAGTCGAGCAGTATAAAGAGCGAGGTCGGGAGTGGAACAGTATAAAGAGCGAGGTCGGGAGTGGAACAGTATAAAGAGCGAGGTTGGGAGTGGAACAGTATAAAGAGAGAGGTTGGGAGTGGAACAGTATAAAGAGTGAGGGTGGGAGTCGAGCAGTATAAAGAGTGAGGGTGGGAGTGGAGCGGTATGAAGAGTGAGGGTGGGAGTCGAGCAGTATAAAGAGTGAGGGTGGGAGTGGAGCGGTATAAAGAGTGAGGGTGGGAGTGGAGCAGTATAAAGAGTGAGGGTGGGAGTGGAACAGTATAAAGATCGAGGTCGGGAGTGGAGCAGTATAAAGAGTGAGTTTGGGAGTGGAGCAGTATAAAGAGCGAGGTCGGGAGTGGAACAGTATAAAGAGTGAGGGTGGGAGTCGAGCAGTAAAAAGAGTGAGGTCGGGAGTGGAACAGTATAAAGATCGAGGTCGGGAGTGGAACAGTATAAAGATCGAGGTCGGGAGTGGAGCAGTATAAAGAGAGAGGGTGGGAGTGGAACAGTATAAAGAGTGAGGGTGGGAGTGGAGCAGTATAAAGAGCGAGGGTGGGAGTGGAGCAGTATTAAGAGCGAGGGTGGGAGTGGAGCAGTATAAAGAGTGAGGGTGGGAGTGGAGCAGAATAAAGAGTGGGGCTGGGAGTGGATCAGCATAAAGAGTGAGGGTGGGAGTGGAGCAGAATAAAGAGTGGGGCTGGGAGTGGATCAGCATAAAGATCGAGGTCGGGAGTGGAGCAGTATAAAGATTGAGATCGGGTGTGGAACAGTATAAATTGCGAGGGTGGGAGTGGAGCAGTATAAAGTGCGAGGGTGGGAGTGGAGCAGTATAAATAGTGAGGGTGGGAGTGGAGCTGTATAAAGAGCGAGGGTGGGAGTGGAGCAGTATAAAGAGTGAGGGGGGGAGTGGAGCAGCATAAAGAGCGAGGGTGGGAGTGGAGCAGTATAAAGAGTGAGGTCGGGAGTGGAACAGTATAAAGAACGAGGTCGGGAGTGGAGCAGTATAAAGAGTGAGGTCGGGAGTGGAACAGTATAAATAGTGAGGGTGGGAGTGGAGCTGTATAAAGAGCGAGGTCGGGAGTGGAACAGTATAAAGAACGAGGTCGGGAGTGGAGCAGTATAAAGAGTGAGGTCGGGAGTGGAACAGTATAAAGAGTGAGGGTGGGAGTGGAACAGTATAAAGAGCGAGGTAGGGAGTGGAACAGTATAAAGAGCGAGGGTGGGAGTGGAGCAGTATAAAGAGCGAGGTCGGGAGTGGAACAGTATAAAGAGCGAGGGTGGGAGTGGAACAGTGTAAAGAGCGAGGGTGGGAGTGGAGTAGTATAAAGAGCGAGGGTGGGCGTGTAACAGTATAAAGAGCGATGGTGGGAGTGGAGCAGGATAAAGAGCGAGGTTGGGAGTGGAACAGTATAAAGAGCGATTGTGGGAGTGGAACAGTATTATGAGCGAGGGTGGGAGTGGAACAGTATAAAGAGCGAGGTCGGGAGTGGAACAGTATAAAGAGCGAGGTCGGGAGTGGAACAGTATCAACAGCGAGGTTGGGAGTGGAACAGTACAAAGAGCAAGGGTGGGAGTGGAGCAGTATAAAGAGCAAGGTTGGGAGTGGAACACTATAAAGAGCGAGGTTGGGAGTGGAACAGTATAAAGAGCGAGGTTGGGAGTGGAACAGTACAAAGAGCAAGGGTGGGAGTGGAGCAGTATAAAGAGCGAGGGTGGGAGTGGAACAGTATAAAGAGCGAGGTCGGGACTGGAACAGTATAAAGAGTGAGGGTGGGAGTGGAACAGTATAAAGAGCGAGGTCGGGAGTGGAACAGTATAAAGAGTGAGGTTGGGAGTGGAACAGTATAAAGAGCGAGGTTGGGAGTGGAACAGTATAAAGAGCGAGGTTGGGAGTGGAACAGTATAAAGAGCGAGGTTGGGAGTGGAACAGTATAAAGAGCGAGGTTGGGAGTGGAACAGTACAAAGAGCAAGGGTGGGAGTGGAGCAGTATAAAGAGCAAGGTTGGGAGTGGAACACTATAAAGAGCGAGGTTGGGAGTGGAACAGTATAAAGAGCGAGGTTGGGAGTGGAACAGTACAAAGAGCAAGGGTGGGAGTGGAGCAGTATAAAGAGCGAGGGTGGGAGTGGAACAGTATAAAGAGCGAGGTCGGGACTGGAACAGTATAAAGAGTGAGGGTGGGAGTGGAACAGTATAAAGAGCGAGGTCGGGAGTGGAACAGTATAAAGAGTGAGGTTGGGAGTGGAGCAGTATAAAGAGCAAGGTTGGGAGTGGAACAGTATAAAGAGCGAGGTCGGGACTGGAACAGTATAAAGAGTGAGGGTGGGAGTGGAACAGTATAAAGAGCGAGGTCGGGAGAGGAACAGTATAAAGAGCGAGGTCGGGAGTGGAACAGTATCAAGAGTGAGGGTGGGAGTGGAACAGTATAAAGAGCAAGGTTGGGAGTGGAACACTATAAAGAGCGAGGTTGGGAGTGGAACAGTATAAAGAGCGAGGGTGGGAGTGGAACAGTATAAAGAGCGAGGTTGGGAGTGGAACAGTACAAAGAGCAAGGGTGGGAGTGGAGCAGTATAAAGAGCGAGGGTGGGAGTGGAACAGTATATAGAGCGAGGTCGGGAGTGGAACAGTATAAAGAGCGAGGTCGGGAGTGGAACAGTATCAAGAGTGAGGGTGGGAGTGGAACAGTATAAAGAGCAAGGTTGGGAGTGGAACACTATAAAGAGCGAGGTTGGGAGTGGAACAGTATAAAGAGCGAGGGTGGGAGTGGAACAGTATAAAGAGCGAGGTTGGGAGTGGAACAGTACAAAGAGCAAGGGTGGGAGTGGAGCAGTATAAAGAGCGAGGGTGGGAGTGGAACAGTATATAGAGCGAGGTCGGGAGTGGAACAGTATAAAGAGTGAGGGTGGGAGTCGAGCAGTATAAAGAGCGAGGTCGGGAGTGGAACAGTATAAAGAGCGAGGTCGGGAGTGGAACAGTATAAAGAGTGAGGGTGGGAGTCGAGCAGTATAAAGAGTGAGTTTGGCAGTGGAGCAGTATAAAGAGGGAGGTCGGGAGTGGAACAGTATAAAGAGTGAGGGTGGGAGTCGAGCAGTATAAAGAGAGAGGTCGGGAGTGGACCAGTATAAAGAGCGAGGTCGGGAGTGGAACAGTATAAAGAGCGAGGTTGGGAGTGGAACAGTATAAAGAGTTAGGGTGGGAGTCGAGCAGTATAAAGAGTGAGGGTGGGAGTGGAGCGGTATGAAGAGTGAGGGTGGGAGTCGAGCAGTATAAAGAGTGAGGGTGGGAGTGGAGCGGTATAAAGAGTGAGGGTGGGAGTGGAACAGTATAAAGAGCGAGGTCGGGAGTGGAACAGTATAAAGAGTGAGGGTGGGAGTGGAACAGTATAAAGAGCGAGGTCGGGAGTGGAACAGTATAAAGAGCGAGGTCGGGAGTGGAGCAGTATCAAGAGTGAGGGTGGGAGTGGAACAGTATAAAGAGCGAGGTCGGGAGTGGAACACTATAAAGAGCGAGGTCGGGACTGGAACAGTATAAAGAGTGAGGGTGGGAGTGGAACAGTATAAAGAGCGAGGTCGGGAGAGGAACAGTATAAAGAGCGAGGTCGGGAGTGGAACAGTATCAAGAGTGAGGGTGGGAGTGGAACAGTATAAAGAGCAAGGTTGGGAGTGGAACACTATAAAGAGCGAGGTTGGGAGTGGAACAGTATAAAGAGCGAGGTTGGGAGTGGAACAGTACAAAGAGTGAGGGTGGGAGTCGAGCAGTATAAAGAGCGAGGTCGGGAGTGGAACAGTATAAAGAGCGAGGTCGGGAGTGGAGCAGTATAAAGAGCGAGGTCGGGAGTGGAACAGTATAAAGAGTGAGGGTGGGAGTCGAGCAGTATAAAGAGCGAGGTCGGGAGTGGAACAGTATAAACAGCGAGGTCGGGAGTGGAGCAGTATAAAGAGCGAGGTCGGGAGTGGAACAGTATAAAGAGTGAGGGTGGGAGTCGAGCAGTATAAAGAGCGAGGTCGGGAGTGGAACAGTATAAAGAGCGAGGTCGGGAGTGGAACAGTATAAAGAGCGAGGTTGGGAGTGGAACAGTATAAAGAGAGAGGTTGGGAGTGGAACAGTATAAAGAGTGAGGGTGGGAGTCGAGCAGTATAAAGAGTGAGGGTGGGAGTGGAGCGGTATGAAGAGTGAGGGTGGGAGTCGAGCAGTATAAAGAGTGAGGGTGGGAGTGGAGCGGTATAAAGAGTGAGGGTGGGAGTGGAGCAGTATAAAGAGTGAGGGTGGGAGTGGAACAGTATAAAGATCGAGGTCGGGAGTGGAGCAGTATAAAGAGTGAGTTTGGGAGTGGAGCAGTATAAAGAGCGAGGTCGGGAGTGGAACAGTATAAAGAGTGAGGGTGGGAGTCGAGCAGTAAAAAGAGTGAGGTCGGGAGTGGAACAGTATAAAGATCGAGGTCGGGAGTGGAACAGTATAAAGATCGAGGTCGGGAGTGGAGCAGTATAAAGAGAGAGGGTGGGAGTGGAACAGTATAAAGAGTGAGGGTGGGAGTGGAGCAGTATAAAGAGCGAGGGTGGGAGTGGAGCAGTATTAAGAGCGAGGGTGGGAGTGGAGCAGTATAAAGAGTGAGGGTGGGAGTGGAGCAGAATAAAGAGTGGGGCTGGGAGTGGATCAGCATAAAGAGTGAGGGTGGGAGTGGAGCAGAATAAAGAGTGGGGCTGGGAGTGGATCAGCATAAAGATCGAGGTCGGGAGTGGAGCAGTATAAAGATTGAGATCGGGTGTGGAACAGTATAAATTGCGAGGGTGGGAGTGGAGCAGTATAAAGTGCGAGGGTGGGAGTGGAGCAGTATAAATAGTGAGGGTGGGAGTGGAGCTGTATAAAGAGCGAGGGTGGGAGTGGAGCAGTATAAAGAGTGAGGGGGGGAGTGGAGCAGCATAAAGAGCGAGGGTGGGAGTGGAGCAGTATAAAGAGTGAGGTCGGGAGTGGAACAGTATAAAGAACGAGGTCGGGAGTGGAGCAGTATAAAGAGTGTGGTCGGGAGTGGAACAGTATAAATAGTGAGGGTGGGAGTGGAGCTGTATAAAGAGCGAGGTCGGGAGTGGAACAGTATAAAGAACGAGGTCGGGAGTGGAGCAGTATAAAGAGTGAGGTCGGGAGTGGAACAGTATAAAGAGTGAGGGTGGGAGTGGAACAGTATAAAGAGCGAGGTAGGGAGTGGAACAGTATAAAGAGCGAGGGTGGGAGTGGAGCAGTATAAAGAGCGAGGTCGGGAGTGGAACAGTATAAAGAGCGAGGGTGGGAGTGGAACAGTATAAAGAGCGAGGGTGGGAGTGGAGTAGTATAAAGAGCGAGGGTGGGCGTGTAACAGTATAAAGAGCGATGGTGGGAGTGGAGCAGTATAAAGAGCGAGGTTGGGAGTGGAACAGTATAAAGAGCGATTGTGGGAGTGGAACAGTATTATGAGCGAGGGTGGGAGTGGAACAGTATAAAGAGCGAGGTCGGGAGTGGAACAGTATAAAGAGCGAGGTCGGGAGTGGAACAGTATCAACAGCGAGGTTGGGAGTGGAACAGTACAAAGAGCAAGGGTGGGAGTGGAGCAGTATAAAGAGCAAGGTTGGGAGTGGAACACTATAAAGAGCGAGGTTGGGAGTGGAACAGTATAAAGAGCGAGGTTGGGAGTGGAACAGTACAAAGAGCAAGGGTGGGAGTGGAGCAGTATAAAGAGCGAGGGTGGGAGTGGAACAGTATAAAGAGCGAGGTCGGGACTGGAACAGTATAAAGAGTGAGGGTGGGAGTGGAACAGTATAAAGAGCGAGGTCGGGAGTGGAACAGTATAAAGAGTGAGGTTGGGAGTGGAACAGTATAAAGAGCGAGGTTGGGAGTGGAACAGTATAAAGAGCGAGGTTGGGAGTGGAACAGTATAAAGAGCGAGGTTGGGAGTGGAACAGTATAAAGAGCGAGGTTGGGAGTGGAACAGTATAAAGAGCGAGGTTGGGAGTGGAACAGTATAAAGAGCGAGGTTGGGAGTGGAACAGTACAAAGAGCAAGGGTGGGAGTGGAACAGTACAAAGAGCAAGGGTGGGAGTGGAGCAGTATAAAGAGCAAGGTTGGGAGTGGAACACTATAAAGAGCGAGGTTGGGAGTGGAACAGTATAAAGAGCGAGGTTGGGAGTGGAACAGTACAAAGAGCAAGGGTGGGAGTGGAGCAGTATAAAGAGCGAGGGTGGGAGTGGAACAGTATAAAGAGCGAGGTCGGGACTGGAACAGTATAAAGAGTGAGGGTGGGAGTGGAACAGTATAAAGAGCGAGGTCGGGAGTGGAACAGTATAAAGAGTGAGGTTGGGAGTGGAGCAGTATAAAGAGCAAGGTTGGGAGTGGAACAGTATAAAGAGCGAGGTCGGGACTGGAACAGTATAAAGAGTGAGGGTGGGAGTGGAACAGTATAAAGAGCGAGGTCGGGAGAGGAACAGTATAAAGAGCGAGGTCGGGAGTGGAACAGTATCAAGAGTGAGGGTGGGAGTGGAACAGTATAAAGAGCAAGGTTGGGAGTGGAACACTATAAAGAGCGAGGTTGGGAGTGGAACAGTATAAAGAGCGAGGGTGGGAGTGGAACAGTATAAAGAGCGAGGTTGGGAGTGGAACAGTACAAAGAGCAAGGGTGGGAGTGGAGCAGTATAAAGAGCGAGGGTGGGAGTGGAACAGTATATAGAGCGAGGTCGGGAGTGGAACAGTATAAAGAGCGAGGTCGGGAGTGGAACAGTATCAAGAGTGAGGGTGGGAGTGGAACAGTATAAAGAGCAAGGTTGGGAGTGGAACACTATAAAGAGCGAGGTTGGGAGTGGAACAGTATAAAGAGCGAGGGTGGGAGTGGAACAGTATAAAGAGCGAGGTTGGGAGTGGAACAGTACAAAGAGCAAGGGTGGGAGTGGAGCAGTATAAAGAGCGAGGGTGGGAGTGGAACAGTATATAGAGCGAGGTCGGGAGTGGAACAGTATAAAGAGTGAGGGTGGGAGTCGAGCAGTATAAAGAGCGAGGTCGGGAGTGGAACAGTATAAAGAGCGAGGTCGGGAGTGGAACAGTATAAAGAGTGAGGGTGGGAGTCGAGCAGTATAAAGAGTGAGTTTGGCAGTGGAGCAGTATAAAGAGGGAGGTCGGGAGTGGAACAGTATAAAGAGTGAGGGTGGGAGTCGAGCAGTATAAAGAGAGAGGTCGGGAGTGGACCAGTATAAAGAGCGAGGTCGGGAGTGGAACAGTATAAAGAGCGAGGTTGGGAGTGGAACAGTATAAAGAGTTAGGGTGGGAGTCGAGCAGTATAAAGAGTGAGGGTGGGAGTGGAGCGGTATGAAGAGTGAGGGTGGGAGTCGAGCAGTATAAAGAGTGAGGGTGGGAGTGGAGCGGTATAAAGAGTGAGGGTGGGAGTGGAGCAGTATAAAGAGTGAGGGTGGGAGTGGAGCAGTATAAAGAGCGAGGTCGGGAGTGGAACAGTATAAAGATCGAGGTCGGGAGTGGAGCAGTATAAAGAGTGAGTTTGGGTGTGGAGCAGTATAAAGAGCGAGGTCGGGAGTGGAACAGTATAAAGAGTGAGGGTGGGAGTCGAGCAGTAAAAAGAGTGAGGTCGGGAGTGGAACAGTATAAAGAGTGAGTTTGGCAGTGGAGCAGTATAAAGAGCGAGGTCGGGAGTGGAGCAGTATAAAGAGCGAGGGTGGGAGTGGAACAGTATAAAGAGTGAGGGTGGGAGTGGAGCAGTATAAAGAGCGAGGGTGGGAGTGGAGCAGTATTAAGAGCGAGGGTGGGAGTGGAGCAGTATAAAGAGTGAGGGTGGGAGTGGAGCAAAATAAAGAGTGGGGCTGGGAGTGGATCAGCATAAAGAGTGAGGGTGGGAGTGGAGCAGAATAAAGAGTGGGGCTGGGAGTGGATCAGCATAAAGAGTGAGGGTGGGAATGGAGAAGTATAAAGAGCGAGGGTGGGAATGGAGAAGTATAAAGATTGAGGTCGGGTGTGGAACAGTATAAAGTGCGAGGGTGGGAGTGGAGCAGTATAAATAGTGAGGGTGGGAGTGGAGCTGTATAAAGAGCGAGGGTGGGAGTGGAGCAGTATAAAGAGTGAGGGGGGAGTGGAGCAGTATAAAGAGCGAGGGTGGGAGTGGAGCAGTATAAAGAGTGAGGTCGGGAGTGGAACAGTATAAAGAACGAGGTCGGGAGTGGAGCAGTATAAAGAGTGAGGTCGGGAGTGGAACAGTATAAATAGTGAGGGTGGGAGTGGAGCTGTATAAAGAGCGAGGTCGGGAGTGGAACAGTATAAAGAACGAGGTCGGGAGTGGAGCAGTATAAAGATCGAGGTCGGGAGTGGAGCAGTATAAAGAGTGAGGTCGGGAGTGGAACAGTATAAAGAACGAGGTCGGGAGTGGAGCAGTATAAAGAGTGAGGTCGGGAGTGGAACAGTATAAATAGTGAGGGTGGGAGTGGAGCTGTATAAAGAGCGAGGTCGGGAGTGGAACAGTATAAAGAACGAGGTCGGGAGTGGAGCAGTATAAAGAGTGAGGTCGGGAGTGGAACAGTATAAATAGTGAGGGTGGGAGTGGAGCTGTATAAAGAGTGAGGTCGGGAGTGGAACAGTATAAATAGTGAGGGTGGGAGTGGAGCAGTATGAAGAGCGAGGGTGGGAGTGGAACAGTGTAAAGAGCGAGGGTGGGAGTGGAGCAGTATAAAGAGCGAGGGTGGGAATGGAGCAGTATAAAGTGCGAGGGTGGGAGTGGAGCAGTATGAAGAGCGAGGGTGGGAGTGGAGCAGTATAAAGTGCGAGGGTGGGAGTGGAGCAGTATAAATAGTGAGGGTGGGAGTGGAGCTGTATAAAGAACGAGGTCGGGAGTGGAACAGTATAAAGAACGAGGTCGGGAGTGGAGCAGTATAAAGAGTGAGGTCGGGAGTGGAACAGTATAAATAGTGAGGGTGGGAGTGGAGCAGTATGAAGAGCGAGGGTGGGAGTGGAACAGTGTAAAGAGCGAGGGTGGGAGTGGAGCAGTATAAAAAGTGAGGGTGGGAGTGGAACAGTATAAAGAGCGAGGGTGGGATTGGAGCTGTATAATGAGCGAGGGTGGGAGTGGAACAGTATAAAGAGCGAGGTCGGGAGTGGAACAGTATAAAGAGCGAGGGTGGGAGTGGAGCAGTATAAAGAGCGAGTGTGGGAGTGGAGCAATATAAAGAGCGAGGTCGCAAGTGGAACAGTATAAAGAGCGAGGTCGGGAGTGGAACAGTATAAAGAGCGAGGTCGGGAGTGGAACAGTATAAAGAGCGAGTGTGGGAGTGGAGCTGTATAATGAGCGAGGGTGGGAGTGGAACAGTATAAAGAGCGAGTGTGGGAGTGGAGCTGTATAATGAGCGAGGGTGGGAGTGGAACAGTATAAAGAGCGAGTGTGGGAGTGGAGCATTATAAAGTGCGAGGGTGGGAGTGGAGCAGCATAAAGAGCGAGGGTGGGAGTGGAACAGTATAAAGAGCGAGGTCGCAAGTGGAACAGTATAATCAGCGAGGGTGGGAGTGGATCAATAGAAGAGCGAGGGACGGAGTGGAGCATTATAAAGTGCGAGGGTGGGAGTGGAGCAGCATAAACAGCGAGGGTGGGAGTGGAACAGTATAAAGAGCGAGGTCGCAAGTGGAACAGTATAATGATCGAGGGTGGGAGTGGATCAATAGAAGAGCGAGGGACGGAGTGGAGCATTATAAAGTGCGAGGGTGGGAGTGGAGCAGCATAAAGAGCGAGGGTGGGAGTGGAGCAGGAAAAAGAGCGAGGTTGGGAGTGGAGCAGTATAAAGATTGAGGGTGGGAGTGGAGCAGTATAAAGAGTGAGGGTGGGAGTGAAGCAGCATAAAGAGCGAGGGTGGGAGTGGATCAGTAGAAGAGCGAGGGAGGGAGTGGAGCAGTATCAGGAGAGAGGGTAGGAGTGGAGCACTTTCAGCAGTGAGGGTGAGAGTTGAGCAGGAGAAAGAGTGAGGGTGGGAGTGGAGCAGCATAAAGAGTGAGGTTTGGAGTGGAGCAGTATAAGGTGCGAGGGTGGGAGTGGAACAGTATAAAGAGCGTGAGTGGAAGTGGAGCAGTATAAAGAGCGAGGGTGGCAGCGGAGCAGGAAAAAGAGCGAGGTTGGGAGTGGAGCAGTATAAAGATTGAGGGTGGGAGTGGAGCAGTATAATGAGTGAGGGTGGGAGTGAAGCAGCATAAAGAGCGAGGGTGGGAGTGGATCAGTAGAAGTGCGAGGGAGGGAGTGGAGCAGTATAAGGAGAAAGGGTAGGAGTGGAGCAGTTTACGCAGTGAGGGTGAGAGTTGAGCAGGCGAAAGAGCGAGGGTGGGAGAGGATCAGTAGAACAGCGAGGGAGGGAGGGGAGCAGTATAAGGAGAGAGGGAAAGAGTGGAGCACTTTAAGCAGTGAGGGGGAGAGTTGAGCAGGAGAAAGAGCGAGGGTGGGAGCGGAGCAGCATAAAAAGTGATGGTGGGAGTGGAGCAGTATAAAGAGCGAGGGTGGGAGTGGAGCAGCATAAAGAGTGAGGTTTGGAGTGGAGCAGTATAAGGTGCGAGGGTGGGAGTGGAGCAGCATAAAGAGCGAGGGTGGGTGTGGAGCAGGATAAAGAGCGAGGTTGGGAGGGGAGCAGTTTAAAGAGTGAGGGTGGGTGTGGAGCAGTATAAAGAGCGAGGGTGGGAGTGGAGCAGCATAAAGAGTGAGGGTGGGAGTGGAGCAGCATAAAGAGTGAGGCTGGGAGTGGTGCAGCATAAAGAGTGAGGGTGGGAGTGGAGCAGGATAAAGAGCGAGGTTGGGAGGGGAGCAGTTTAAAGAGTGAGGGTGGGAGTGGAGCAGTATAAAGAGCGAGGGTGGGAGTGGAGCAGCATAAAGAGTGAGGGTGGGAGTGGAGCAGCATAAAGAGTGAGGCTGGGAGTGGTGCAGCATAAAGAGTGAGGGTGGGAGTGGAGCAGTATAAAGAGCAAGGGTGGGAGTGGAGCAGCATAAAGAGTGAGGGTGGGAGTGGAGCAGCATAAGAGTGAGGCTGGGAGTGGAGCAGTATAAAGAGCGAGGTCGGGAGTGGAGCAGCATAATGAGTGAGGTCAGGAGTGGAACAGTATAAAGAGCGAGGGTGGGAGTGGAACAGTATAAAGAGCGAGGGTGGGAGTGGAACAGTATTAAGAGCGAGGGTGGGAGTGGAACAGTATAAAGAGCGAGGGTGGGAGTGGAACAGTATTAAGAGCGAGGGTGGGAGTGGAACAGTATTAAGAGCGAGGGTGGGAGTGGAGCAGTATAAAGAGTGAGGCTGGGAGTGGAGCAGTACAAAGAACGAGGGTGGGAGTGGGGCAGTATAAAGAGTGAGGGTGACAGTTGTGCAGTCAAAAGAGCGAGGGTGGGAGTGGAGCATTATAAAGAGCGAGGGTGGGAGTGGAGCAGTATAAAGAGCGAGGGTGGGATTGGAGCAGTATAAAGAGCGAGGGTGGGAGTGGAGCAGTATAAAGAGCGAGGGTGGGATTGGAGCAGTATAAAGAGCGAGGGTGGGAGTGGAGCAGTATAAAGAGCGAGGGTGGGAGTGGAACAGTACAAAGAGCGAGGTCGGGAGTGGAACAGTATAAAGAGCGTGTGTGGGAGTGGAGCTGTATAATGAGCGAGGGTGGGAGTGGAACAGTATAAAGAGCGAGGGTGGGAGTGGATCAATAGAAGAGCGAGGGACGGAGTGGAGCATTATAAAGTGTGAGGGTGGGAGTGGAGCAGGAAAAAGAGCGAGGTTGGGAGTGGAGCAGTATAAAGATTGAGGGTGGGAGTGGAGCAGTATAAAGAGTGAGGGTGGGAGTGAAGCAGCATAAAGAGCGAGGGTGGGAGTGGATCAGTAGAAGAGCGAGGGAGGGAGTGGAGCAGTATCAGGAGAGAGGGTAGGAGTGGAGCAGTTTAAGCAGTGACGGTGAGAGTTGAGCAGGCGAAAGAGCGAGGGTGGGAGTGGATCAGTAGAAGAGCGAGGGTGGGAGTGGAGCAGTATAAAGAGTGAGGGTGGGAGTGAAGCAGCATAAAGAGCGAGGGTGGGAGTGGATCAGTAGAAGAGCGAGGGAGGGAGTGGAGCAGTATCAGGAGAGAGGGTAGGAGTGGAGCACTTTCAGCAGTGAGGGTGAGAGTTGAGCAGGAGAAAGAGCGAGGGTGGGAGTGGAGCAGCATAAAGAGTGAGGTTGGGAGTGGAGCAGTATAAATAGTGAGGGTGGGAGTGGAGCTGTATAAAGAACGAGGTCGGGAGTGGAACAGTATAAAGAACGAGGTCGGGAGTGGAACAGTATAAAGAATGAGGTCGGGAGTGGAGCAGTATAAATAGTGAGGTTTGGAGTGGAGCTGTATAAAGAACGAGGTCGGGAGTGGAACAGTATAAAGAATGAGGTCGGGAGTGGAGCAGTATAAAGAGTGAGGTCGGGAGTGGAACAGTATAAAGAGCGTGAGTGGAAGTGGAGCAGTATAAAGAGCGAGGATGGGTGTGGAGCTGTATCAAGAGCGAGGGTGGGTGTGGAGCAGCATAAAGAGTGAGGGTGGGAGTGGAGTAGCATTAAGAGTGAGGCTCGGAGTGGAGCAGCATAAAGAGTGAGGGTGGGAGTGGAGCAGTATAAATAGTGAGGGTGGGAGTGGAGCTGTATAAAGAACGAGGTCGGGAGTGGAACAGTATAAAGAACGAGGTCGGGAGTGGAGCAGTATAAAGAGTGAGGTCGGGAGTGGAACAGTATAAATAGTGAGGGTGGGAGTGGAGCAGTATGAAGAGCGAGGGTGGGAGTGGAACAGTGTAAAGAGCGAGGGTGGGAGTGGAGCAGTATAAAAAGTGAGGGTGGGAGTGGAGCAGTATAAAGAGAGAGGGTGGGAGTGGAGCAGTATAAAGTGCGAGGGTGGGAGTGGAGCAGTATGAAGAGCGAGGGTGGGAGTGGAGCAGTATAAAGTGCGAGGGTGGGAGTGGAGCAGTAAAAATAGTGAGGGTGGGAGTGGAGCTGTATAAAGAACGAGGTCAGGAGTGGAACAGTATAAAGAACGAGGTCGGGAGTGGAGCAGTATAAAGAGTGAGGTCGGGAGTGGAACAGTATAAATAGTGAGGGTGGGAGTGGAGCAGTATGAAGAGCGAGGGTGGGAGTGGAACAGTGTAAAGAGCGAGGGTGGGAGTGGAGCAGTATAAAAAGTGAGGTCGGGAGTGGAACAGTATAAATAGTGAGGGTGGGAGTGGAGCAGTATGAAGAGCGAGGGTGGGAGTGGAACAGTGTAAAGAGCGAGGGTGGGAGTGGAGCAGTATAAAAAGTGAGGGTGGGAGTGGAGCAGTATAAAGAGCAAGGGTGGGATTGGAGCTGTATAATGAGCGAGGGTGGGAGTGGAGCAGCATAAAGAGTGAGGGTGGGAGTGGAGCAGTATAAAGAGTGAGGGTGGGAGTGGAACAGTATAAAGAGCGAGGTTGGGAGTGGAGCAGCATAATGAGTGAGGTCAGGAGTGGAACAGTATAAAGAGCGAGGGTGGGAGTGGAACAGTATAAAGAGCGAGGGTGGGAGTGGAACAGTATAAAGAGCGAGGGTGGGAGTGGAACAGTATTAAGAGCGAGGGTGGGAGTGGAGCAGTATAAAGAGTGAGGCTGGGAGTGGAGCAGTACAAAGAACGAGGGTGGGAGTGGAGCAGTATAAAGAGCGAGGGTGGGATTGGAGCAGTATAAAGAGCGAGGGTGGGAGTGGGGCAGTATAAAGAGTGAGGGTGACAGTTGTGCAGTCAAAAGAGCGAGGGTGGGAGTGGAGCATTATAAAGAGCGAGGGTGGGAGTGGAGCAGTATAAAGAGTGAGGGTGGGATTGGAGCAGTATAAAGAGCGAGGGTGGGAGTGGAGCAGTATAAAGAGCGAGGGTGGGATTGGAGCAGTATAAAGAGCGAGGGTGGGAGTGGAGCAGTATAAAGAGCGAGGGTGGGAGTGGAACAGTACAAAGAGCGAGGTCGGGAGTGGAACAGTATAAAGAGCGTGTGTGGGAGTGGAGCTGTATAATGAGCGAGGGTGGGAGTGGAACAGTATAAAGAGCGAGGGTGGGAGTGGATCAATAGAAGAGCGAGGGACGGAGTGGAGCATTATAAAGTGCGAGGGTGGGAGTGGAGCAGGAAAAAGAGCGAGGTTGGGAGTGGAGCAGTATAAAGATTGAGGGTGGGAGTGGAGCAGTATAAAGAGTGAGGGTGGGAGTGAAGCAGCATAAAGAGCGAGGGTGGGAGTGGAGCAGTATCAGGAGAGAGGGTAGGAGTGGAGCAGTTTAAGCAGTGATGGTGAGAGTTGAGCAGGCGAAAGAGCGAGGGTGGGAGTGGATCAGTAGAAGAGCGAGGGTGGGAGTGGAGCAGTATAAAGAGTGAGGGTGGGAGTGAAGCAGCATAAAGAGCGAGGGTGGGAGTGGATCAGTAGAAGAGCGAGGGAGGGAGTGGAGCAGTATCAGGAAAGAGGGTAGGAGTGGAGCACTTTCAGCAGTGAGGGTGAGAGTTGAGCAGGAGAAAGAGCGAGGGTGGGAGTGGAGCAGCATAAAGAGTGAGGTTTGGAGTGGAGCAGTATAAGGTGCGAGGGTGGGAGTGGAGCAGCATAAAGAGTGAGGTTGGGAGTGGAACAGTATAAAGAGGGAGGGTGGGAGTGGAACAGTATAAAGAGCGTGAGTGGAAGTGGAGCAGTATAAAGAGCGAGGATGGGTGTGGAGCTGTATCAAGAGCGAGGGTGGGTGTGGAGCAGCATAAAGAGTGAGGGTGGGAGTGGAGCAGCATTAAGAGTGAGGCTCGGAGTGGAGCAGCATAAAGAGTGAGGGTGGGAGTGGAGCAGTATAAATAGTGAGGGTGGGAGTGGAGCTGTATAAAGAGCGAGGTCGGGAGTGGAACAGTATAAAGAACGAGGTCGGGAGTGGAGCAGTATAAAGAGTGAGGTCGGGAGTGGAACAGTATAAATAGTGAGAGTGGGAGTGGAGCAGTATGAAGAGCGAGGGTGGGAGTGGAACAGTGTAAAGAGCGAGGGTGGGAGTGGAGCAGTATAAAGAGCGAGGGTGGGAGTGGAGCAGTATAAAGTGCGAGGGTGGGAGTGGAGCAGTATGAAGAGCAAGGGTGGGAGTGGAGCAGTATAAAGTGCGAGGGTGGGAGTGGAGCAGTATAAATAGTGAGGGTGGGAGTGGAGCTGTATAAAGAGCGAGGTCGGGAGTGGAACAGTATAAAGAATGAGGTCGGGAGTGGAACAGTATAAATAGTGAGGTCGGGAGTGGAGCAGTATAAAGAGTGAGGTCGGGAGTGGAACAGTATAAATAGTGAGGGTGGGAGTGGAGCAGTATGAAGAGCGAGGGTGGGAGTGGAACAGTGTAAAGAGCGAGGGTGGGAGTGGAGCAGTATAAAAAGTGAGGGTGGGAGTGGAGCAGTATAAAGAGTGAGGGTGACAGTTGTGCAGTAAAAAGAGCGAGGTTGGGAGTGGAGCATTATAAAGAGCGAGGGTGGGAGTGGAGCAGTACAAAGAACGAGGGTGGGTGTGGAGCAGTATAAAGAGCGAATGTGGGAGTGGAGCAGTATAAAGAGCGAGGGTGGGATTGGAGCAGTATAAAGAGCGAGTGTGGGAGTGGAGCTGTATAATGAGCGAGGGTGGGAGTGGAACAGTATAAAGAGCGAGGTCGGGAGTGGAACAGTATAAAGAGCGAGGGTGGGAGTGGAGCAGTATAACGAGCGAGTGTGGGAGTGGAGCTGTATAATGAGCGAGGGTGGGAGTGGAACAGTATAAAGAGCGAGTGTGGGAGTGGAACAGTATAAAGAGCGAGGTCGCAAGTGGAACAGTATAAAGAGCGAGGGTGGGAGTGGATCAATAGAAGAGCGAGGGACGGAGTGGAGCATTATAAAGAGCGAGGGTGGGAGTGGACCATTATAAAGTGCGAGGGTGGGAGTGGAGCAGGAAAAAGAGCGAGGTTTGGAGTGGAGCAGTATAAAGATTGAGGGTGGGAGTGGAGCAGTATAATGAGTGAGGGTGGGAGTGAAGCAGCATAAAGAGCGAGGGTGGGAGTGGATCAGTAGAAGTGCGAGGGAGGGAGTGGAGCAGTATAAGGAGAAAGGGTAGGAGTGGAGCAGTTTACGCAGTGAGGGTGAGAGTTGAGCAGGCGAAAGAGCGAGGGTGGGAGTGGATCAGTAGAACAGCGAGGGAGGGAGGGGAGCAGTATAAGGAGAGAGCAAAAGAGTGGAGCACTTTAAGCAGTGAGGGGGAGAGTTGAGCAGGAGAAAGAGCGAGGGTGGGAGCGGAGCAGCATAAAAAGTGATGGTGGGAGTGGAGCAGTATAAAGAGCGAGGGTGGGAGTGGAGCAGCATAAAGAGTGAGGTTTGGAGTGGAGCAGTATAAGGTGCGAGGGTGGGAGTGGAGCAGCATAAAGAGCGAGGGTGGGAGTGGAACAGTATAAAGAGGGAGGGTGGGAGTGGAGCAGCATAAAGAGTGAGGTTTGGAGTGGAGCAGTATAAGGTGCGACGGTGGGAGTGGAGCAGCATAAAGAGCGAGGTTGGGAGTGGAACAGTATAAAGAGGGAGGGTGGGAGTGGAACAGTATAAAGAGCGAGGGTGGGTGTGGAGCAGTATAAAGAGCGAGGGTGGGAGTGGAGCAGTTTAAAGAGTGAGGGTGGGAGTGGAGCAGTATAAAGAGCGAGGGTGGGAGTGGAGCAGCATAAAGAGTGAGGGTGGGAGTGGAGCAGTATAAAGAGCAAGGGTGGGAGTGGAGCAGCATAAAGAGTGAGGGTGGGAGTGGAGCAGCATAATGAGTGAGGTCAGGAGTGGAACAGTATAAAGAGCGAGGGTGGGAGTGGAACAGTATAAAGAGCGAGGGTGGGAGTGGAACAGTATTAAGAGCGAGGGTGGGAGTGGAGCAGTATAAAGAGTGAGGCTGGGAGTGGAGCAGTACAAAGAACGAGGGTGGGAGTGGAGCAGTATAAAGAGCGAGGGTGGAATTGGAGCAGTATAAAGAGCGAGGGTGGGAGTGGGGCAGTATAAAGAGTGAGGGTGACAGTTGTGCAGTCAAAAGAGCGAGGGTGGGAGTGGAGCATTATAAAGAGCGAGGGTGGGAGTGGAGCAGTATAAAGAGCGAGGGTGGGATTGGAGCAGTATAAAGAGCGAGGGTGGGAGTGGAGCAGTATAAAGAGCGAGGGTGGGATTGGAGCAGTATAAAGAGCGAGGGTGGGAGTGGAGCAGTATAAAGAGCGAGGGTGGGAGTGGAACAGTACAAAGAGCGAGGTCGGGAGTGGAACAGTATAAAGAGCGTGTGTGGGAGTGGAGCTGTATAATGAGCGAGGGTGGGAGTGGAACAGTATAAAGAGCGAGGGTGGGAGTGGATCAATAGAAGAGCGAGGGACGGAGTGGAGCATTATAAAGTGCGAGGGTGGGAGTGGAGCAGGAAAAAGAGCGAGGTTGGGAGTGGAGCAGTATAAAGATTGAGGGTGGGAGTGGAGCAGTATAAAGAGTGAGGGTGGGAGTGAAGCAGCATAAAGAGCGAGGGTGGGAGTGGATCAGTAGAAGAGCGAGGGAGGGAGTGGAGCAGTATCAGGAGAGAGGGTAGGAGTGGAGCAGTTTAAGCAGTGACGGTGAGAGTTGAGCAGGCGAAAGAGCGAGGGTGGGAGTGGATCAGTAGAAGAGCGAGGGTGGGAGTGGAGCAGTATAAAGAGTGAGGGTGGGAGTGAAGCAGCATAAAGAGCGAGGGTGGGAGTGGATCAGTAGAAGAGCGAGGGAGGGAGTGGAGCAGTATCAGGAAAGAGGGTAGGAGTGGAGCACTTTCAGCAGTGAGGGTGAGAGTTGAGCAGGAGAAAGAGCGAGGGTGGGAGTGGAGCAGCATAAAGAGTGAGGTTTGGAGTGGAGCAGTATAAGGTGCGAGGGTGGGAGTGGAGCAGCATAAAGAGTGAGGTTGGGAGTGGAACAGTATAAAGAGGGAGGGTGGGAGTGGAACAGTATAAAGAGCGTGAGTGGAAGTGGAGCAGTATAAAGAGCGAGGATGGGTGTGGAGCTGTATCAAGAGCGAGGGTGGGTGTGGAGCAGCATAAAGAGTGAGGGTGGGAGTGGAGCAGCATTAAGAGTGAGGCTCGGAGTGGAGCAGCATAAAGAGTGAGGGTGGGAGTGGAGCAGTATAAATAGTGAGGGTGGGAGTGGAGCTGTATAAAGAGCGAGGTCGGGAGTGGAACAGTATAAAGAACGAGGTCGGGAGTGGAGCAGTATAAAGAGTGAGGTCGGGAGTGGAACAGTATAAATAGTGAGGGTGGGAGTGGAGCAGTATGAAGAGCGAGGGTGGGAGTGGAACAGTGTAAAGAGCGAGGGTGGGAGTGGAGCAGTATAAAGAGCGAGGGTGGGAGTGGAGCAGTATAAAGTGCGAGGGTGGGTGTGGAGCAGTATGAAGAGCAAGGGTGGGAGTGGAGCAGTATAAAGTGCGAGGGTGGGAGTGGAGCATATAAATAGTGAGGGTGGGAGTGGAGCTGTATAAAGAGCGAGGTCGGGAGTGGAGCAGTATAAAGAGCAAGGGTGGGAGTGGAGCAGCATAAAGAGTGAGGGTGGGAGTGGAGCAGCATAAGAGTGAGGCTGGGAGTGGAGCAGTATAAAGAGCGAGGTCGGGAGTGGAGCAGCATAAAGAGTGAGGTCGGGAGTGGAACAGTATAAATAGTGAGGGTGGGAGTGGAGCAGTATAAAGAGTGAGGTCGGGAGTGGAACAGTATAAATAGTGAGGGTGGGAGTGGAGCAGTATGAAGAGCGAGGGTGGGAGTGGAACAGTGTAAAGAGCGAGGGTGGGAGTGGAGCAGTATAAAAAGTGAGGGTGGGAGTGGAGCAGTATAAAGAGTGAGGGTGACAGTTGTGCAGTAAAAAGAGCGAGGTTGGGAGTGGAGCATTATAAAGAGCGAGGGTGGGAGTGGAGCAGTACAAAGAACGAGGGTGGGTGTGGAGCAGTATAAAGAGCGAATGTGGGAGTGGAGCAGTATAAAGAGCGAGGGTGGGATTGGAGCAGTATAAAGAGCGAGTGTGGGAGTGGAGCTGTATAATGAGCGAGGGTGGGAGTGGAACAGTATAAAGAGCGAGGTCGGGAGTGGAACAGTATAAAGAGCGAGGGTGGGAGTGGAGCAGTATAAAGAGCGAGTGTGGGAGTGGAGCTGTATAATGAGCGAGGGTGGGAGTGGAACAGTATAAAGAGCGAGTGTGGGAGTGGAACAGTATAAAGAGCGAGGTCGCAAGTGGAACAGTATAAAGAGCGAGGGTGGGAGTGGATCAATAGAAGAGCGAGGGACGGAGTGGAGCATTATAAAGAGCGAGGGTGGGAGTGGACCATTATAAAGTGCGAGGGTGGGAGTGGAGCAGCATAAAGAGTGAGGTTTGGAGTGGAGCAGTATAAGGTGCGAGGGTGGGAGTGGAGCAGCATAAAGAGCGAGGGTGGGAGTGGAACAGTATAAAGAGGGAGGGTGGGAGTGGAGCAGCATAAAGAGTGAGGTTTGGAGTGGAGCAGTATAAGGTGCGAGGGTGGGAGTGGAGCAGCATAAAGAGCGAGGTTGGGAGTGGAACAGTATAAAGAGGGAGGGTGGGAGTGGAACAGTATAAAGAGCGAGGGTGGGTGTGGAGCAGTATAAAGAGCGAGGGTGGGAGTGGAGCAGTTTAAAGAGTGAGGGTGGGAGTGGAGCAGTATAAAGAGCGAGGGTGGGAGTGGAGCAGCATAAAGAGTGAGGGTGGGAGTGGAGCAGTATAAAGAGCAAGGGTGGGAGTGGAGCAGCATAAAGAGTGAGGGTGGGAGTGGAGCAGCATAAGAGTGAGGCTGGGAGTGGAGCAGTATAAAGAGCGAGGTCGGGAGTGGAGCAGCATAATGAGTGAGGTCAGGAGTGGAACAGTATAAAGAGCGAGGGTGGGAGTGGAACAGTATAAAGAGCGAGGGTGGGAGTGGAACAGTATTAAGAGCGAGGGTGGGAGTGGAGCAGTATAAAGAGTGAGGCTGGGAGTGGAGCAGTACAAAGAACGAGGGTGGGAGTGGAGCAGTATAAAGAGTGAGGGTGGGATTGGAGCAGTATAAAGAGCGAGGGTGGGAGTGGGGCAGTATAAAGAGTGAGGGTGACAGTTGTGCAGTCAAAAGAGCGAGGGTGGGAGTGGAGCATTATAAAGAGCGAGGGTGGGAGTGGAGCAGTATAAAGAGCGAGGGTGGGATTGGAGCAGTATAAAGAGCGAGGGTGGGAGTGGAGCAGTATAAAGAGCAAGGGTGGGATTGGAGCAGTATAAAGAGCGAGGGTGGGAGTGGAACAGTATAAAGAGCGAGGGTGGGAGTGGAGCAGTATAAAGAGTGAGGGTGGGAGTGAAGCAGCATAAAGAGCGAGGGTGGGAGTGGATCAGTAGAAGAGCGAGGGAGGGAGTGGAGCAGTATCAGGAGAGAGGGTAGGAGTGGAGCAGTTTAAGCAGTGACGGTGAGAGTTGAGCAGGCGAAAGAGCGAGGGTGGGAGTGGATCAGTAGAAGAGCGAGGGTGGGAGTGGAGCAGGAAAAAGAGCGAGGTTGGGAGTGGAGCAGTATAAAGATTGAGGGTGGGAGTGGAGCAGTATAAAGAGCGAGGGTGGGAGTGGATCAGTAGAAGAGCGAGGGAGGGAGTGGAGCAGTATCAGGAGAGAGGGTAGGAGTGGAGCAGTTTAAGCAGTGACGGTGAGAGTTGAGCAGGCGAAAGAGCGAGGGTGGGAGTGGATCAGTAGAAGAGCGAGGGTGGGAGTGGAGCAGTATAAAGAGTGAGATTGGGAGTGAAGCAGCATAAAGAGCGAGGGTGGGAGTGGATCAGTAGAAGAGCGAGGGAGGGAGTGGAGCAGTATCAGGAGAGAGGGTAGGAGTGGAGCAGTTTAAGCAGTGACGGTGAGAGTTGAGCAGGCGAAAGAGCGAGGGTGGGAGTGGATCAGTAGAAGAGCGAGGGTGGGAGTGGAGCAGTATAAAGAGTGAGGGTGGGAGTGAAGCAGCATAAAGAGCGAGGGTGGGAGTGGATCAGTAGAAGAGCGAGGGAGGAAGTGGAGCAGCATCAGGAGAGAGGGTAGGAGTGGAGCACTTTCAGCAGTGAGGGTGAGAGTTGAGCAGGAGAAAGAGCGAGGGTGGGAGTGGAGCAGCATAAAGAGTGAGGGTGGGAGTGGAACAGTATAAAGAGCGTGAGTGGAAGTGGAGCAGTATAAAGAGCGAGGATGGGTGTGGAGCTGTATCAAGAGCGAGGGTGGGAGTGGATCAATAGAAGAGCGAGGGACGGAGTGGAGCATTATAAAGAGCGAGGGTGGGAGTGGACCATTATAAAGTGCGAGGGTGGGAGTGGAGCAGTAGAAGAGCGAGGGAGGGAGTGGAGCAGTATCAGGAGAGAGGGTAGGAGTGGAGCAGTTTAAGCAGTGACGGTGAGAGTTGAGCAGGCGAAAGAGCGAGGGTGGGAGTGGATCAGTAGAAGAGCGAGGGTGGGAGTGGAGCAGTATAAAGAGTGAGGGTGGGAGTGAAGCAGCATAAAGAGCGAGGGTGGGAGTGGATCAGTAGAAGAGCGAGGGAGGGAGTGGAGCAGTATCAGGAAACAGGGTAGGAGTGGAGCACTTTCAGCAGTGAGGGTGAGAGTTGAGCAGGAGAAAGAGCGAGGGTGGGAGTGGAGCAGCATAAAGAGTGAGGTTTGGAGTGGAGCAGTATAAGGTGCGAGGGTGGGAGTGGAGCAGCATAAAGAGTGAGGTTGGGAGTGGAACAGTATAAAGAGGGAGGGTGGGAGTGGAACAGTATAAAGAGCGTGAGTGGAAGTGGAGCAGTATAAAGAGCGAGGATGGGTGTGGAGCTGTATCAAGAGCGAGGGTGGGTGTGGAGCAGCATAAAGAGTGAGGGTGGGAGTGGAGCAGCATTAAGAGTGAGGCTCGGAGTGGAGCAGCATAAAGAGTGAGGGTGGGAGTGGAGCAGTATAAATAGTGAGGGTGGGAGTGGAGCTGTATAAAGAGCGAGGTCGGGAGTGGAACAGTATAAAGAACGAGGTCGGGAGTGGAGCAGCATAAAGAGTGAGGGTGGGAGTGGAGCAGCATAAGAGTGAGGCTGGGAGTGGAGCAGTATAAAGAGCGAGGTCGGGAGTGGAGCAGCATAAAGAGTGAGGTCGGGAGTGGAACAGTATAAATAGTGAGGGTGGGAGTGGAGCAGTATAAAGAGTGAGGTCGGGAGTGGAACAGTATAAATAGTGAGGGTGGGAGTGGAGCAGTATGAAGAGCGAGGGTGGGAGTGGAACAGTGTAAAGAGCGAGGGTGGGAGTGGAGCAGTATAAAAAGTGAGGGTGGGAGTGGAGCAGTATAAAGAGTGAGGGTGACAGTTGTGCAGTAAAAAGAGCGAGGTTGGGAGTGGAGCATTATAAAGAGCGAGGGTGGGAGTGGAGCAGTACAAAGAACGAGGGTGGGTGTGGAGCAGTATAAAGAGCGAATGTGGGAGTGGAGCAGTATAAAGAGCGAGGGTGGGATTGGAGCAGTATAAAGAGCGAGTGTGGGAGTGGAGCTGTATAATGAGCGAGGGTGGGAGTGGAACAGTATAAAGAGCGAGGTCGGGAGTGGAACAGTATAAAGAGCGAGGGTGGGAGTGGAGCAGTATAAAGAGCGAGTGTGGGAGTGGAGCTGTATAATGAGCGAGGGTGGGAGTGGAACAGTATAAAGAGCGAGTGTGGGAGTGGAACAGTATAAAGAGCGAGGTCGCAAGTGGAACAGTATAAAGAGCGAGGGTGGGAGTGGATCAATAGAAGAGCGAGGGACGGAGTGGAGCATTATAAAGAGCGAGGGTGGGAGTGGACCATTATAAAGTGCGAGGGTGGGAGTGGAGCAGGAAAAAGAGCGAGGTTGGGAGTGGAGCAGTATAAAGATTGAGGGTGGGAGTGGAGCAGTATAATGAGTGAGGGTGGGAGTGAAGCAGCATAAAGAGCGAGGGTGGGAGTGGATCAGTAGAAGTGCGAGGGAGGGAGTGGAGCAGTATAAGGAGAAAGGGTAGGAGTGGAGCAGTTTACGCAGTGAGGGTGAGAGTTGAGCAGGCGAAAGAGCGAGGGTGGGAGAGGATCAGTAGAACAGCGAGGGAGGGAGGGGAGCAGTATAAGGAGAGAGGGAAAGAGTGGAGCACTTTAAGCAGTGAGGGGGAGAGTTGAGCAGGAGAAAGAGCGAGGGTGGGAGCGGAGCAGCATAAAAAGTGATGGTGGGAGTGGAGCAGTATAAAGAGCGAGGGTGGGAGTGGAGCAGCATAAAGAGTGAGGTTTGGAGTGGAGCAGTATAAGGTGCGAGGGTGGGAGTGGAGCAGCATAAAGAGCGAGGGTGGGAGTGGAACAGTATAAAGAGGGAGGGTGGGAGTGGAGCAGCATAAAGAGTGAGGTTTGGAGTGGAGCAGTATAAGGTGCGAGGGTGGGAGTGGAGCAGCATAAAGAGCGAGGTTGGGAGTGGAACAGTATAAAGAGGGAGGGTGGGAGTGGAACAGTATAAAGAGCGAGGGTGGGTGTGGAGCAGTATAAAGAGCGAGGGTGGGAGTGGAGCAGTTTAAAGAGTGAGGGTGGGAGTGGAGCAGTATAAAGAGCGAGGGTGGGAGTGGAGCAGCATAAAGAGTGAGGGTGGGAGTGGAGCAGTATAAAGAGCAAGGGTGGGAGTGGAGCAGCATAAAGAGTGAGGGTGGGAGTGGAGCAGCATAAGAGTGAGGCTGTGAGTGGAGCAGTATAAAGAGCGAGGTCGGGAGTGGAGCAGCATAATGAGTGAGGTCAGGAGTGGAACAGTATAAAGAGCGAGGGTGGGAGTGGAACAGTATAAAGAGCGAGGGTGGGAGTGGAACAGTATTAAGAGCGAGGGTGGGAGTGGAGCAGTATAAAGAGTGAGGCTGGGAGTGGAGCAGTACAAAGAACGAGGGTGGGAGTGGAGCAGTATAAAGAGTGAGGGTGGGATTGGAGCAGTATAAAGAGCGAGGGTGGGAGTGGGGCAGTATAAAGAGTGAGGGTGACAGTTGTGCAGTCAAAAGAGCGAGGGTGGGAGTGGAGCATTATAAAGAGCGAGGGTGGGAGTGGAGCAGTATAAAGAGCGAGGGTGGGATTGGAGCAGTATAAAGAGCGAGGGTGGGAGTGGAGCAGTATAAAGAGCAAGGGTGGGATTGGAGCAGTATAAAGAGCGAGGGTGGGAGTGGAACAGTATAAAGAGCGAGGGTGGGAGTGGAGCAGTATAAAGAGTGAGGGTGGGAGTGAAGCAGCATAAAGAGCGAGGGTGGGAGTGGATCAGTAGAAGAGCGAGGGAGGGAGTGGAGCAGTATCAGGAGAGAGGGTAGGAGTGGAGCAGTTTAAGCAGTGACGGTGAGAGTTGAGCAGGCGAAAGAGCGAGGGTGGGAGTGGATCAGTAGAAGAGCGAGGGTGGGAGTGGAGCAGGAAAAAGAGCGAGGTTGGGAGTGGAGCAGTATAAAGATTGAGGGTGGGAGTGGAGCAGTATAAAGAGCGAGGGTGGGAGTGGATCAGTAGAAGAGCGAGGGAGGGAGTGGAGCAGTATCAGGAGAGAGGGTAGGAGTGGAGCAGTTTAAGCAGTGACGGTGAGAGTTGAGCAGGCGAAAGAGCGAGGGTGGGAGTGGATCAGTAGAAGAGCGAGGGTGGGAGTGGAGCAGTATAAAGAGTGAGATTGGGAGTGAAGCAGCATAAAGAGCGAGGGTGGGAGTGGATCAGTAGAAGAGCGAGGGAGGGAGTGGAGCAGTATCAGGAGAGAGGGTAGGAGTGGAGCAGTTTAAGCAGTGACGGTGAGAGTTGAGCAGGCGAAAGAGCGAGGGTGGGAGTGGATCAGTAGAAGAGCGAGGGTGGGAGTGGAGCAGTATAAAGAGTGAGGGTGGGAGTGAAGCAGCATAAAGAGCGAGGGTGGGAGTGGATCAGTAGAAGAGCGAGGGAGGAAGTGGAGCAGCATCAGGAGAGAGGGTAGGAGTGGAGCACTTTCAGCAGTGAGGGTGAGAGTTGAGCAGGAGAAAGAGCGAGGGTGGGAGTGGAGCAGCATAAAGAGTGAGGGTGGGAGTGGAACAGTATAAAGAGCGTGAGTGGAAGTGGAGCAGTATAAAGAGCGAGGATGGGTGTGGAGCTGTATCAAGAGCGAGGGTGGGAGTGGATCAATAGAAGAGCGAGGGACGGAGTGGAGCATTATAAAGAGCGAGGGTGGGAGTGGACCATTATAAAGTGCGAGGGTGGGAGTGGAGCAGTAGAAGAGCGAGGGAGGGAGTGGAGCAGTATCAGGAGAGAGGGTAGGAGTGGAGCAGTTTAAGCAGTGACGGTGAGAGTTGAGCAGGCGAAAGAGCGAGGGTGGGAGTGGATCAGTAGAAGAGCGAGGGTGGGAGTGGAGCAGTATAAAGAGTGAGGGTGGGAGTGAAGCAGCATAAAGAGCGAGGGTGGGAGTGGATCAGTAGAAGAGCGAGGGAGGGAGTGGAGCAGTATCAGGAAACAGGGTAGGAGTGGAGCACTTTCAGCAGTGAGGGTGAGAGTTGAGCAGGAGAAAGAGCGAGGGTGGGAGTGGAGCAGCATAAAGAGTGAGGTTTGGAGTGGAGCAGTATAAGGTGCGAGGGTGGGAGTGGAGCAGCATAAAGAGTGAGGTTGGGAGTGGAACAGTATAAAGAGGGAGGGTGGGAGTGGAACAGTATAAAGAGCGTGAGTGGAAGTGGAGCAGTATAAAGAGCGAGGATGGGTGTGGAGCTGTATCAAGAGCGAGGGTGGGTGTGGAGCAGCATAAAGAGTGAGGGTGGGAGTGGAGCAGCATTAAGAGTGAGGCTCGGAGTGGAGCAGCATAAAGAGTGAGGGTGGGAGTGGAGCAGTATAAATAGTGAGGGTGGGAGTGGAGCTGTATAAAGAGCGAGGTCGGGAGTGGAACAGTATAAAGAACGAGGTCGGGAGTGGAGCAGTATAAAGAGTGAGGTCGGGAGTGGAACAGTATAAATAGTGAGGGTGGGAGTGGAGCAGTATGAAGAGCGAGGGTGGGAGTGGAACAGTGTAAAGAGCGAGGGTGGGAGTGGAGCAGTATAAAGAGCGAGGGTGGGAGTGGAGCAGTATAAAGTGCGAGGGTGGGAGTGGAGCAGTATGAAGAGCAAGGGTGGGAGTGGAGCAGTATAAAGTGCGAGGGTGGGAGTGGAGCAGTATAAATAGTGAGGGTGGGAGTGGAGCTGTATAAAGAGCGAGGTCGGGAGTGGAACAGTATAAAGAATGAGGTCGGGAGTGGAACAGTATAAATAGTGAGGTCGGGAGTGGAGCAGTATAAAGAGTGAGGTCGGGAGTGGAACAGTATAAATAGTGAGGGTGGGAGTGGAGCAGTATGAAGAGCGAGGGTGGGAGTGGAACAGTGTAAAGAGCGAGGGTGGGAGTGGAGCAGTATAAAAAGTGAGGGTGGGAGTGGAGCAGTATAAAGAGTGAGGGTGACAGTTGTGCAGTAAAAAGAGCGAGGTTGGGAGTGGAGCATTATAAAGAGCGAGGGTGGGAGTGGAGCAGTACAAAGAACGAGGGTGGGTGTGGAGCAGTATAAAGAGCGAATGTGGGAGTGGAGCAGTATAAAGAGCGAGGGTGGGATTGGAGCAGTATAAAGAGCGAGTGTGGGAGTGGAGCTGTATAATGAGCGAGGGTGGGAGTGGAACAGTATAAAGAGCGAGGTCGGGAGTGGAACAGTATAAAGAGCGAGGGTGGGAGTGGAGCTGTATAATGAGCGAGGGTGGGAGTGGAGCTGTATAATGAGCGAGGGTGGGAGTGGAACAGTATAAAGAGCGAGGTCGGGAGTGGAACAGTATAAAGAGCGAGTGTGGGAGTGGAGCTGTATAATGAGCGAGGGTGGGAGTGGAACAGTATAAAGAGCGAGTGTGGGAGTGGAACAGTATAAAGAGCGAGGTCGCAAGTGGAACAGTATAAAGAGCGAGGGTGGGAGTGGATCAATAGAAGAGCGAGGTACGGAGTGGAGCATTATAAAGAGCGAGGGTGGGAGTGGACAATTATAAAGTGCGAGGGTGGGAGTGGAGCAGGAAAAAGAGCGAGGTTGGGAGTGGAGCAGTATAAAGATTGAGGGTGGGAGTGGAGCAGTATAATGAGTGAGGGTGGGAGTGAAGCAGCATAAAGAGCGAGGGTGGGAGTGGATCAGTAGAAGTGCGAGGGAGGGAGTGGAGCAGTATAAGGAGAAAGGGTAGGAGTGGAGCAGTTTACGCAGTGAGGGTGAGAGTTGAGCAGGCGAAAGAGCGAGGGTGGGAGTGGATCAGTAGAACAGCGAGGGAGGGAGGGGAGCAGTATAAGGAGAGAGGGAAAGAGTGGAGCACTTTAAGCAGTGAGGGGGAGAGTTGAGCAGGAGAAAGAGCGAGGGTGGGAGCGGAGCAGCATAAAAAGTGATGGTGGGAGTGGAGCAGTATAAAGAGCGAGGGTGGGAGTGGAGCAGCATAAAGAGTGAGGTTTGGAGTGGAGCAGTATAAGGTGCGAGGGTGGGAGTGGAGCAGCATAAAGAGCGAGGGTGGGAGTGGAACAGTATAAAGAGGGAGGGTGGGAGTGGAGCAGCATAAAGAGTGAGGTTTGGAGTGGAGCAGTATAAGGTGCGAGGGTGGGAGTGGAGCAGCATAAAGAGCGAGGTTGGGAGTGGAACAGTATAAAGAGGGAGGGTGGGAGTGGAACAGTATAAAGAGCGAGGGTGGGTGTGGAGCAGTATAAAGAGCGAGGGTGGGAGTGGAGCAGTTTAAAGAGTGAGGGTGGGAGTGGAGCAGTATAAAGAGCGAGGGTGGGAGTGGAGCAGCATAAAGAGTGAGGGTGGGAGTGGAGCAGTATAAAGAGCAAGGGTGGGAGTGGAGCAGTATAAAGAGCGAGGTCGGGAGTGGAGCAGCATAATGAGTGAGGTCAGGAGTGGAACAGTATAAAGAGCGAGGGTGGGAGTGGAACAGTATAAAGAGCGAGGGTGGGAGTGGAACAGTATTAAGAGCGAGGGTGGGAGTGGAGCAGTATAAAGAGTGAGGCTGGGAGTGGAGCAGTACAAAGAACGAGGGTGGGAGTGGAGCAGTATAAAGAGCGAGGGTGGGATTGGAGCAGTATAAAGAGCGAGGGTGGGAGTGGGGCAGTATAAAGAGTGAGGGTGACAGTTGTGCAGTCAAAAGAGCGAGGGTGGGAGTGGAGCATTATAAAGAGCGAGGGTGGGAGTGGAGCAGTATAAAGAGCGAGGGTGGGATTGGAGCAGTATAAAGAGCGAGGGTGGGAGTGGAGCAGTATAAAGAGCGAGGGTGGGATTGGAGCAGTATAAAGAGCGAGGGTGGGAGTGGAACAGTATAAAGAGCGAGGGTGGGAGTGGAGCAGTATAAAGAGTGAGGGTGGGAGTGAAGCAGCATAAAGAGCGAGGGTGGGAGTGGATCAGTAGAAGAGCGAGGGAGGGAGTGGAGCAGTATCAGGAGAGAGGGTAGGAGTGGAGCAGTTTAAGCAGTGACGGTGAGAGTTGAGCAGGCGAAAGAGCGAGGGTGGGAGTGGATCAGTAGAAGAGCGAGGGTGGGAGTGGAGCAGGAAAAAGAGCGAGGTTGGGAGTGGAGCAGTATAAAGATTGAGGGTGGGAGTGGAGCAGTATAAAGAGCGAGGGTGGGAGTGGATCAGTAGAAGAGCGAGGGAGGGAGTGGAGCAGTATCAGGAGAGAGGGTAGGAGTGGAGCAGTTTAAGCAGTGACGGTGAGAGTTGAGCAGGCGAAAGAGCGAGGGTGGGAGTGGATCAGTAGAAGAGCGAGGGTGGGAGTGGAGCAGTATAAAGAGTGAGGGTGGGAGTGAAGCAGCATAAAGAGCGAGGGTGGGAGTGGATCAGTAGAAGAGCGAGGGAGGGAGTGGAGCAGTATCAGGAGAGAGGGTAGGAGTGGAGCAGTTTAAGCAGTGACGGTGAGAGTTGAGCAGGCGAAAGAGCGAGGGTGGGAGTGGATCAGTAGAAGAGCGAGGGTGGGAGTGGAGCAGTATAAAGAGTGAGGGTGGGAGTGAAGCAGCATAAAGAGCGAGGGTGGGAGTGGATCAGTAGAAGAGCGAGGGAGGAAGTGGAGCAGTATCAGGAGAGAGGGTAGGAGTGGAGCACTTTCAGCAGTGAGGGTGAGAGTTGAGCAGGAGAAAGAGCGAGGGTGGGAGTGGAGCAGCATAAAGCGGGAGGGTGGGAGTGGAACAGTATAAAGAGCGTGAGTGGAAGTGGAGCAGTAGAAAGAGCGAGGATGGGTGTGGAGCTGTATCAAGAGCGAGGGTGGGTGTGGAGCAGCATAAAGAGTGAGGGTGGGAGTGGAGCAGCATAAAGAGTGAGGCTCGGAGTGGAGCAGCATAAAGAGTGAGGGTGGGAGTGGAGCAGCATAAAGAGTGAGGTTTGGAGTGGAGCAGTATAAGGTGCGAGGGTGGGAGTGGAGCAGCATAAAGAGTGAGGTTGGGAGTGGAGCAGCATAAGAGTGAGGCTGGGAGTGGAGCAGTATAAAGAGCGAGGTCGGGAGTGGAGCAGCATAATGAGTGAGGTCAGGAGTGGAACAGTATAAAGAGCGAGGGTGGGAGTGGAGCAGCATAAAGAGTGAGGTTGGGAGTGGAGTAGCATAAGAGTGAGGCTGGGAGTGGAGCAGTATAAAGAGCGAGGTCGGGAGTGGAACAGTATAAAGAGCGAGTGTGGGAGTGGAGCATTATAAAGAGTGAGGGTGGGAGTGGAGCAGTACAAAGAACGAGGGTGGGAGTGGAGCAGTATAAAGAGCGAGTGTGGGAGTGGAGCAGTATAAAGAGCGAGGTCGGGAGTGGAACAGTATAAAGAGCGAGGGTGTGAGTGGAGCAGTATAAAGAGCGAGTGTGGGAGTGGAGCTGCATAATGAGCGAGGGTGGGAGTGGAACAGTATAAAGAGCGAGGCTGGTTTGGAACAGTATAAAGAGCGAGGGTGGGAGTGGATCAATAGAAGAGCGAGGTACGGAGTGGAGCAGTATAAAGAGCGACAGTGCGAGTGGAGCATTATAATGAGCGAGGGTGGGAGTGGAGCAGTATAAAGAGCGAGTGTGGAGTGGAACAGTATAAAGAGCGAGGTCGCGAGTGGAACAGTATAAAGAGCGAGGGTGGGAGTGGATCAATAGAAGAGCGAGGGACGGAGTGGAGCATTATAAAGAGCGAGGGTGGGAGTGGACCATTATAAAGAGCGAGGGTGGGAGTGGAGCAGCATAAAGAGCGAGGGTGGCAGTGGACCATTATAAAGAGCGAGGGTGGCAGTGGAGCAGGAAAAAGAGCGAGGTTGGGAGTGGAGCAGTATAAAGATTGAGGGTTGGAGTGGAGCAGTATAATGAGTGAGGGTGGGAGTGAAGCAGCATAAAGAGCGAGGGTGGGAGTGGATCAGTAGAAGTGCGAGGGAGGGAGTGGAGCAGTATAAGGAGAGATGGTAGGAGTGGAGCAGTTTACGCAGTGAGGGTGAGAGTTGAGCAGGCGAAAGAGCGAGGGTGGGAGTGGATCAGTAGAAGAACGAGGGAGGGAGGGGAGCAGTATAAGGAGAGAGGGAAGGAGTGGAGCACTTTAAGCAGTGAGGGTGAGAGTTGAGCAGGAGAAAGAGCGAGTGTGGGAGCGGAGCAGCATAAAGAGTGAGGTTTGGAGTGGAGCAGTATAAAGAGGGAGGGTGGGAGTGGAACAGCATAAAGAGTGAGGTTTGGAGTGGAGCAGTATAAAGAGGGAGGGTGGGAGTGGAACAGTATAAAGAGGGAGGGTGGGAGTGGAACAGTATAAAGAGCGAGGGTGGGTGTGGAGCAGGATAAAGAGCGAGGTTGGGAGTGGAGCAGTATAAAGAGGGAGGGTGGGAGTGGAACAGTATAAAGAGGGAGGGTGGGAGTGGAGCAGTATGAAGAGCGGGGATGGGAGTGGAGCAGCATAAAGAGTGAGGTTTGGAGTGGAGCAGTATAAAGAGGGAGGGTGGGAGTGGAACAGTATAAAGAGGGAGGGTGGGAGTGGAGCAGTATGAAGAGCGAGGGTGGGTGTGGAGCAGGATAAAGAGCGAGGTTGGGAGGGGAGCAGTATAAAGAGCGAGGGTGGGAGTGGAGCAGCATAAAGAGCGAGGGTGGGAGTGGAGCAGCATAAAGAGTGAGGCTGGGAGTGGAGCAGCATAAAGAGTGAGGCTGGGAGTGGTGCAGCATAAAGAGTGAGGGTGGGAGTGGAGCAGCATAAAGAGCGAGGGCGGGAGTGGAGCAGCATAAAGAGTGAGGCTGGGAGTGGTGCAGCATAAAGAGTGAGGGTGGGAGTGGAGCAGCATAAAGAGTGAGGGTGGGAGTGGAGCAGCATAAGAGTGAGTCTGGGAGTGGAGCAGTATAAAGAGTGAGGTCGGGAGTGGAGCAGCATAATGAGTGAGGTCAGGAGTGGAACAGTCTCAAGAGCGAGGGTGGGAGTGGAGCAGTATAAAGCGTGAGGTTGGGAGTGGAGCTGTACAAAGAACGAGGGTGGGAGTGGAGCAGTATAAAGAGCGAGGGTGGGATTGGAGCAGTATAAAGAGCGAGGGTGGGAGTGGGGCAGTATAAAGAGTGAGGGTGACAGTTGTGCAGTAAAAAGAGCGAGGGTGGGAGTGGAGCATTATAAAGAGCGAGGGTGGGAGTGGAGCAGTATTAAGAGCGAGGGTGGGATTGGAGCAGTATAAAGAGCGAGGGTGGGAGTGGAGCAGTATAAAGAGCGAGGGTGGGAGTGGAACAGTATAAAGAGCGAGGGTGGGAGTGGAACAGTATAAAGAGCGAGTGTGGGAGTGGAGCTGTATAATGAGCGAGGTCGGGAGTGGAACAGTATAAAGAGCGAGTGTGGGAGTGGAGCTGTATAATGAGCGAGGGTGGGAGTGGAACAGTATAAAGAGCGAGGGTGGGATTAGAGCAGTATAAAGAGCGAGGGTGGGAGTGGAACAGTATAAAGAGCGTGGTCGGGAGTGGAACAGTATAAAGAGCGAGGGTGGGAGTGGATCAATAGAAGAGCGAGGGACGGAGTGGAGCATTATCAAGTGCGAGGGTGGGAGTGGAGCAGCATAAAGAGCGAGGGTGGGAGTGGAGCAGGAAAAAGAACGAGGTTTGGAGTGGAGCAGTATAAAGATTGAGGGTGGGAGTGGAGCAGTATAAAGAGTGAGGGTGGGAGTGAAGCAGCATAAAGAGCGAGGGTGGGAGTGGATCAGTAGAAGAGCGAGGGAGGGAGTGGAGCAGTATCAGGAGAGAGGGTAGGAGTGGAGCAGTTTAAGCAGTGACGGTGAGAGTTGAGCAGGCGAAAGAGCGAGGGTGGGAGTGGAGCAGCATAAAGAGTGAGGTTTGGAGTGGAGCAGTATAAGGTGCGAGGGTGGGAGTGGAGCAGCATAAAGAGTGAGGTTGGGAGTGGAACAGTATAAAGAGCGAGGGTGGGAGTGGAGCTGTATCAAGAGCGAGGGTGGGAGTGGAGCAGCATAAAGAGTGAGGCTCGGAGTGGAGCAGCATAAAGAGTGAGGGTGGGAGTGGAGCAGCATAAATAGTGAGGTTTGGAGTGGAGCAGTATAAGGTGCGAGGGTGGGAGTGGAGCAGTATAAAGAGCGAGGTCGGGAGTGGAGCAGTATAAAGAGCGAGGGTGGGAGTGGAGCAGTATAAAGAGCGAGGCCGGGAGTGGAGCAGCATAAAGAGTGAGGTCGGGAGTGGAACAGTGTAAATAGCGAGGGTGGAAGTGGAGCAGTATAAAGAGCGAGGCTGGGAGTGGAGCAACATAAAGAGCGAGGGTGGGAGTGCAGCCGTATAAAGCGTGAGGTGGACGTGGAGCAGCATAATGAGCGAGGGTGGGAGTGGAGCAGTATAAAGAGTGAGGTTGGGAGTGCAGCAGTATAAAGAGTGAGGTTGGGAGTGGAGCAGTATAAAGAGCGAGGGTGGGAGTGGAGCTGTATAAAGAGCGAGGGTGGGAGTGGAGCAGTATAAAGAGCGAGGGTGGGAGTGGAGCAGTATAAAGAGTGAGGGTGGGAGTGGAGCAGTATAAAGAGTGAGGGTGGGAGTGGAGCAGTATAAAGAGCGAGGGTGGGAGTGGAGCAGTATAAAGAGCGAGGGTGGGAGTGGAGCAGTATAAAGAGTGATGATGGGAGTGGAGCAGTATAAAGAGCGAGGGTGGGAGTGGAGCAGTATAAAGAGCGAGGGTGGCAGTGGAGCAGTATAAAGAGTGAGGGTGGGAGTGGAGCAGTAGAAAGAGTGAGGTTGGGAGTGGAGCTGTATAAAGAGCGAGGTTGGGAGTGGAGCAGTATAAAGAGCTAGGGTGGGAGTGGAGCAGTATAAAGAGTTAGGTTGGGAGTGGAGCAGTATAAAGTGCGAGGTTGGGAGTGGATCAGTTTAAAGAGCGAGGGTGGTGATGGATCAGTATAAAGAGCGAGGGTGGGAGTGGAGCAATATAAAGAGCGAGGGTGGTGGTGGATCAGTATAAAGAGCGAGGGTGGGAGTGGAGCAATATAAAGAGCGAGGGTGGGAGTGGAGCAGTATAAAGAGCGAGGGTGGGAGTGGAGCAATATAAAGTGCGAGGGTGGGAGTGGATCCGTATAAAGTGCGAGGGTGGGAGTGGAGCAATATAAAGAGCGAGGGTGGGAGTGCAGCAGTATAAAGAGCGAGGGTGGGAGTGGATCAGTATAAAGTGCGAGGGTGGGAGTGGAGCAATATAAAGAGCGTGGGTGGGAGTGCAGCAGTATAAAGAGCGAGGGTGGGAGTGGAGCGATCTCAAGAGCGAGGGTGGGAGTGGAGCAGTATAAAGAGCGAGGTCGGGAGTGGAGCAGCATAAAGAGAGAGGGTGGGAGTGGAGCAATATAAAGAGCGAGGGTGGGAGTGGAGCAGTATAAAGAGCGAGGGTGGGAGTGGAGCAGTATAAAGAGTGAGGGTGGGAGTGGAGCAGTATAAAGAGTGAGGGTGGGAGTGGAGCAGTATAAAGAGCGAGGGTGGGAGTGGAACAGTATAAAGAGTGAGGTTGGGAGTGGAGCAGTATAAAGAGTGAGGGTGGGAGTGGAGCAGTATAAAGAGCGAGTGTGGGAGTGGAGCAGTATAAAGAGTGAGGGTGGGAGTGGAGCAGTAGAAAGAGTGAGGTTGGGAGTGGAGCTGTATAAAGAGCGAGGTTGGGAGTGGAGCAGTATAAAGAGCGAGGGTGGGAGTGGAGCAGTATAAAGAGTGAGGGTGGGAGTGGAGCAGTATAAAGTGCGAGGTTGGGAGTGGATCAGTTTAAAGAGCGAGGGTGGTGATGGATCAGTATAAAGAGCGAGGGTGGGAGTGGAGCAATATAAAGAGCGAGGGTGGTGGTGGATCAGTATAAAGAGCGAGGGTGGGAGTCGAGCAATATAAAGAGCGAGGGTGGGAGTGGAGCAGTATAAAGAGCGAGGGTGGGAGTGGAGCAATATAAAGTGCGAGGGTGGGAGTGGATCCGTATAAAGTGCGAGGGTGGGAGTGGAGCAATATAAAGAGCTAGGGTGGGAGTGCAGCAGTATAAAGAGCGAGGGTGGGAGTGGATCAGTATAAAGTGCGAGAGTGGGAGTGGAGCAATATAAAGAGCGTGGGTGGGAGTGCAGCAGTATAAAGAGCGAGGGTGGGAGTGGAGCGATCTCAAGAGCGAGGGTGGGAGTGGAGCAGTATAAAGAGCAAGGTCGGGAGTGGAGCAGCATAAAGAGAGAGGGTGGGAGTGGAGCAATATAAAGAGCGAGGGTGGGAGTGGAGCAGTATAAAGAGCGAGGGTGGGAGTGGAGCAGTATAAAGAGTGAGGGTGGGAGTGGAGCAGTATAAAGAGTGAGGGTGGGAGTGGAGCAGTATAAAGAGCGAGGGTGGGAGTGGAACAGTATAAAGAGTGAGGTTGGGAGTGGAGCAGTATAAAGAGCGAGGGTGGGAGTGGAGCAGTATAAAGAGTGAGGGTGGGAGTGGGGCAGTATAAAGAGAGAGGGTGGGAGTGGAGCAGTATAAAGAGCGAGGTTGGCAGTTGAGCAGTATAAATCGCTTTTCTATTAGTGCAGCAGTATAAAAAGCGAGGTCAGGCATGGAGTTGTCTAAAGAGCGAGGGTGGGAGTGGAGCTGTATAAAGAGCAATTCGGGAGTGGAGTGATCAGAGAGGGTGAGGACAGCAGCAGAGCAGAGGTCTGTCTCTGTCGCTTTCTCTGTGAGTCAGTGAACGCAGGAGCGAATCGCTTTGTGATGTCACAGCACAAGGAGGTTTGCAGTGGGAGTGTACTGGAAAGCATTGAATTTCATTTTTTCAGTTTACAAAGTAAGTTCGATCAATTCATTCGTGTAAAGACTGAGCCACTTTGATAAAATATTTAAATATTTAACTTATTATATTTCACATATTGTATTCTGTATAATTTATCATGTAATTGTGATCAGTGTTTAATTAATCAGATATGGGGGATAAAGTTAAAATTAAATAAAGAAGGATAAGTAAACATTAGCGGGCTCCTAATTTTTCACTAAATTAAATTCTGTGATATATAAATAGTGAGTTAAGTAAAATGTTTTTGCGAACTTTTCTGTAAAATAATGTGACATCAGCAGAAGGGAACGAGCGGATTGGTGAGTAGCCGGTGAGTATTTATTTAAGTTTTAAATTTATTTCTCTTAATTTCGTTAACAATCTAATAAATTGAGAACTGGCAGGGCACCACAGCCCTGTGGAACACATATCCAGTCCCATGTGGGATCTCCATAATTACATCTGCCAGTCAACTGGAGGAATTTGAGCTCTGGGTTTTGGAGCTTGAAAAGCAGCTGGCATCACTGCAGTGCATCCTTGAGGCTGAGAGTTACGTTTCTGGAGGTAGTCACCCCTAATCTTAAGGATGAGCAGGTAGAGAGGGAATGGGTGACCACCAGACAGCGAAGGAGGACCAGGCAGGTAGTGTTGGAGTCCCCTGAGTACATTTCACTCTCTGTTCTCATTACTGGTGAGAGTGATGGGTCCTCTGGGGAGTGCAGCAAGAGCAAAATCCACAACACCACAAGTGGCTCAGCCGTACAGGAGGGCAGGAGGAAGGTTGGAAAAGCAATAGTGATAGGAGATTCTATAGTTAGGGGAATGGACAGGCTTTTCTGCTGTTGCAGACGTGATACCAGGATGGTATGTTGCCTCCCTGTGCCAGGGCAAAGGATGTCACTGAGTGGCTGCAGGGCACTATGAGGGAAAAGAGTGAACAGCCTGAGGCCATGGCCCATATCGGTACCAACGGCATAGGTAGAAAGAGGGATAAGGTCCTGCAGGCAGATTTTAGGGAGCTAGGAAAGAGACTAGCAAGCAGGATCTCAAGATTACTCCTGGTGCCTCCCACTAATGAGTGTAGAAATAGGACGATAGAGCAGATGAATGAGTGGCTGCAGAGATGTTACAGGAGGGAGGGTTTTAGATTTCTGGGACGTTGGACCAGTAATGGGGGAAGGTAGGACCTGTACAGGCCAGGCAGGTTACACCTGAACAGAGTTGGGACCAATGTCCTCACGCACAGTTTGCTAGTGCTGTTGGTGAGGGTTTAAGCTAAGTTGGTGAGTGGGTGGGAACCAGGAAGTAGCATTTGTAAGGAAGAACAAGTTGCATAAAGGATTGGGAGAGACAGATAGCACTAGAGTAAGAAATAGTAAGCTATTAGGTGGGGTCAGACTAAGAGGGAATGCCATAACATCTATGTTAGGTTTACAATGCTTGTATGTAAGTGCACAAAGTGTAGTAAATAAGGTTGGAGAGCTGCAGGCATAGATAACTACATGGAAATATGATATTGTGGCACACAGAAAAGGGCAGGACTGGGTACTAAATATTCCCGGATACAAGGTGCTCAGGAAAGATGTGGAAGGGAAGAAAAGAGGAGGGGTAGCTGCATTGATTAAGAAGAATATTACAGTGCTGGAGAGAGATGTCCTGGAGTGATCAAAGACAGAATCTACTTGGTTAGACCTAAGAAGCAATAGAAGTACCCTTACATTACTGTGTGTTTTCTATGGACCACCAACTAGTGGGAAAGATATAAAGGAGCAAATTTTCAGGGAAATTACAGAGAGGTGTAAAACTATAGAGTAGCAATAATGCAGGATTTTAATTATCCTAATATAAACTGGTATAGTAATAGTGTGAAGGCAGCGAGGATGAAGAGTTCTGAAGTGTGTTCAGGAGAATTTTCTTGATCAGTATGTTTCCAGCCCAATGAGGAAGGAGGCATTGCTGCATCTGATTCTAGGGAATGAAGCGGGTCAAGTGGAGCAAGTGTCAGTAGGGGAACATTTAGGGAACAGTAATCATAGTATCATAAGGTTTAGATTAGCTATGGAAAAGGACAAGGAGTAATCCAGAATAAAGATAATTAACTGGAGGAGAGCCGATTTTAGTGTGATGAGAACGGATCTGTTTCAGGTAAATTGGAATGAAAGATTGGCAGGCAAAACTGTAACGGAACAATGGACATTAAAGAGAAAATGGTTCAGGTACAGTTGAGGTTCTTTCCCATTAGGAGGAAAGGTAGGAAAATCAAAGCCAAAGCACCTTAGATGATGAACGAGATAGAAAATAAGGTGAACAACAACTTATATTTGTCTGTCACCTTTAACATAATAAAACGTCCCAAGGAGCTGAACAGGAGCATTATCAAACAAAATTTGACACCGGGCCATAAGGTGATATTAGGTCAGATGACCAATAGGTTGGCCAAAGAGCAAAGAGGTAGGTTTTAAGGAAGGTCTTAAAGGAGGAAAGTGAGATAAAGAGGCAGAGAGGTTTAGGGAGGGTATTCCAGAGCGTAGGGCCTAGGCACCAATGGTGGAGTGATTAAAATCCGGGATGCTCAAGAGTCCAGAATTAGATGAGCACAGGTATCTCGGAGGGTTGTGGGGCTGGAAAAGATTGCAAAAATAGGGAGGGGTGAGGCCTTGGAGGGATCTGAAAACAAGGATGCGAATTTTAAATTCAAGATGTTGCTTGATCAGGAGCCAATGCAAGTGAATGAGCGCAGGGATAATGTATGACCAGGATTTGGTGCAAGTTAAGTTACGGACAGCAGAATTTTGGATGACCTTTAGAGAGGGTAGAATGTGGGAGACCACCCAAGAGTCAATTGGAATAGTCAAGTACAGAGGCAATAAAGACATGAATGAGGGTTTCATCAGCAGATGAGCTGAAACAGGAGCGAAGCCAGGTAATGGAAATAGGTGGTGTTCGTGATGGTGCAAACATGTGATTGGAAACTCATCTCAGTATCAAATGTGACACCAAAAATGCAAACAGGCTGGTTTAATATCAGACTGTTGCCAGGGATGGGGATGGAGTAGGTAGCTAGGGAACGGAGTCTGGAGCAGGGACTGAAAACAATAGCTTTGGTCTTTCCGATATTTATTTGATGGAAATTTCTAGTCATCCACTATTGGATGTTGGATAAGCAGTCTGATAATTTAAGAACAGCAGAGGAATCGAGAAAGGTGGTGGTGAAGTATAGCAGCCATCAGTTTGAATATAGAGCATTCAGAAGGGAAGTGAAAAGGAAATAAGAAAGGCAAAGAGAGAGCATGAAAAGATATTGGCAGCTAACATAAAAGGAAATCCAAAGTCTTCTAGATGCTTATAAATAGTAAAAGGATAGTAAGAGGAAAGGTTGGGCTGATTAAGAAACAAAAAGGGGATCTATGCATGGAGACAGAAGGCATGACTGAGGTATTAAAGGAGACTCTTGCATTTGTCTTTACCATAGAAGACAGTGCTGCCAAAGTCACATTGAAAGACAAGGTAAATGTGATACTTGGTGGGCTAAAAATGATTAAACAGAGCGTTTTAGAAAGGCTGGCTGTACTTCAAGTTGATAAGTCACCTGGACTGGATGAGTTGCTTCCGAGGTTGCTGAGGGAAGTAAGGGTGAAAATTGCAGAGGTACTGGCCGTAATCTTCCAATCTTCCTTAGATAAAGGGGTGGTGTCAGAGGATTGGAGAATTGCAAATGTTACACTCTTGTTCAAAAAAGGATGTAAAAATAAACCCAGCAACTGCAGGCTCGTCAGTTTAACCTCAGTGGTGAGAAGGCTTTTAGAAATGATAGCCTGGGGCAAAATTAACAGTCACTTGGACAAGTGTGGATTAATTAAGGAAAGCCAGAACAGATTTATTAAAGGCAATTTGCATTTAACGAACTTGATTGAGTGTTTTGATGAGGTAACAGATGAGGGTAATGCAGTTAATGTGAGCTGGGATGCTGTGAGGCCCCCTGAGGCAGGGTCGGAGGTGGGGGGGCACAGAGTATCACGACGGGTGGCAGGGGGTGGTAGGGGGAGCAGTGGGGCGGAGGGCCTGTCACTTCCCCACCGCCCAGCGATCTTCCCGGGGGTGGGATAGGCTGACGACGGCCTTCTCACCCAGAGGCCAATTGAGGCCCTTAAGTGGCCTATTAATGGCCAATTAAGGGCTTATTCCCACTGCCTTGCGGGGGGCCTCCACTGCGCGGGCAGAACATCTTATAAAACAAGATACCCTCCCTACGGGCATGGGGGGGGGGGGGCCGCCTTCATGGGAAATTTTAACGAACTTGCTTGAGTGTTTTGATGAGGTAACAGATGAGGGTAATGCAGTTAATGTGAGCTGGGATGTTGTGAGGCCCCCTGAGGCAGGGTCGGAGGTGGGGGGGCACAGAGTATCATGACGGGTGTCAGGGGGGGTGGGGGAGCGGTGGGCCCTTACCCCTGGACTGCATGACCACCCTCCCATCTCCCCCTTGCTGGGGCCTTCTGGACTGGCCCCAGCGACTGTGCCTCACCTACCTCTGTTCCGGGGTTCAAGTGTTGGACCTGGATCTGAGGCCTCTGCTGTACTGGTTGTGGCCATCGCTCCCAGTGGCGCTGCCGATACTGCTGAGCTGCTGGTTCTGTGATTGGCCAGCATCTCTTGGAGGCATGATCCCTGTCCCTTTAAAGGTTCCCCCACCATCTTTTCGGCCTGGTGCCAGGAGACCCGCCTTCAGCACAAAATCCAGAACATGGTGTGCATGGATTTCCCAATGGTGTTTGATAAACTACATAATTGGCTTGCCAGGAAAGTTGAAGCCCATGGAATAAAGGGACAGTGGCAGCATGAATATGAAGTTGGCTGAGTGACAGGAAACAGAGTAATGGTGAATGGCTGTTTTTCATAGTAGAGGGAGGTATACAGTAGGGGGGGGGGGGGAACGTTTACGTAGCTAGTGGTTAGAATCTGAAATGCACTGCCTGAGAGTATGGCAGAGGCAGATTCAATCGTGGCTTTCATAAGGGAATTAGATAAGAACATAAGAGCATAAGAAATAGGAGCAGGAGTAGGCCATTCAGCCCCTCAAGCCTGCCCCGCCATTCAATAAGATCATGGCTGATCTGTCCCAGGCTTCAACTCCTCTTTCAGACCTGCTCCACATAACCCTTGACTCCCCACGATTTCAAAAATCTATCTACCTCCTCCTTAAATACCTCCTCCTTAGTGACCTCGCATCCAGAACTCTCTGAGGTAGAGAATTCTAGAGATTCACCACTCTCTGAGAGAAGAAATTTGTTCGCATCTCAGTTTTATTCTGTAACTATGTCCCCTAGTTCGAGATTCCACCACCAGTGGAAACATATTCTCAACGTCTACCCTGTCAAGCCCCCTTAGAATTTTATATGTTTCAATAAGATCACCTCTCATTCTTCTAAAACGCCAATGAATAAAGGCCTAACTTGTTGAGCCGTTCTTGATAAGACAACCCCTTCATCCCAAGAATCAGCCTAGTGAACCTTTTCTGAACTGCCTCCAATGCTAGTATATCCTTCCTTAAATATGGGGACCAAAACTGTACGCAGTACTCCAGGTGTGGCCTCACCAACACCCTGTACAGTTGTAACAAGACTTCCCTATTTTTAAACTCTAACCCCATAGCAACAAAGGCCAAAATTCCATTTGCCTTCCTAATTACTTGCTGCACCTGCATGCTAACTTTTTGTGTTTCATGTACAAGAACACCCAGATTCCTCTGTACTGCAGTATTTTATAGTCTTTCTCCATCTAAATAATCGTGTCTTTTTATTCTTCCTACAAAAGTGGATTACCTCACACTTTCCCACATTGAACACCATCTGCCAAATTTTT
The DNA here is from genome assembly GCF_036365525.1 of Heterodontus francisci. Classification (NCBI taxonomy): domain Eukaryota; kingdom Metazoa; phylum Chordata; class Chondrichthyes; order Heterodontiformes; family Heterodontidae; genus Heterodontus; species Heterodontus francisci. The sequence goes on along the minus strand of NC_090376.1, from coordinate 153,306,557 downwards.
GCCTACTCACTTAACCTATCTGTATCCCTTTGCAGGTTCTTTGTGTCCTCATCACATCATGCCTTCCCACCTATTTTTATATCATCAGCAAATTTGGATACATTACACTCCGTCCCTTCCTCCAAGTCATTAATGTAGATAGTAAATAGTTGAGGCCCTAGGACCGATCCTTCTGGCATCCCACTAGTTACGGCTTTCCAACTTGAAAAAGACCCATTAATCCTGACTCTCTGCCTTCTGTATGTTAGTCAATCCTCAATCCATGCCAACACATTACCCCCAATACCCTGAGCTCTTATTTTGTGCAATAACCTTTTATGTGGCACCTTATCAAAAGCCTTCTGAAAATCCAAATACACTACATCTACTGGTTCCCCTTTATCCACTTGTTATATCCTCAAAGAACTCTAACAAATGTGTCAAACATGATTTCCCTTTCATAAAACCATGTTGACTCTGTTTGATTGCATTATGTTTTCCTAAATGTCCTGCTATTTCTTCCTTAATAATGGACTCTAGCATTTTCCCAATGACTGATGTTAAGCTAACTGGTCTGTAGTTTCCTGCTTTCTGCCTCCCTCCTTTCTTGAATAGGGGTGTCACATTAGCGGTTTTCCAATCCGCTGGTACCCTACCGGAATCCAGTGAGTTTTGGTATATTACGATCAATGCCTCCACTATCTCTGCAGCCACTTCTTTGAAAACCCTTGGATGCAGGCCATCAGGTCCTGGTGACTTATCTGCCTTTAGTCCCATTAGTTTGTCAAGCACCTTTTCCCTCGTGATAGAGATTGTAAAAAGTTCCTCCCTCCCATTTACATGCTTCTCATCTACTAGTGCTGGGATGTTTATAGTGTCCTCCACCGTGAAGACCGATGCAAAATATTGGTTTAAATTATCTTCCATTTCCCTGTTCCCTGTTATTAATTCCCCAGTCACATCCTCTAAGGGTCCCACACTTACTTTAGCTACTCTCTTCCTTTTTATATACCCGTAGAAGCTGTTTGTTTTTATATTTCTTGCCAATTTACTCTCATAATCAATTTTCTCCCTCTTGCAGAGAGCCAGCATAGACATGAAGGGTTGAATGGCCTCTTTCTATGCTGTAACTATTCTACGATTCTATGAAACTATTTCTGCTGGTTAGTGAGCATAGGATAAGGGGGCATAGTCTAAAAATTAGAGCCAGACCTTCAAAGAGTGAAATTAGGAAACAGTTCTGTAGACAAAGGGTGGTCGACGTTTGAGACTCTCTTCTTTAAAGTGGCATTTGATGCTGGATCAATTATTAATTTTAAATCTGAGATTGATGGATTTTTGTTAACTAAAGGTATTAAGGAATCTGGGGCAAAAGCGGGTATATGGAGTTAGGTCACAGATCAGCCACTATTTTATTGAATAGCAGAACAGGCTTGAGGGGCTAAATCACCTACTGCTGTTCATATATTCCTATGAATTCACCAACATCAATTTCCTGGGAGTTGCCATTGACCAGAAATTCACCGGAATCAGCCACATAAATGGTGCAGCTACCTGAGCCGGGGATCTGCAGCAAGTAGCTCACCTCCTGGTTCCCCAAATCCTCTCCACCATTGACTATGCACAAGCTAGGGGTGTGATGGAATACTCATCAGTTGCTTGGATGAGTGCAACTGCAACTAGACTGAAGAAGCTCAACAGCATCCAGGACAAAGCAGTCCGCTTGGTTGTCAGCAATGCGGAGTACCTTCATCACCTGGACTACAGCGATTCAAGAAGGCGGTGCATTACCAACTTCTCAAGGCACACTAGGGATGGGCAATAAATGCTATCCTCACTACCGACATCCATTTGTCAAGAATGATTTTTTTTAACAATTGCATTGTTCAAGTATTCTAGTCATTCCCAGCCATAAGTGCTTGCTGCGATACCAAACAAAGAGCACCTGACTACCAGACCAGAAAGTGAGAGAAGATAATAAGCACCATGAATCTGTTAATGACTGTAGTGGCATAAAATCTTTTGTTAACTGCTGTATTTGTATTCCTACTGGCTTAATTATAAGCATATTTAATGGAGAACATAACCCTAACTGTCACTTCAGCTATAATTTCTGCTAAAAGAAAGGATAACAGATCTTTAAGATTGTGCTACAGACTGTAGCACAGTGAGGGTTCAGTAATGTCAAGTGGATTATAAACAGCAACAAATCTTTGAATGTGTTAAAGGTTCCAGAAACATTGTTATTAAAACAACATATTTGAAACATCATCAACCATGGACAAGATTTTTCAAATATATATTTTTTTAAATTTCTCATGCAGTCACAGTGACAAGGAACCAAAGTCTTGTCCATGGTTGATGGTATTTGAAATATGTAGTTTTAACAGTGAGGAAAGAGAATATGGAGGAAATTATTGTCAATAGTACCCGGAGCATTTCAGTGTAGTTGTAGATTTACTGTTTTTTGAGTTGTTGTACCTTGGGTGAAGTGATAGCATATGGGCCACTAGCTATGATCTTACACATGGTTACCTTGGAGGTGGCTACTAATGTACATTATGGCTCGTATTTAGTATTATTTGATTCTTTGCTAGTCTTATGGCTGAAATGTATAATAAAATAATATATAAAATAAAATTTTAATCAAGCTGCATTTTTCACTTTCTTTAATAATTTTGATTTAAGCATTCCTGATATGGCTGTACAGATAAATACTTCAACCCATTGAGTAGTTGGAGGATGGTTACAGTCAGGTAAGTACAATGAAAAATACAAATGTAAGGAAAATTCCACTGAAAAGAACTGAGAAAGCTGTTTAACCTTTAATAGGAGCAGCATCTGTCTCCTGTTTTATCTTCTTCCTGGAGCATCAATTCCTATAGAGCAGTAAAACTCATTCCTCCCGAAACAGAACCGCTGTTTTTTTTTTAAGAGATACAGCACTGAAACAGGCCCTTCGGCCCACCGAGTCTGTGCCGACCATCAACCACCCATTTATACTATTCCTACATTAATCCCATATTCCCTACCACATCCCCACCATTCTCCTACAACCTACCTACACTAGGAGCAATTTACAATGGCCAATTTACCTATCAACCTGCAAGTCTTTGGCTGTGGGAGGAAACCGGAGCACCCGGCAGAAACCCACGCAAAGTAAAACAATTTTTTATGCAGTGAATTGGAATGTATGTGCAGGTGCATTGCTGGAATTTAACCAGCTGAAACTTTGCACTTTAACAGCCAGCATCAACCTACTCATAGGACAATAACTTGCAAGGTTATCTAGAACTGAGTGGGAAGAATCCCAACCTTGTGACCGCATTGCCATAATTGATATAAAATAATATAATTTAATTTCCTTAATTAATTAAAAATGGTCAGTTTTGATAGTTTAGTGAGTTTTTTTAATGATAAATGTTCAATATTACATAAAAGGTCGAAGAACGACACGCCAAGTAGGGTGATGATATTATACCCAGAATGTATTGCAGGCAAGGTAAGAAACAGCATATGTGATGAAAAAGTGCAACATTACAATCAGAACATCTTTACAACCAAGTAGCATGTGGTTCAGGATGGACAATCAGCAGGGTGCAGAATTTATGATTAGCAATTAATATTGATTATTTTGAAATAAATAAGAAACTAGCTTAACTATATCATAGTATAATGTGTATATATGTATAATACTTCAATGTAACATGTACATATTCAAAAAGGGGAGAATTTACAGTGCTGGGAAATGATAGAGAGGGCTGAATTTAGTTGAGCCAGCCGGGGTTCCGGCGCCAGGCCATAAAAGTGAGGGGAATCTTGCCTCGGCCCTTTGGAGCCCTCCTGGTGCAATTCAGTACTGCTTGGGCAATTAACTGCCCAGCACCAGGATCCCCAGCCCTTTAAGGATGGGAGTGGTGGCCATTACCGATACTACACCAGGCCTGGGACCAGGCCCAGTGCTGGAGCCCCAGACCCAAGGTAAGTGAGGCGGGCTCACCAGCACACCAGACCAGTCCGATAGGCCCCAGTGATTGGAGGGGGGGGGGGGGGGAGGCAGGGGAGGGAGGGCATTGAGAGCAGGAGGAGTGGTTAATGGAGGGGTGGACTTTGCCACCAGGGGCCCTCCATGGACCACAGAGTACCCATAGAGGAGGCCCCCCCAACCCCACAGGAAGGCTGCCTTGTTTCACTGGGTGACCTTCCCACATGGTGGAGGTCTCCCCCGCCACTGGTTTAATTCCAGCAGGAAGAAGCCCTTAAGTGGCTACTGATTGGCCACCTATGGGTCTCAATTGATCTCTGAGTGGAAAGGCCGTCTTTAGACTTTCCCGCCCCCTACTTCATTGAGGTGTGATGGGAAAGTGCCCCTCGCCTTCCGTTGCAATTTTATGGGCCCCCCTGCCTCCTAACCCGTCTCCTGGGGCCCATTAAATTCCACTCATGGTGTGCCACTCTCGCCAGTTACAGCATCTGACAAAATAAAAATATGACCTGACACACAGCAACGCGCCCTCCGCAGTGTTTCTGCTGCACACTGGCATTGATACTGGCTAATATGTTTCCCATTTCTATCTTTATAGCCTTGTAAGAGAAATTTGCCAAATTAGTGTTAATTTGAGAAGAGCTTTGGAGTGTAGACTAGATTCCAATGAAAATCTAAGGGGACGGTTGAAAGTAATTTTATTTAGAATATTTTATTCAGAATTCTATCCTTTGAGGAAAAAAAAGCTCATTCCTCTGTCTGGTCTGGATTTGAACCCAGGTCCCAGATATAAAATTGTAGTATACCCAGGCCCCCTGCAGCAATATACAGTACTTAATTTTCAAATGAAGAGTAATTTCAGTCTCTATTTTTCATCTAAATTACATCAACTGCAGGCAATCTTAACTAGAACGGAATTCTGTTCCATATAAGTCCAATTCTGCAAAAAATTAAATACACAAAACTAGAACTCCAGAAAATCAGAACTATTACTGGTTATGTAAGCTGCAAAACTGGTACTTGCCAGCAATTTATACATATTAGGGTTTTGTTAGTAATTTGCTCCTAATTAGAAGGGTCTCCGTGTGAACTGGTTTGCAACTCATGTTTTAATCAAATCTGTTAAAACGCAGTGAAATTAAATCATTTGTTAACATATCAAGAAAGAGCCCAATTTCATCCTCTTCTTGGGGGCGCGATATATCCCATTCATTTTAGTTAGGATGGTCAGACATGAAAAAGATTCCCTCTCACTCAACCTTATCCAACAACTAGGTAAGTCTGAAATAGGATCGAATGAAAAGGAAAATGCATCTTCCATATCTAGTGGTTTGTAACAAACGCTTTTGTATTTGAGACATATGTTTTTTTTTTGTTAATGCATCATATGAGATAAAATGTTACTTAAATATACATTGAACCCCTCGAAACTCCAGATGTGCTAAGTGCGTGTATTGTGCATTTAAGATTTTAATCGGTTGGTTGTATTGTTTTCCACGTTGCCTGTCTTTGTTCTCTTTAAGGCATTTCCTACAGTTAATTTGTTAAAGCAGAGCGCCTTCCACAGAATGGAGGACAGGTAAAACTCATTCTCTCTTCCTCTCCCTCTCTGGTTTTCGCCTCGCAGCACGCCAGGATAAGCTCCGAGATGTAATGTCATTAAATTGCAAATGCTTTTTCATTTCCGACACACACTGTTTACTTATCTGGGAAAAACATATGTTCAGCGGAATCCGTTAAATTCTACCTATTGCCTCGGGTAAAAAGTGCAATGGAAACGCACCCACTGAGCTTTTTCTCTCTTTTTTTGGCACTTTCGTTATCTACAAGACTGCTTAGCAGAGAACTGAAAATGAAGATACAGTATTTGATTAGGCAGAACAGTGAACAAAATTCACACTATGAGGGTCACTTCATTGCAAATGATTTTCCCTCTACATCTGCATAAATTACTATTTTAAAGCATCAGAAGAGCCTGTATATTTTTCTCACTCTGTCAAACATTTAATTTCACGCGGGATGTTCTGAATATGCTGAATTCATATCTTGGATGCACTTTTAGCCAAGAGGAGGAATGCAAAATGAAAGATAAAATGATGCGATTTTGCACTACAAGCCCATTAGCGACGGGATTATCATATTTCCCTGTTTACTCCTGAAAATACATCATTTGTCTCCAAATATCTTCTTGGTTTTTAAAATATCAACCTATGTTTTTTTAAATAATGGAAGCAAATCTTTACAGATACTGCGAGCAATAATTTTCTTTAATTTGACTTCCTTTTACTTGGTGGTATAACTGGAAATGCAATTTTGTAGGAAAATCACATTTTCAGATAAAACAGTCTATAGCTAACAAGTTTCAGAATTAGAACGGCTGTGATATTTCTTTACATTGGATTCAACCTTTTGGATATCAGATAAACTAAATAATACTATTTGCTATACCCACAGCTTATAAAATTATGCAAATTTAAGTTGCAGGTGTTTTTTTTACAAAATAAAAGTTTATTTTTATGCGCATTTTGCTTAGATTTCTTGCCCCAAGGGCTTCTCCATGGGTCTTTTGTATCAGTCATTAGCCAACAGTATGTGTACTTAGCAGGTCCAGTTGCCTAGGCCAATAATTTGAGTAGGCAAATTTCCACAACAGTTTCAATCTGTCACTAGCTACCAGGAGGCAAGTCATAATTGGGCCAGTTGGCTGGGTCACTGATTTCTTTTGCCGATCTTTATAAATACTCAGTACCAGTCTACAGTCAGCCAACAGGAGAAGAAAGTCAGCTAGCTCAGTCATCAGTAGCTTATCAAAAAAGGTCTTGAGTTTAAAACCTGGGACGGCTTGCGTAGTCTCTCAGCCTCACAAAATACCATGTCTTAAAATATGGGGAAAACAGGACATTGCAGGAATTGAACAATGCGGTGAAGCAACAGAGCTCACCACTAATCACAAAGGTTTAGCAATGGCTGTGGCATAGACTTTCCCTCTTTCCTGATGTCAGTTTGAATCTGGTGCCAAGTCAAGGGGATCTTCAGGCACCTAGCAACAGTAATGTCATCAAGCAGGTTAAGCAGCCAATCACATTGGAGTATTCTAACAGACAGCAAACAAGTAAGTAAAAATTACTGTATCCCTTCACTTCTACTTTTTCAATTTTACATATAGTGAAATAAATGATTGGAACATACACATGGGATTAAGGTAGAAGCTAAAATATAAACAATTGTAAAAAAATTAAAAATATGTGAAATTTCTTATCAAATAAATTTGACATGCAACAAATATTACATAACTCTTTGAGGACCACTGAGGTTGTTGAGCCATAATTATAAACTTTTTCTCGTCATTTAATGATTTCTCATTGCAGTTTGGTGCGGGAGCGAGGGGTGGGGGAAGGCAATCCTCAATAACACACGCTCTGGAGAAACATAGAATTGCTGACACCAACTTCTGGATTTCTGGATTTATCTGTGCATGTGTAGACTCCAAAGGTTGTTTTCAGTTTCAGAGGTGTAATGATAGTAAACACTGACAGTTTTGCTGTCATTATTACCACAAAATCCAGGCCAGTGTTACAGAATATTCAACATTTGAGCACAATCCAAGTGGACACTGACGTGGAGTGCCGCACTTAGAGGTGTTGTCCTTTAGATGACAATTAAAATGATGTTCCATCTGCCTGCTTTGGATAGTAAAGATCTAATAGTACAGTTGTCCAAACTGCTGCTTAGGAGCCACATATGGTTCCAGAGACATGGCAATCCTGCTTTCTAAGTCCAAGCAACTCAATCTTATTTATGTTTTTGTTTCTTCCTAGCTTGTTTGAATTTTGTGGGCCTGGAGGTTTAGAAAGAGCTGTTCTTAGTGCTGTTGCCTCATTGGCAGATAAATCCTAAATCAGTACACCAAGACCTGTTAGCAACTTGAGATAATATGCAACTTAAAAGGAACATAAATTTAAACTTTATAATGTGGTCCTGCAACCCTAACAGATGCTTAGAAATTTAAAGCTTTTTTGACAAAAGTTCACATACCTGAAAAGCTAACTCTTGTTTCTCTCTCTGCAGTTGCTGTCTGGACCAATGAGTATTTCTGTTTGAATTTCTGTTTATATTTCTTCTGTTTATATTCCAGATTTCCAGCATCTGCAGTATTTTGCATTTTATGTACTTTTTTTTTGTCTTAGAGCTAAAGGGATCAAGGGATATGGGGAACAGGGTTCTGAGTTTGGATGATTATTCATGATCGTATTGAATGGCGGAGCAGACTCGAAGGGCCAAATAGCCTACTCCTGCCCCTATTTTTCTATGTTTCTATGCACAAATGAGCCTGACCTTCAAGGAAAACTCTCTCTCAACAGGGCTTGCTAGCTGAAGTAGTTCAGTCAAATACAAAAGATTGGACATCCATCCAAGGTGAGGCTTTCTCCAGTGGTGCCAGATGAATTAAGTAATAGTGACCCATAATATTCAAATCCAATTGTCTAGGAAATCAATGAGTTTTTCCATGACCTATTGCTATTAATATTAGTTGAATAGATTGCCCTCAGTCTTTCAACAACTTGCATTTATGTAACACCTTTATGGTAGTAAAACATCCCAAGGAGCATTATCGAACAAAATTGAACACTGAGCTACATAAGGGGATATTAGGACAGATGACCAAAAGCTTGGTCAGAGCTAGGTTTTAAGGAACGTCTTAAAAGAGGAAAGAAATGTAGAGAGGGGGAGAGGTTTAGGGAGGGTATTCCAGGTTTCAGAACTTGGCACCTGATTGCACAGCTGCCAATGGTGGAGCATTTAACATCAGGGGTGCGTAAGAGGCCAGAATTGGAGAAGCACAGATATCTCACAGAGTTGCAGAACTGGAGGAGGTTACATGGATAGGGAAGGATAAGCTGATTGAGGGACTTGAAAACAAGGATGAGAATTTTAAAACTTGAAGCGTTACTTAATTGGGAGCCCGTCAACAAGCACAAGTGTGATGGGTGAATGGGACTTGGTGTGAGTTAGGATGCAGGCTATGTTTTGAATGATCTTAAGTTTATAGAGGGTTGAAAATGGGATTCTGGCGAAGAGTGCATTGGAATAATCAAATCTGGAGCAAACAAAGACATGGTTGAGGTTTTCAGCAGCAGAAGAACTGAGGCGGGGTGGAGTCAGGTAATGTTATACAAGTGGAAATAGGCAGTCTTTGTGATGGCTTGGATGTATGGCCAGAATCTCATCTTGGGGTCAAATAGCACACCAAGGTTGCAAACAGTCTGGCTTATTTTCAAATAATTGCCAGGGAGAGGGATGCAGTCAGTAGCTCGGGAATGGAGTTTGTGTCGGGGAACGAAGACAATGGCTTCTGTCTTCCCATTATTTAGTTGAAGGAAATTTCTGCACATCTAGTACTGGATGTCAGACAAGCAGTCTGATATTTTAAAGACAGTGTAGGGGTTGAGAGAGGTGGTAGTGTGGTAGAGGTGGGTGTCATCAGGGTACACGTGGAACCTGATTTTTTAGTTTAGTTTAGAGATACAGCACTGAAACAGGCCCTTCGGCCCACCGAGTCTGTGCCGACCATCAACCACCCATTTATGCTAATCCTACACTAATCCCATATTCCTACCACATCCCCACTTGTCCCTATATTTCCCTACCGCCTACCTACACTAGGGGCAATTTATAATGGCCAATTTACCTACCAACCTGCAAGTCTTTTGGCTTGTGGGAGGAAACCGGAGCACCCGGAGGAAACCCACGCAGACACAAGGAGAATTTGCAAACTCCACACAGGCAGTACCCAGAATTGAACCTGGGTCGCTGGAGCTGTGAGGCCACAGTGCTAACCACTGCGCCACTGTGTCGCCCGATGTTGTGTTAATACTGCAAAAGGCTGCAGACTGTTCAAGAAGGATGACCCTAATGCCCGTAACAGAATTTTATACTTATTATAGCTCTTAACTGTACCATTTTAATTTTAGGTGACAGGAATTACACAGTACTACTGCAAAAAGCAGCAGTGCTACATAAGACTCCCCAAGCTGGCAAAGCCAGCAGATTTGGTAAACCATTTTCCCACTCAAATTCCATCTTTTCATCACATTATAGGTTGAGGTAGAATATTCATTGATCTCCCAACTTTTCTCTCCTCTCCTGAAAGCAATCTTCTTCTTCTTTGGCCTCCTTGTCTCGGGAGACAATGGGTAAGTGCCTGCAGGTGGTCAGTGGTTTGTGGAGCAGCGCCTGGAGTGGCACTAAAGGCCAATACTGGAGTGACAGACTCTTCCACAGGTGCTGCAGATAAAATTGGTTGTCAGGGCTGTTTCACAGTTGGCTCTCCCCTTGCGCTTCTGTCTTTTTTCCTGCCAACTGCCAAGTCTCTTCGATTCCCCACACTTTAGCCCCGTCTTTATGGCTGCCCGCCAGCTCTGGCGATCGCTGGCAACTGACTCCCACGACTTGTGATCAATGTCACAGGATTTCATGTCGCGTTTGCAGCCGTCTTTAAAGCAGAGACATGGACGGCCGGTGGGTCTGATACCAGTGACTAGCTCGCTGTACAATGGGGATCTTGCCATCTTCCATGCGGCTCACATGGCCAAGCCATCTCAAGCGCCGCTGACTCAGTAGGTTGTATAAGCTGGGGATGTTGGCCGCCTCGAGGACTTCTGTGTTGGAGATACGGTCCTGCCACCTGATGCCAAGGATTCTCCGGAGGCAGCGAAGATGGAATGAATTGAGACGTCGCTCCTGGTTGACATACGTTGTCCAGGCCTCGCTGCCATAGAGCAAGGTACTGAGGACACAGGCTTGATACACGCGGACTTTTGTGTTCTGTGTTAGTGCGCCATTTTCCCACACTCTCTTGGCCAGTCTGGACATAGCAGTGCTACATAAGACTCCCCAAGCTGGAAAAAAACAGCAGATTTGGTAAACCATTTTCCCACTCAAATTCAATCTTTTCATCACATTATAGGTTGAGGTAGAATATTCATTGATCTCCCAACTTTTCTCTCCTCTCCTGAAAGCAATCACTTATGCTGGAATGCAGTTCCACAGGTATCAGCACATCTGCCACTTTGTTGAATCCACTATTCATCCATTTTTTGCCTGAGTATTCAGTGGTGGCAGGCTATTTGACTGTGGGTGTGATTTATAGTACTGAACAGATCTCTTGGCAAAATTATTTTATAAGGCATCACAAGCTCTTTTCTTGTTAACTCAAAAAATATACTTCTATTGCAAATAAAGAAACAAAAGGAATAAGCCATCCAAGACCACATATTAACTCAGCCTAGGAGACAAATTTACAACTATCCCAGAATACTAATAATTAACAGGAGGGATAACCTAGAACTAAGTAGGGGGCATGGAGGAAAGCTGGACAGTATTTTATACTCTCACAGGCAAATGCCCTATATGTGAAAGTGATAGTTGGTTCAGCCTGAGTTTTGAATATTTGGATATTCTACTGTTGAGTTTTCAGTAGTTCGACTTTGTTGTGACTGTTCCTTTTAAATTTGCCACCATTAACAACATTGGCTGACCAGAGAGTATTTGATGGACAGTTATGTTTCACTTGCTGCAGGCAGCACTCACTTGATTGATTAATTAATACAGTCTTTATTCAACAGTTTAAGTTTCAACAGTAAATGGAATCACACTTGAAATATTTAATTGACAGATTTCTCAAATATGTGGTATAACTACATTCTGGATCGTGCGACGTTGTCCTGCAATCTAATAATGACGACATCAGACTGACCCAGATTGCAGACAGAGCTTCAGCAGAAAATAAAAATGCAACATAAACTTTTTGAAAAAATATTTGAAATAAATTTTCCTTTGTGTAATATACCTTTACAATGTAGATTGTATAATTGTGAGTATTAAGCATTTAATATTCCAGTACAATCGTAGTATTATATCTATTTCCCAAGCATGGAAACACTTCAGATGCATATTAATTTTTGACTTTTTTTTTGACATAGCCTTAAAGGTACAATCTGTGATTCAGTTCGAGACACAAAGATGTGGCTGTGCCTACAGGTAACACAATCATTTTTATTTATGGACTAGGTACAGGTTGAACCCTACATCCAACCTTCTTCCAATTGACCATGCATATTAAGGAATGGCAGCCTAGAGCAAGGCACATCAATAGGGATTGCACTGCAAAAAGAGGATGACTTAAAATGACATTTGTGAGAAAAAGGCTGCTGTTTGCATTGAGAAGTGAAATTTTAATTACAAACTAAGTTTAAAAAAAATGGTCAATGGAAAGAGAGACCTTCTTACTCTTGGGAGGTCGGGGGGGTGAGGGGTGCGGTCATGATCCATCCTGAGATTCGAGCCAAATTAGAAAGCTCAACTGTGTCTAATCTGCACAATTATTTAAACTTCAAAATTATATCAATGTTTGGTGTACCCAAGGTGAAAATTGAACTTGTGCGCATGTTCACACATCAGGTGCCAATGTGCATATTTACATCTATGAATATGTGCCTTCAACCATGTTGTAGAAAATTGTGCTGAAGGTCTTTATTTCCCTCTTTTAGAATTTTCAGTCTGGAGAATTAGATATTAAAGACATACGGAAGTATTTTAATGTGGAAGTAGTTTTTTTATTTCCATAACTAATCAAATCATTGTCAAAGTTATAATTAAAGTTTCATCATTCCAAAATTGAACCTTGAATGTTTTTTTTTCCTCTTCCAAAACACCCTATGACCATTGGATTTCAAGAACCTAAGGACATAATTGACAAGTTTAGCTACTTGTCAACTAGGTCACAAGAATGAGGACTTCCATATAGAAATTAATTGTTGGAAAAAATATTAAATTAATCCCCACCCTGCAAGTATACATATCTCTTGGCAATTGACCATGTAGTAACATTGCCAATATCACCACACCCTTTGGCTGGTAAAAGCTGTGCAATGGCTTCTGTGAGGAATCAAAGTGTGAAAAATTAGACAACATTTTCAAAAGACTTATGAGAAATAAATGTCCATGAATCTCAACAGTTAAAAGTATTTTTTCTGATAAGTTTTAGTTTTGCCATGGACTGAGGTGATAACATGTTTATGGCATAATTAATATTTTCAGCTTCAATGATATAACATGACAAACACATTAAATAAAATACATTAGCTATGATAAAAAAGGAACAACTGCAAACAAATCAAAAACATTCCTGTATTAATTTCGAATAACTTCTGCATGAGACCAAGCTATGTACAGAAACCAATTCTTATGTAAATGTAAACATGATTAAAGTTTTTTTTTAAAAAAAGCGCATTATTACATTCCATTTGCAACATGAACATGCTCTTCCTGCAATTACACTATACTACAGAGATTGTCACTCCTGTATGTCAATAAACTTCAACTTATTACCTATCCATTCCAAAAATGTTTTCTTTTAACAAAGAGTTCTGTATTCCGTTCCTGAATTCATTGATTCAAATACATTTGACAGTGATGTGCAATTGCAAATGACTTAACCTTGACTGTTTTAAACAATCAGGGAATGGAGATCCACTTGCAACAAAATATTTCCAAACGTGGGCCCCTTGCTGATTATAACTCACTACATGCAGTAAATAGCAAGTCTTTCTTTAGCCATTTAGTTCCATCACTAGGACTGGTAGCGACTTCTGTATCCAGATGACATAGTAAGTGGTAGTGTAACTGAGGATAGCGATGAAACCTCCCAGTAAAGACTCCGAGAAATGAAGAGTCGGTACAAGATGACCATGGAAATGGACTGACAGAGAGTAACAGCAATAATGATAATCTGGGGACAAATGACATTTTATTTTTACTAAATGCTGATACTGTGATTTGTAATGTTTGTACAATTTTCAAGATACAATATCCTTTTTAAAATCAACAAAAACAACCATTAACAGAAAATGCTGGAAATACTCAGTAGGTCAGGCAGCATCTGTGGACAGAGAAACAGAGTTAATATTTCAGGTAGATGAACTTGAGATCAAGATAGGTACAGAAACCAATTCTGATGTAAATATAAAAATGATTAAAGTTTTTAAAAAAAAACACATTATGACTTCCAATTTGCACATTATAACATCCATTATCATGCTTTTCCTGTCATTAGGTTATACTACAAAGACTGTCATTCTTGTCCAAAAATAAGCTTCAACTTATCAATATAAAATCAGTGCTGGAAATACTCAGCAGGTCTGGCAGCATCTATGGAGAGAGAAACAGAGTTAACGCTTCAGGTTGATGACTTTTCAACCCTGATGAAAGGTCATCGATCTCAAACGCTAACTCTGTTTCTCTCTCCACAGATACTGCCAGACCTCCTGAGTATTTTCAGAACTTTCTGATTTTATTTCAGATTTCCACCATCCACTTTTATTTTAGCTTCAACTTATTACCTGTTCATTCCAACAGTTATCGACCTGAAATGTTAACTCTGCTCCTCTCTCCAGGAATGCTGCCAGACCTGCTGAGTGTTTCCAGCGTTTTCTATTTTAGTTTAGTTTAGTTTAGAGATACAGCACTGAAACAGGCCCTTCGGCCCACCGAGTCTGTGCCGACCATCAACCACCCATTTATACTAATCCTACACTAATCCCATATTCCTACCACATCCCCACCTGTCCCTATATTTCCCTACCACCTACCTATACTGGGGGCAATTTATAATGGCCAATTAACCTATCAACCTGCAAGTCTTTGGCATGTGGGAGGAAACCGGAGCACCCGGAGGAAACCCATGCAGACACAGGGAGAACTTGCAAACTCCACACAGGCAGTACCCAGAATTGAACCCGGGTCGCTGGTGCTGTGAGGCTGCGGTGCTAACCACTGCGCCACTGTGCCGCCCCAGATTTCCAGCATCTGCAATATTTTGCTTTTGTAAACAAATATTAAGCTATGAATGAAGTCTACAAACACTTCTTCAATTACAATTTAGTGTCCCAGAATTCCAGCATTTTTGGAATTTTAAAATGTACAGCAGAGATTTATGTAGGCTGCGTATTTGCTAATTCTCCAACCTTATCAAAGCAGTAGGTCCTAATCAGATTATTATAGCACATCCAGTTCAAAACGCCTTCCTTTCACAACTCTTATATATTTCAGTAGTAAACCTCAAGTTAAAGACTCTACTTAGAGGCAAGCAAACATAAAAAAATTAGCAGAATTAAAAAAAAATGTGGATCTATTCCTTTGCAACAAGCTTCCATCTATTTTTTATGAAAATACTTTTGCTTCAGGGATTTAAAAATAATGTTTATTTTTTTCCTTCCTCTCTGAAAGAGTCAATTAATACCAGTGATCCAATCTGGAATGGATACCAACTCCCATCTAAATACCATGGCCAATTGGCTATTCTCTATGTGGACTATTCCACTGAGGACACAAAGCCTGTCCTTACTTAATGTCCTCTTTCCTACTAGAGTTTTTCAATGCAATCCAGTGGATTGCTTCCCCTATTTAGCCCAGAGTACTGAGGCCAATTATAAATAGGAAAGTGAGAATACAGAAAGTGAAAAGCCCATGATCCATCAAGACTGTACCTTCAATAGATAATGTATAACACAGAATCATTTGCCCAACAAGTTCTGTAAAGTTTCTCCCTCTGTTCCCACAGGTAAAAAGAGAAATCATCCACTGAAACTTACATCATATATTATGTATTGTTTACTATCTGCTTTCTTTAGTTGCCATTTACACAATTAAAATAGCTTACAAATCATCATATTCCTTACAGCATTTGATGAACCTTACATTAGAATCTCAATTCTGTTCTCTATCAGATATTTATCCAGTTTTTTGTTTGTAAAGTTGTCAGTAGTGCTATTAAGTAGCACTTACCAACACCCTGCTCACCAATGCTCAGTCTGGGTTCTGCTGGGACAACTTGGCTCTGGACTTCATCACTGCCTTGGTCCAAACATGGACCAAGGAGCTGGATTCCAGAGGTGAGGTGAGACTGACTTCCCTTGACACCAAGGCAGCACTTTACCGAGTATGGCATCAAGGAGCTCTTGTAAGTTGAAGTTAATAGGAATCAGGGGGAAAACTCTCCACTGGCTGGAGTCATACCTCGTACAAAGGAAGATGGTTGTGGTGTTGTAGGCCAATCATTTCAGCCCTGGTACATCGCTGCAGGAGTTTCTCAGGGTAGTGTCTTAGGCCCATCCACGTTCAGCTGCTTCATCAATGCCCATCATAAGGTCAGAAGTGGGCATGTTCACGAATGATTACACTCTTCAGTTCCATTCGCAACTTCTCCGATAATGAAACAGCCTGTGACTGCATGCAGCAAGACCTGGAAAACATTCAGGCTTGGGCTGATAATGGCAAGTACCATACACGCCACACAAGTGCCATGCAGCAACCATCTCCAATAAGAGAGAGTCTAACCACTTCCCTTTGACATTCAGCAGCATTACCATCACTGAATCTCTCATCATCAAGATCCTGGGGGTCACCAATACTTCCACAGTGGAAAGGATGGGCTACAAACTCTGTGTGATGCCCTGCACCATATTAGAGCCAGACTCCACTATGCTCCTTGACAGCGACAGAGGCTGTCTGGCAGACTTGCCAATGCACCAAGCATCTCCGTGTGCATGCTCATCGGCATTCTCCTGTCTGCCACCACACTGAAGTCCTCATCTGAGACCTATCTGCAACTTCACCCTGCGGTGGGCTGGCACACGACCTATCCTTTCACCCTGGCTGCAGATCCAGTAAAGCATGGTGACTCATCATGTGCAGATCCCAACATTATACTACCCTCTAAAGTTTGTGCAATGACAGTATCTGAGCTGGTGGCTGTGACTGTCAGTTCAAGCGATGGTACTTAATCAGTGGTGTGGTGTTGTTCTCACCCTTCCTCCTAAGGCTGCTATGGCTGTGCAGGCGGCAGTGGCAGTGTGGCAGTGGGGAGGCGGTGGCGTAGTGGTATTATTATTGGACTAGTCACCCAGAGACCCAGGGTATTGCTCTGAGACATGGGTTCAAATCCCACCACAGCAGAAGGTGGAATTTGAATTTAATTAATAAATCTGGAATTAAAAGCTAGTCTAATGATGGCCATGAAACCATTGTCGATTGTTGTAAAAACCCATCTGGTTCACAAATGTCCTTCAGGGAAGGAAATCTGCTGTCCTTACCTGGTCTGGCCTACATGTGACTCCAGACCCACAGCAACGTGGTTAACTCTTACATGCCCTCTGAAATGGCCTAGCAAGCCACTCAGTTGTACCTAACCGCTACAAAGTCAACCTCACATGAACTGCAGCGGTTTAAGAAGGCAGCTCACCACCAACCTCTCAAGGGCAATTAGGGATGGGCAATAAATGCTGGCCTAGCCAGCGACGCCCACATCCCATGAATGAATAAAAAAAAAGTTCCTGGATGTCTGAAAGCATAAAATCATAAAGGGGAGGATTAAGACAAAGGAAGGGTATTGGGGTCCATGGTAACACCAGCAGCAGCTTGCACTTCATGCCAGATAGCAGGATGAGGGTGAAGTGGGAGTTAAGATCAGGCATAAGCAAGGAACATACTGTCATCTTCAATGTTGTTGGCGACGCTGGGTGCAATGGGTTCTGTTGAGCCGGCCCTATAACGTGAAGCACCAACTCCTCCTTCGGGCTCAGGAGATGCAGGCGTATCTGACAATGTTCCCATTAAAATTTAGTTGTTGTGTGAGGTCAGTTTTTCTCAGTGGGTGGTACCCTTAAATTTTTTGTGTGACTATGCACATGCCTTAGTTAGTATGGAACAACCGACTTGATACTTTCAGGCTTTGGTGCAGCCATGCAGCTTAGTGGGAGCATTGGTGTCTGGCCCCCACCAGTTCTGCTATTGTGCGTGACCTTACCATGAAAGAGAGAGGAAGGAACATCAGTGATTGGGTTGCACTGTATTTGGGTGAAGTGCCTGTGATAGCTGAACAGCTGCAGGTATGTGGTGGCTGCAAGAGGTGGGTGTAAGGCTTGCATCATTGCAAGGTGTGAGTGAGAGGTGGAGCATGTGAATGTTAGGCCATCTGTCCTGACTGCCAGGGACATCTGATGGGTGAGCGTTAGGGGTGTGCTGCATTGAGCAGCGCGAGAGGTTGGTGGTGCAGTGGGTATGAGATGTCACGTGAAGATGTATTCACTGACCTTGATCACCCGCATGAGATCACTGAACTTCTTACTGCATTGCTGTCAGGTCCTCGGGGCCAGACTCCAGGAGTTGCCCTGCCTTGCCACCTGCTCCCATTCCCTTTGGAGGGTTTTCCTTGAGGGCCACCTGGCCTCCCTTGGAAACATGGGCAGAATTTTCCCAGCCAGTGGAAGAAAGTTGAGGGGCGAGCGGGGTGGAAAAGTGCTGGAAATTGACATTGTTTGGGATCCCTGGGGCAGAACTCAATGCGAGAGGGGAATCCCCTTGGATCTACCATGTAAGTAATAAAGAAATGGTTGAGGTTGTTAAGAAGCCAAGTGAGGTGTTTTAACCCTGAATCCTGCATTTCCCGGCTGTTTCCTGACTTGTCAGCAACTCACCGAGGCGAGTGCACAGTGGGAAAAGCTTCTTCAGTAAAACTGAAATGATGGAAAGGCTTTGATCAATTACACAGAAGGCCATTGAGAGACTGCTTTCACTGATTGACAGGTGATTGCCACTTTACTCACCATCAGCTGCATTTCCCTGCTGCCAGCCTTCAACACGGTATTGGAGCAGTTTATGCAGCACCACCTTCCTCCTCTGCTGAGGGTCAAGAGTACAAGCCACATCACCACCAACAGCTCCAGCAGCAGTAGGCGCAACACCAGCAGCAGTACCAACTGCCTTCTTCTCAGCTGCATGCCCCTCCACTGGACAGATGGGATGGATACCAAGATCCAGCTGGAAGGAGGCGAGACCCCAACACAGGGTCTACAGGCAGAGGATCAGCTGTCTTGACATGTCTGAGCACCAGCATCTCAGGAAGATCAGGCTCTCATGGCAGGTTGCTACTGACAGCTGCAGCCTCCTGTAACAAGACCTTCTTCCCAGTGGAGCAGGTGGGAACACATTGCCAAAGTCCGACATGTACTTGTCACTGGAAGGCCACTCCGTCCCCGGGTCTCTGTTTCTCGCCAAGTTGTATGCTCTCCTCTTCTTCTGCAAGGAGAGAAAGCAGAGAGGTGTGAGTGCTCATAATGGCTTATGTAGAGACAAGGAAAGGACATCATTGTGGAGGGTGACTCTGAGACATGGGTGTGAGAGGGCAATAGGCTGAGGTGAGTGTGAATGAAGGCTGTTCAGATGGGGATGTGAGGTGCCTGCAGAGAGATGAATGAGTGGAGCCGCAAGGTGTGTTGACCTGAGGTATGTTGTGCAGGAAAACGCTGGTGAGAGTGACTGCCCTTGACATCAAGGCAGCATTTGACCAAGTGTGGCATCCAGGAGCCCGAGCAAAACTGGAGTCAAAGGAAAAACTCTCCACTGGTTGGAGTCATATCTAGCACAAAGGAAGATAGTGTGGTTGTTGGAGATCAATCATCTCAGTCCCAGGACATCACTGCAGGAGTTCCTCAGGGTAATGTTTTAGGCCCAACCATCTTCAGCTGCTTCATCAATGATCTTCCCTCTATCATAAGGTCAGAAGTGAGGATGTTTGCTGTTGATTGAACATGCTCAGCACCATTCACGACTCCTCAGATACTGAAGCAGTCCATGTCCATATGCTGCAAGATCTGGACTACATTCAGGCTTGGGCTGATAAGTGCAAGTTACATTCACGCCACACAAGTGCCAGACAATGCTCCAAGAAGAGAGAATCCAACCATCTCACTTGACATTCAATGGCATTACCATCGCTGAATCCTCCACTATCAACATCTTGGGGTTAATATTGACCAGAAACTGACCTAGACCAGCCACATAAATACCGTGGCTACAAGAGCAGATCAGAGGCTGTGAATTCTGCAGCGAATAACTCACCTCCTGACTCCCCAAAGCCTGGCCACAATCTACAAGGCACAAATCAGGAGTGTGATGGTTGAGTGCGGCTCCAACAGCAATCAAGAAGCTTGACACCATCCAGGACAAAGCAGCCCGCTTGACTGGCACCTTCAATATTCACTCCCTCCACCACTGAAGCACAGTGGCAGCAGTGTGCACCATCTACCACTGCAGCAACTCACCAAGGCTCCTTCGACAGCACCTTCTAAACCTGCAACCTCTACTAACTAGAAGGACAAGGGTACACAAGAAATAGGAGCAGAAGTAGATCATGTGGCCCACTGAGCCTGCTCCGCCATTCAGTACGATCAAGGCTGATCTTGGGCTTCAATTCCACTTTCCTGCCCTCTCCCCATATCCCTTGATTCCCTGCGAGACCAAAAATCTATCTATCCCAGCCTTAAATGTATTCAATGATGGAGCATCCACAACCCTCTGGGGTAAAGAATTCCAAAGATTCTCAACCCTTTCAGTGGAGTAATTTCTCCTCATCTCAGTCCTGAATGATTGATCCCTTATCCTGAGACTGTGTCACCGTGTTCTAGCTTCCCTAACCAGTGGGAACAATCTCTCAGCTTCTACCCTATCAAGCCCTTTCAGAATCTTGTATGTCTCAATTAGATTGCCTCATTCTTCTAAACTCCTGAGAATTTAGGCCCAATTTACTCAGCCACTCATCATAGGACAACCCCCTCATCCCAGGGACCAATTTAGTAAATCTTCGCTGCACTGCCTCCATTGCAAGTATATCCTTTCTTAAATGTAGAAACCAAAACTGCACACACTACTCCAGGTGTAGTCTCACAATTTTATTAAGTCTTCTTTATTTCTGTACTCCAATCCCTTTGCAATAAAGGCCAACATGCCATTTGCCTTCCTAAATAGCCTGCTGCACCTGCATGTTAACTTTGTGCATTCCTTGTATGAGTACCCCCAAGTCACTCTGAACATCAACACATAGCAGTTTCACATAGTTTAAAAAATATTCTGCCTTTCTATTTTTATGACCAAAGTGAACAACTTCACACTTCCCTACATTATACTCCATTTACCATCTTGTTGCCCACTCACTTAACCTGTCTATATCTCTTTGCAGCCTCTCTACATCCTCCCTGCAGCTTACCTTTCCACCGAGCTTTGTATCATCAGCCAATTTAGATACATTACTCTGTTTCTTCATCCAAGTCATTAATATAAAGTGTAAATAGCTGAAGCTCCAGCACTGATGCTTGTGGCACCCCACGGCCTGCCAACTTGAAAATGCCCCATTTATGCCCACTCTGTGCTTCCTGTCTGTTAACCAATCCTCTATCCACGCTAATATATTACCACCAACACCATGAGCCCTTATCTTGCCTATTAACCTTTTATGTGGCACTATCATGCAGACCCCCACCTGCCAAGAATCAGCATTTTAATTTTGTCATATGAACATTGATTTTAAACTGCTGCTGGAGCAAGGAAATAACTTGATAAACAGATCAGCTGTGGCTGGAAAAAACATTCAAAGTGATTCTTGACAAGGCAGCCGGCGGGGACGTCATCCGACTGTGCCAACCTGCGCACATGCGCAAATGGGCTCCTGCTCTCTGCGCGTGCGCTGCGTTCCGCATTGCCAGGACCGGTTGGCGCATGCGCGGATGACATCATCACCAAAATTGCCAGGACTGGTACACGCATGCCCAGATGACATCATCGCATAGCGCGGGAGAGAGAGCAAGCGGAGAAGCGGGGAGAGAGCGGGATGTGGTGGAGAATTCCCCCCGCACCCCCCCCCCCAACCTCTCCGGCCATTCCCCAGCCAGCCGATCTCTCCAGCCATTGTGTGCTGCCATGTGTTTACGCTGCCTTTGTGTGATTATTTGAGTAGCGCCATCTTTAGTCCTGGCAGCTGCCTGAACGTCGCTAACTGTGACGTTTTAGTTGAACAGGCTACATTTGCACATGTGCCAGTGCAGCGCCAGCTAGTGGCTGCGTTATCAGCAAACGCAGCCAAAAACATTTACATACAAACAGACATTGCTTGTGGAGACAATGGACCATTCCCTGACACATTCAACCCATAATGGACTTTTATCACCAGACAGTGAAGATGAGGAAGCTCACATTCCAGGATGACTGCTAAGATGGCCGAATCCACAAGCAGACGGGGTCAAACCAGCTAGTCACATGACTAACCTGTTGGACAACCTGAGTTTTTTTGAATGGTAAGGTTACTGGGGGGCCTGACCCCCAGACGCATGGCATGCAGGCTGACCGGCGTCTGGTTACACCCTGGTGCCAAGAAATAGATCCCCAGCTATAAGTAAATAGCCTCACTGCCTTGTGGGTGTCTTGGGAGAGAAGGCGACTTAGGGACTAAATCCCGACAGAAAATTTGGAGTGAAGTCCGGTAGGCGAAAACCTGTTACTTATCAGGCAGTTTTCCGACAACTCTGCAGCAGAGCTGGTTCCAAACAGTACGGGATCTTTCCTTCCCTTTGGACAATACTATCAATGTCGAGAGGGGATCCTGTGCTTAGGCAACTCAGGGTCTCCATTCTATTTGCCCAGGCCTGTGCTGTCACCATGGACTCTGTGTGATGAACAGCTTCTTCCAGGTCAAGCCATGCCACAAGGTGTCCTGGCAACATCTGCAATAATGCTACTGGCGCCGGCTAGATATTATCATCACCAGACATACCACCCTCAAAAGTGTCCTCATCACTCACAGCTATCGCAGGGCTGACTGTGAGATAGACCCCTCCTGGTGTGTAGCAAGGTCAGGCTTCAGCCAAGGAAGTTATACCATTCCAAGAAGAAAGCTCATCCTCGAATCAACACTTGCTGCACCATTGATCCAAAAAGGACCCAAGAGTTCCTCAACATCCTCAATCAGGCTCTTTCTGACAATACCCAAGGCCTGAGTGCGGTGTCATAATGGGATTATCTGCGTGTCACCATCTATAACTCTGTACTCACTGTGAACAGGAAAAGAAATCAGAGGAATGCTAACTGGTTTGAGGCTTATTGGACTGAAATGGAGCCAGTTACTGCAACCAAGAGGACAGCCCTCATGAACTACAAGCAAGTCCTGAGCTACCAAAACCTAGATGCTCTCAGAGCTGCCAGAAACAAGTCTCAGTGGACTGCTCGGCACTGCACCAATCAATACTGGCTGAAACTCTGCAAAAGCATACAATCTGCTTCTGAATCCGCGGATGCTAGAGGGATGTATGAAGGAATTAAGAAAGCAACGGGCCCAGCAGTAACTAAGTCAGCTCCCTTGAAGACAAAGACAGGGCTGATTATGACTGAACCTAGCAAGCAGATGGAGAGGTGGGTTGAGCATTACCTTGAACTCTACGCAACAATGTCACTGAAGTAACTCTCAGTGCCATTCCGGACTTCCCTGTTATGGAGGAACTGCACAGCGAGTCCACCAGAGTAGAGCTCAACAAGGTCATCGACCATCTTGTTAGTGGTAAAGCCCAGAGAAATGATGGTATTCCACCTGAAATCATCAAGAGTGGAAAACTGGCACTGCTGCAGCGTCGCCATGAACTCTTGTGTCCCTGTTGGAAGGAAAGATCCGTGCGTCAAGACATGTATGATGTAAACATAGTCACCCTGTACAAAAACAAGAGGGATTGCAATGACTGCAACAATTACCGAAGCATCTCCTTGTTAAGTATTGTGGGGAAGGTCTTTGCCCGCATTGCTCTGACCAGATTGCAGACCCTGGCGTCATGCATCTATCCTGAGTCTCAGTGCTGCTTCAGAGCTGGCAGATTGACAGTGGCCATGATTTTCTCACTTTGGCAGTTACAGGAGAAGTGCCATGAGCAGTGCAGACCACTCTACATTGCCTTCATAGACCTCACCAAGACCTTCAATCTTGTCAGTAGCGGCGGACTTTTCAAACTGTTACGGAAAATAGGCTGCCCTCCTGGACTCTGGGCATCATCTCTTCTTTCCACGTGAACAGGCACAGTTCAGTCAGTTACAATGGAGCAACATCAGGTGCTTTCAAGATCAGCAGCAGAGTAAAGCAGGGCTCTGTCCTGGCGCCAACTAAAGCCTGGCTACCCGACCCAAACCCGACTAGACCAGACTACATGTGTTGGGTTCGGGTAGGGTTGGGTCTATATTTTGAGTCCAGCATTCGAGCTTGGGTCGGGTCGGGCTGGACAGTGCTGCTTACAGGAATTCACAGGATTAAGGGCGGCACAGTGGCGCAGTGGTTAGCACTGCAGCCTCACAGCTCCAGCGACCCGGGATGGGTTCTGGGTACTGCCTGTGCGGAGTTTGCAAGTTCTCCCTGTGACCGCGTGGGTTTCCACCGGGTGCTCGGGTTTCCTCCCACAGCCAAAGACTTGCAGGTTGATAGGTAAATTGGCCATTGTAAATTGCCCCTATTGTAGGTAGGTGGTAGGAGAATTGAGGGAAGGTGGGGATGTGATAGGGAATATAGGATTAATGTAGGATTAATATAAATGGGTGGTTGGTGGTCAGCACAGACTTGGTGGGCCGAAGGGCCTGTTTCACTGCTGTATCTCTCTATGACACTAATGATTAGGCTTACCCATGATTCCCCACAACTCCATCTGCAGGAACAGCCTGCTGCCGGAACGGACGAATGATATTCGTGTCAGGTTGGGCGCGAAAAAGAATTAAAGGGCTCAGGTCAGATTTGGGTTGGCTGTAGTTTTTTTGTCAGGCCCGGTTCGGGTTTTAATTTTATACCTGAGCCAGGCTTTAGCACCCACTCTCTATTGCATATTCTTCTCCATGCTGCTATAGTATGCTTTCAGTGACTCAAATGGGGATGTCCACCTGCATACCTGAGCTGATGGCAAGCTGTTCAATTTGGCAGGACTGCATGCCACGACCAAAGTGCGTAAAGTACTAGTCTGTGAGTTGCTGTTTGCTGATGACGCTGTGCTGACATCGCATAATGAACTTCACTTGCAGCAGCTTGTAGATCGGTTCTCTGGGCCTACAAGGAGTTTGGACTGACAATCAGCATCAGGAAGACCAAAGTTATGGGCCAGGGTGTACAGACGATACCTTCCAACAACATCGACAACTTCACATAGCTTGGATCAACAATCACCAGTATTCTGTCCCATGATGCCACAATCAGCAACAGGATTACCAAGGCCGCAGTTGTCATGTCAAAGTTGACAAAACGAGGGTGGACCAACAGCAAACTAAGCGAAAATACAAAGCTCCATGTGTACTAGGCTTGTGTTCCCTGCACCCTCCTTTATAGTAGCGAAGCATGGACAACTTATGCAAGCCAAGAAAAGCGGGTGAACAGCTTCCATCTCCGCTGCCTCTTCTCCTGGTAGGACAGAGTGCCGAATACAGAAGTACACCAGCACGCAGGAATCTCCAGTATGTTTTCCCTCTTGAGTCAGCTGAAACTTTGTTGGCTGGCTCATGTGGGCTAAAAGGATCACGGCCACATCCCCAAAGACATGCTCTATGGCGAGCTTGCTATTGGCACAAGACCAACAGGTTGCCCACATCTGCGATACAAGGATGTCAGCAAGCAAGACCTCAAGTTGACCAGGATCAGAGTAGATGCATGGGAAGTCCTTGCTGCTAACTAGAGTTCCTGGAGAATGGCAGTCAGGAAGGGCAAGGAAAAAGCAGAGGACAAAAGAAACGACCAGATGGCAGAAAAGAGAGCCCGGCAGAAGGAAAAAACATCAGTTGACCTCGGGCCAACAATATTCATCTGTAGCAGCTGTGGAAGGGATTGCCACTCACGAGTCGGCCTCTACAGCCACAACAGGTGATGTTCAACTCAGAAGTGATATACACCCTGGGTGTAGTCCATCGTCCTCAGAGACGAACGGATGCCGACTACTACTACTAATGTGCTCATCTGAAAATCTCCTCTGAGTTATTTTAGTAGAAGCATTAAACTACTTATATTAACACGTTATAATAAATAGGATGGCTGAGAGAGGAATTTCAGATGAGCACATTATGAGTATCCCATGGAATAAGCTCAGTGTCCCAATGGTTTCTCTCAGTGATTTCACAAAGGTGATTGTTCCCATTGGTGGAAGGGTCGAAAACAAGAGGGCACAGATTTAAGGTAATTGGCAAAAGAAGCAATGGGGACATGAGGAAAACCTTTCACGCAGCGAGTGATTAAGATCTGCAATGCACTGCCTGAGAGTGTGGTAGAGGCAGGCTCAAACGTGGCAATCAAGAGGGAATTGAATTGATATCTGAAAAGGAAGAATGTGCAGGGCTATGGGGAGAAGGTGGGGGAGTGGCACTAGGTAAACTGCTCTTTCGGCAAGCCAGCACAGACACAATGGGCCGAATGGCCTCTTTCTGTGCTGTAACAATTTTGTGATTCTCTACTCATCTGGCCTGAGTGAAATCATCAATAGAATTAAGGCTCCAAAGTTTCCCAGTTAAATGTTCAGTACTCGAGCAATCATGGGCTGCTTTTTAAGACTGCAGTAAGTTTATCAGGCCATCAGCTGCAGGCAGTAAGGCCAGTGTCAGGATGTTAGAAATATAGAAAATTTATGGCACAGTAGGAAGCTATTTGGCCCAACATGTCTGTGCTGACCAAAAAACAGTAATCCAGCCTAATCCCACTTTCCAGCCCTTGGTCTGTAGCCCTGCAGGTTACAGCACTTCATGTGCATATCCAAGTATTTTTTAAATCTGATGAGGGTTTCTGTCTCTGCCACACTTTCAGGCATGAGTTCCAGACACCCACCACCCTATAAGTGAAAAATTTCTTCTCAATTTCCCTCGATTCCTTCTACCAATTACTTTAAATCTATGTCCCCTGTTTATTGACCTCTCTGCTAAGGAAAATAGGCCTTCCTATCCACTCTATCTAGGCCCACATAGTTTTATACATCTCAATTAATCTCCCCTGAGTCTCCTCTGTTTCAAAGAAAACAACCCCAGACTATCCAATCTTTCCTCATAGCTAAAATTCTCATAAATCTCCTCTGAGCCCTCTCTGGTGCAATCATATCCTTCCTGTAATGAGGTGACCAGAACTATATGCAGTACTCTATCTGTGGCCTAACTCGTGTTTTATACAATTCTAACATAACCTTCCTGCTTTTATATTCCATGCCTTGGCTAATAAAGGAAAGTATCCCATTTGCCTTCTTAACCACCTTATCTACCTTCAGGGATCTGTGGACATGAACTCCAAGGTCCCTCTGTTCCTCTACATATCTCTGTATCCTACCAGTAATTATGTATTCCCTTGTGTTGTTTGCCCTCCCCAAATGCATTATCCTACACTTCTCTAGATTGAATTCCACTTGTCACTTTTCTGCCCACCTGACCAGTCCATTGATATCTTGCTGCAATCTACATCTTTCTTCCGCGGTATCAACTACAGAGCCAATTACTGTATCATCTGCAAACCTCTTAATTGTACGCCCTACATTAAGTCTAAATTATTGATATATACCACAAAAGGCAAGGGGTCTAGTACTGAGCCCTTGGAACCCCACTGGAAACAGCCTTCCTGTTACTAAAACACCTGTTGACCATTACGCTTTCCTTCATGCCACTGAGCCAAATTTGGATTCAACTTGGCCACTTTCCCACGGGTCTCATGACTTCTTACTTTCCTGATCAGTCTGCTGCATAACTCAGGGGAGGTGGTGCGTCGTGGTATTGTCACTAGACTACTAATACAGAGCCCAGGCTGGGGACAAGGGTTCAAATCCCACCACGGCAAATGGTGAAATCTGAATTCAATTAATAAATCTGGAATAAAAACTAGTCTAATGGTTACCATGAAACCATTGTCTGTAAAAACCCATCTGGTTCACTAATGTCCTTTAGGGAAGGAAATCTGCTGTCCTTACCTGGTCTGGCCTACATGTGACTCCAGACCCACGGCAATGTGGTTGACTCTTAAAATGCCCTCTGAAATGGCCAAGCAAGCCACTCAGTCCAAGGGCAATAAATGCTGGCCTAGCCAGTGACTCCCACAAAATGAATTAATAAAAAACCTTGTCAAAAGGCTTTCTAAAATCCACATCAAACATTCTATCCTCATTAATACTTCCTCAAAAATTCAATCAAGTTGGTCAGACATGACCTTCCCTTAATCAATCTATGCTGACTGTCCTTGATTAGTCTATGCCTTTCTAAATGATGATCTATACTGTCCCTCAAATGTTTTCCGATAACTTGCACACCACTGAGGTTAGGCTGACTAGCCTGTAATTAGTCCCTTTTTCCCCCTCTCCCTGTCTCTCCCTCCTCTCTTTCTCTCTGCCCCTACTCTCTCTTCCCCCTCCCTCTCTCTCCCATTTTCCTCTCTCCCTCCCCCCTTTCTGTCTCTCTGCCCCTCTCTCCCCCCCTTTCTGTCTCTCCTCCTCTCCCTCTCTCTCTCCACCCTCCATCTCTTTTCCCTCCCTCCCCTCCCTCCCCCACACTTGAAACCCTCTCCCTCTCTCTCCCGCTCCCTCCCCCCTACACCTCTCTCCCACCGTCTACCCCTTCTCTCTCTCACCCCCTCTCCCTCTCCCCATCACTCTCTCTCTCCCCTCCCCTCGCTCTGCCTCTGCCCCTTCTCCCTCTTTTTCTCCCCTCTCTGTCCCTTCCCTCTCCATCTCTCTGTCCCTTCCCTCTCACTCTCTCTCTGCCCCCCATCTCGCCCCCTGCCCCCTTTCACTCCCCCCACTCTCTCCCCTCCCTCCACCCTCCTCTCTCTTCCCCCTCTCTCCCTCCCCCTCCCTCTCCACTCTCTGTCCCCCTCTTCTTCCCTCTCTCCCCCTCCCTCTTCTCTCTCCCCCTCTACCCCTGCCCTCTCTCTCCCCTTTTCCCTCTCTTCCCCCTTTCTCCCACTCTTCCTCTCTCTCCCCCTCCCTCTCTCCTTCCTCTTTCCCCTCCCCTCTCTCTTTCTCCCCTCTCACTCGCTGTCCCTCTCTCCCTGCCCACCCCTCTCTCCCTGTCCCCCATTCTCCTTCTCTCTCTCTCCTGCCCTCTCCCTTCCCCCTTCTCTCTCCCCCACTCTCTGCCCTCTCTCCCACTTCTCATTCTCTCTCCCTCTCCTTCCCTCCTCTCTCTCTCCTCTCTCTCTGCCCCTCCCCTCTCTTTTTCTCCCCTCCTCTATCTGTCCCTTCCCTCTCTCCCTTGGTCCCCTTCTTTCTCACTCTCTGCTCCCCTCTCTCTTCCTCTCCCTCTCTACCCTCCCCCTCTTCACCCTCCCTCTCTCCCCCCACGTCTTTCTCCCCCCTCTCTCTCATTCTGCCCCACTCTCCCTCTCTCTTCCACCCTCTTTCCCACCTCCCGCTCTCCCTCCCTCCCTCTCTCTGCTTCTCTCCCCTTCTCACACAACCTCTCCCTTGCTTTCCCTCTCTCTCTCCCCCTCCCTCTTCCTCTCCTCCCTCCCTCTCTCCCTTCTCCCTCTCGTTCTCCCTCCTCTCAATCTCCCACCCTCTCCCCCTTCCTCTCTTCCCCTCCCTCTATCTCTCCCCTCTCCCTAACCCTCCCTCCCCCTCGCTCTCCCTCTCTCCCCCTCCTCTCTCTTTCCCCCCTCTCCCTCTCTGTCCTTCTCTCTGCCCACCCTCTCCCTCAGTCCCACTCTCTCTCCCCCCCATCTCTCACCCTCTATCCCACCTCCTCTGCTCTCTCCCCCCTCTCTCTGACCCTCCTCTCTCTCTTTCCACTCTCTCTGTCCTTCTCTCTCTCTATCTCTGCCCCCCCTCTCTCTCTGGCCTCCGGCTCTGTCCCCACTCTCTCCCCACCCCCTCTCACTCTCCCCTGCTCCCTCTCTCCCCTCTCTCTCTGTGCAACAGTTGCAGAGAGTGGGAACTCTCCCCAGAGCTGCTTTGTGATTGGTCAATTTCACAGCTGACAGGCGCTGGGAGCAGGCACAGCGGCTTCCGAACTCAGGGCAAGTTCGGGATTTTTGGCGGGCTTTAAAAAAAAAAAAATCGGAACCCGTTGGAAAACCCGAACTTGTACTGAGTTCGGAAGCTGCTGTTCCTACTCTAAACACCTGTCAGCTGTGAAACTGACAGATGCAAATTTTTTTAATGTCAGCCTGGTCTGGAAGAAGAAGCCAATGGAAAATTTCTCATCCCTGAAAATATCAGTCACAGACCTCAAAATCTTTTACCATGGACTCTGGTGTCCCTGTACGGACACATTGCCGACCCCTGCTGATCATTTCCTTGAATTACTCTCCACCCCCCATCCCCTTACCACACCCCAACCCTACCTCCTTCTGTGTCTGCTCCAAAAACTATCCCCCAATTCACTTACAACTGCACTTTCAAAATCCCAACTGTTTAGTCTTTAGCCCTCGGTTAGCCACAACATTTCTGCAGCTACAGATTTGATCCACCTTTGATGCCCTCATCCCCAATAAAACTATTACTCTCTCTCACAGTGGCTGCTCTCCCTGATATTGCCCTCATCCCTCCTCCATTAAGTCCAAGGGCGCAGACTTGAATGGATGTGGTGGACAACTGGTTTAGCCATTCACTGCCAGATCTGGCTGGACTTCATAAAGCACTATCGGGCCCTGCTCTTGTCTGCTAAAACTGGTCACTATTCCAGGATCATCCTGGAATGCAAAGATAAACCTTAGTTTATTTTCTCTACTGCAAACAGTCTTCTCAAACCCTTCTCCCCGTCTCCTCCAACTACACCTCCAACAATAAGTGCAAGGAGCTCATGGACTTCTTTGTCACTGAGATTGACTCCAAACGATCAGCTGCCTCTGCCATGTCCCTCTCTTCCACTAGCCCACCTGGCCAAACATAAAGTTCACACCAACATAGCCCTGAACTCGCATCTTTCTCTAGTTTCTCTCCTATTTCCCCTCATGCCCTCTCTGAGCTCATCATGTCCATGAGACCCACCTCCTGCTCCCTTGAACCTATTCCCACTAAACTGCTGACCACCCAACTTTCCTTCCCAGTCTCTCTGTTAGCTGATATTTTTAATAGCTCTCTTTCTTCAAGTGCTGTCCCTCTCTCCTTTAAATCTGCATTCATCACACTTTTCAAAAAAGTAAATCTTGATCCCTCCGTCCTTGCACTTCATCTCCAAGCTCTCTTTCCTCTCCAAAGTCCTTGAACATGTTTTTACCTCCCAAATCCATGCCAAACTTTCCCAGAACTCCATATTTGAATCTCTCCAATCAGGTTTCTGCCCCTGCCACAGTACTGAAATGGCTCTTAAGAAAGTCACAAATGACATCTTATGTGACTGACAATGATAAACGTACCCTCCTCCTCCTTCTCGACCTGTCTGCAACCTTTGACACAGTTGACCACATCATCCTTCTCCAAAACCTCTCCACTGTTGTCTTGCTGGGTGGGATGTTACTTACCTGGTCATCCAAAACTCTGATGCCTGTGTCCTTAATCCCAGCAAGCCCTGTTCACCCATCACTCCTGTGCTCGCTGACCTAGATTGGCTCCCAGTCAAGCAAAACCTCAATTTTAAAATTCTCATGCTATTTTCAAGTCTCTCCGTGATCTCACCCCTCCCTATCTCTGTAATATCTTCCAGCCACAAAACTCTCCAAGATATCTGCGCCCATATAATTCTGGCCTTTTAAGGATCCCTGATTTTAATTGCAACACCATTGGTGGCCTGCCTTCTTATTATCAAGGCCCTAAAATCTGCAATTCACTCCCTAAACCTCTCAGCCTCTCTTTTCTCCTTTAAAGACAATCCTTAAAACATACCCCTGTGACCAAACTTTTGGCCATCTGCCTAAATATCACTATTTGTAGCTTGGTGACAAATTTTTCTTTATAATGCTCTTGTGAAGCGCCTAGGGATGTTTTACTACATTGAAGGTGCTACATAAATAGAAATTGTAGCTGTAGTAGCTGACCAAAAGGTGTTAATGCATCCTGGGAAATTTGGTACCCTGCTCAGGCTCAGGCTGCACAATCTGCACTCAAATAAGAGTATTACAGCTTTGGAGAAAAGTTCAAAAGCCAAGCTTTTAACCAGAAGCTGAGACCTTCAAGTAAAAACTTTAACCAAGGCACTAATAGATGCAGAAAATGATTCAAAGGGTACATTTAATCCTACCATTGTGAAATATGTTCTTGAAAATACATTTTGTTTAAAACCCTATTTTGGATATTAGAAATTTCAATGCCTAAGAAAAAATTATAAACCAAATATTTTTCAAAAGTATTTTGAGTGATTTGTGGGGAAAAAATACAGCACCATGTGGTAGTGCAGCATAGCCACACAGCTCATTGCTCAGAATAAAATGGGAAATCCTGTTAAAGCACTACCGACAGGCATGACAGGGAATTTTTTTTTATTCATTCATTGGATGTGGGCGTCACTGGCTAGGCCAGCATTTATTGCCCATCCCTAATTGCCCTTGAGAAGGTGGTGGTGAGCTGCCTTCTTGAACCGCTGCAGTCCATGTGAGATATGGACACCCACAGTACTGTTAGGAAGGGAGTTCCAGGATTTTGACCCAGCGACAGTGAAGGAATAGCGATATAGTTCCAAGTCAGGATGGTGTGTGACTTGGACGGGAACTTGCAGGTCATGGTGTTCCCATGCATTTACTGCCCTGTCCTTCCAGTTGGTAGAGGTCGTGGGTTTGGAAGGTGTTGTCTAAGGAGCCTTGGTGTGTTGCTGCAGCGCATCCTGTAGATGGTACACACTGCTGTCACTGTGCACGGTGGTGGAGGGAGTGAATGATTGTGGATGGGATGCCAATCAAGCAGGCTGCTTTGACCTGGATGGTGTCGAGCTTCTTGAGTGTTGCACTCATCCAGGCAAGTGGAGAGTATTCCATTACACTCCTGACTTGTGCCTTGTAGATGGTGGACAGGCTTTGGGGAATCAGGAGGTGAGTTACTCATCGCAGGATTCCTAGCCTCTGACCTGCTCTTGTAGCCACAGTATTTATATGGCTACTCCAGTTCAGTTTCTGGTCAATGGTAACCCCTAGGATGTTGATAATGGGGGATTCAGCGATGGTAATGCCGTTGAATGTTAAGGGGAGATGGTTAGATTCTCTCTTGTTGGAGATGGTCATTGCCTGGCACTTGTGTGGCGTGAATGTTACTTGCCACTTATCAGCCCAAGCCTGGATATTGTCCAGGTCTTGCTGCATTTCTACACGGATTGCTTCAGTATCTGAGGAGTCACGAATGGTGCTGAACATCGTGCAACCATCAGGTGTGTTGCCTTTGCATTCCAGGATGATACTGGAATAGTAGGCAGTTTTCAAGATGAGAGCAAGACCGGATAGTGCTTTGTGCGGTCTGGTCAGATCTGACAGTGAATAGCTAAACCAGTTGTCCACCATGTCTGTTCAAGTCAGCATCCCTTGGACTTAAGGGAGCATACCGATTTTTGGGGAGCTGGGTCTATGGGCTAGATTCAGGGATATATTTACTCAAGGCTGTCCTGCAAAAGTGCTTTATCAGAATAACCGCACACCGCATAATGCACACTATGTGACAATCTGCATTGCGCAAACCTTTTATTGTTTCTAGGTGCAGAGCTGCTAAGCATTAGAAAACCGTGTGTGTAGATCTATATCCACAATGAGATTTGAGCTGAGATCTACTCAAACATTTTCATGTTCAGGCCTTTATCAACTATTAAGACAGGAAACTGGCTGAGCTGTTTTTCAACACAGGTGCCAGAGGTGAACACACAAGGGTTCTAACCCACTGTGCTATTTAATTCTTATAGAATCCCTGTGCATCTGTTCAAAATAAAGATAATAGTAAGACTGTCAGTTAAGTTTATAGCTGAAGTTGGCAACAGTGTAAATATTAGATTAAAATAATTATTTTTTGCCATTTCTCTCTACTGCTCTTCTTGCTACTTTCCTGGTATATGCTTCACAGGCCCATTGACCATTCTTCCAACTGCAGGGGCATCATAGCCAAGTCCAATCCTGTTTCTTAACCAAATATCCACACATACCTGGCTGGATTTAATGCTCTCCCCTGCCCTGAGTTTGAAGAAGGGGAGAACATTTAATCAGGCGGGATGGTGGCGGGTGGGGATGCCACCACCATTCCACTTCCACCCCAATTAGGTCCAGGGTGGGAAGGCCCATGGACAGTCTTCCCGCCCCACCACCAATTGAGGTACTTTGTGGGAATTTAATGCCCAGTTAAGGGCCTCTTCCTGCCGGTATTAGCGGCGGGCGGGCCTGTTGCCATGCATGGAGCACGACGAGTACTCTTATGCGGGGTGCTTGCCGGCTCCTGGTGGGGGGGGCCCCCTTGTTCACAGGCACTCTGTGCCTGATCGAGGGACTCGGCATAGGGAAGGGAGGGGAGGGGGGTTGCTGCTCAGAGCCACTCTCTGCCCTTGCTGCCAACCCACCTATACCCCATCCCTCGCGACCCCCACCTGCATTCATTCACCTGTGGCCTACGTCCATCAATGACCAAACATCTGAGTAAAAGAGCTGCCGGCCTTTGATTGGCTGGCAGCTGTTAGCAGGTAGGGCTTCCGTCCCCGGGTTCCTTAATCCCAGGGAAGACCCCAGGCTGCCCAGTTAAGTGCCTGATTGGCACGTAATGCAGCGGGCCATCCCGAAAAGAGGTGACGCGTGTTAGTTTCTAATAAGTTTTGTTAATGAATGTTAAATACCTAGTAGTTGAAGGTAATAGGGTGAACAGCTGTTTGGTATTGATTAGTTAATTGTACTCAGATGTCCATATAAAGAAGAGCCAGTCAGCATTAGCAGGGTGATGTTAGGAGTGGATCAGTAAGCTCTATGGCAAGCAGTAAACAGTCTCCACCAAAGCATCCTAGTCTCAGTGTCTTCTTCACAAACAGGCTTGGAAGTTTCTCTAACAACGCGGTGCTTTCGCTGGCTCTTCAGCCAGCGGGCGAGACCTCCGTCGCCTCTATTAAATACCGCCCATCGTTTCTGGCGGGGAAGGGGAGGGATTCCCTGACTAATTTTTTTCTCCTTAGCACAAGGAATATTGACACTGATTGTAGCACCATCCCAACTGAGGTCAGCTAATTCAGCTTCGGACCTTCTGGTCTGTTTGATTCAATTGCAAATTGCCTATACGAATTGAACCCTCAGGGGATCTCAAATACATTTTTCTGAATGGAAATTTAATTGCAGTGCCCTAGGCATTGCATTATGTTACTGTTAAAATCTGGCTGTAATATTTTGAATAAAACTGCAATAATACTTTTGCAATTAGCTAATTTTGTTGATAGATTTTTTTTTAAAGAAAAGCTACATTCTGCTTGCAATGTGAATTTCAGGTCAGTTCCTTCTTCAAGTACATACCTTCTCACGCTGGTGTTCAGCAAACATCATAGATGTAGCGACTAGTACTGGATGACAGAGAAACCAAAGGATGCAGCCCTAACACAGAAAAAAAGAGGTCCTTGTGTTGCATGGAAGTTCATTAAAGACATCTAAAGACCAACAATAATGTATTTAAAGCCAAAGGTCAAGAAATAATCTGAGTTATTGCTTCATGAACAATATAAATTGAAAAGCTACTGGGCCTGGTTTCAATGTACCTGGGTCAGATAATGTAAATCATTGGAAAACCATAGAAATTTTCTGATGGATATCTGAATTGTAAAGTGTTTGAGGGGAGGTTATTTTATTTTTCTTTCTGTTTCCTATATCAGAAATTATTTTAGTGTGTTTTCAATAAAACAGTCTAAACAAATTCATTTGGTCTGATTGGACTGAAATAACAGGCAATAGATTTGAGGTCGAGGAAATCTTGGTATCTCATTTTAATCGCTTTTACATTGTACCACGCTGTTAGTGGCATGTTATAATATAAAGGGACTTTGTAACTTGGGCTGTGTTGAGTACTTGCTCTTTTTTGCCCTCTTCCTATTGGCCTTGCAACAGGGCCCACAGCAGACAGACAGGGACAGCAGGGCTTTGCATTCACAAGACTCTGCTTCAGTTGAACGACATTGTCCTGCTGTGCTTTGTTATTAGAAGACCAACATCCATGTGCTGGCTCCCTGTGTTTACATTGCTAAATCTGGCTTGTATCCCAAAAATAGAAACACAGTCAAATAAACTTGCAGGGGTATGGGGATCAAATGGGGGAGTGTGACTGACTGGATCGCTCCATGGAGAACCAGCATGGACTCGAAGGGTCAAATTGCTGCCTTCAATGCTGTAAATGACTCTATAACTCAGTTATTGCTGGTGTACTACACAAATGCTAATGTAAAAGCCCTATCAGCAATATAAACTGGCTTAAAGATATTGATAAAGTATTTTTGGATTGCAAGTGGTTTAATGTCTGAAGGAAAAAATATTGTAAAATTTGGAAGAGGTGAATAGTTAAACTTCTGAAAAAGAGGAATATTAAATGTTATGGGGAGAAAGCCCAGATTTTAACTACTAAGATGGCCGAATACACAAACAGACGTGGTCGGGCCAGTTTGGTCACACGACTGTTGGGAGTTTTTTGAATTTGAACTTTCAACAGGGAATTTAAAATCAGAAGGCTGTTTTCTTCTGGACTGAGAACACCTCTCTCCTGTCTGCTATCATCTCGCTCTCACCAGCTTCGAAAACCATTGAAGATATATGAACCCCAAGAGAGAAAAGTCTCCTACAGTGAACAAGGTTTAAGAAGAATACTGGGCCCCAATGAAAAGCAAGACTACCTATAATCAAGGACTCTACGGCAAGCTGGAAACACAGAAACAGTAACAAGAAACCCCCTTTTAGAGACTGCCTCAAACCTCTCCATTTTATTTTTCTTCTGCTCTTTTCTGTCCCTATTTGCATGTGTGTATTGCGTATGCATGCTAGCGTGGGCGTGTCACATATCTGTAGGCATTAACTGTATTGAAGGTTAAGTTTAAGATTTAATAAATTTCACTTTTCTTCTTTAAACCTGAGAAAGCCTGTTTGTGCTCATTTTGTTGTCTTAGAATTGGAAGGTGGTGAACAAGGATTCACCAAGTGAGAGCTCAAAAACACAGTGTGTTTAAAAATTAAACCCTGTTACAATAAGATCAGGTGAAGACAGTAAAAAACCCATAATCACCTTTCTCACCTGGTCGTAACAGTAGTCTAACACGTGTGTCACTTTTCTGTCATCTATGTTTCGATTCATCAGAGACTACGGGAGCAAAATTGGCTATGACCTGAAAAGAGGCACGGGAATCATGAAGCATGGTTAACTGGTGCCCGTTTGTTCCAATGCAGGCAGCACACAAACTTTGTGCTTCTGCTAATTTAAATGATAGTAGCATTCAGCCCAGTGCTAAATGTGCTGCTCAGTGGCTGCACCCCTCAGCAGGGGGCCCAGGTTTGTGTGAGGCTAGCCTGCACCTCTTAAAAAGGAAGTGCATTCTGGTTGCAGCATGTGCTGGAACTAGTGGGAGAAGACGTTCTGAGCAGGAAGAAGAGTGAAGCAGCACTGCAAGCCTTGGTGCAGAAGGTGGACAGGAGGAGAGAGGCTCTTTACCTCAATCTGGCCAGGAGACCCACCAGGCAGAACCTGAGGGCTGGATTTAACAGGCCTCCCAAAGACGAGCTAGGAGTTCGGGGGGCCCATTGAATTGCGTTGGCAGGGGGGTGGGGGTCTGTTGCCTTCCCATCACCCTGCAATCAAGTCGGGGGTGGGAAAGGCCGAAGATGGCCTTCCCGCCCACAGGCCAATTAAGGACATTAAGTTCAGGCCCCGATTTTCATTGGGTAGCCTGTCAATTGGCTGGAGGGTGGGTTGGGCGGCCAATTTGTGGACCCGAGGGCAGAAATGGAGGTGGTCAGCGGATAGACTTTGGCGTCCAGTAAACACCCTTTGGTTTGATATGGTGGTTCAGTATTTGGCTGGTAAAGAAGTCTCCAAAGATTTGTCTCATTAATTATAGCCAAGAAACCACTATGAGGGCTCTAGGCATGGGAGTGACTCCTTCTGGTCTTGCATTACCTCCATACTGAGATTGACTTTGCCTCTGTCCTGTCTTATCACAGCAACATTACACTGTTGATAATTCTGGGTAGAATTCCATTTTATTAAGGATGCCCTACATTTGAAAGTGCTGTCTCACAATGCTTCCCTCCGAACTGACACTGTCTCATGCATAGCTATCGAGTACTGCCATTATCAAGGAAGCAAAGGTACCATTTTAGGTTCCTCTGGAATAAATGTGCTTAAAAATATATTAGGATAATGTTAAGGGTAATTATTGTTCAATTACTGATTTAAGCAATGTTAATATGAATAAATTAGGAACTATGGTATGTACTGAATTAATCTAAAATCATATCAATGTTTTCCTCACAGGTACATGATTTTTCCATTGGCCACAGAATCCTTCAACTAATTTTTAAATTAAATGGAATATGAGGTAAATAACTTAGCTCGGATGTTGATCATAAAAGCTCAACTTACCTTAGCAAAGCTGATGTAGAAATCTCTCTTAAGTACACTTCTTTCCATGGTAATGATCTGGTAAAGACTAGACGCTAAGAGCAGGGCCAGACACACCCGTAAAACAATGAGCAGCAGAGCTGCCATGCTATGGTGTGCATGGTAGCTATGGTGATCCGTATCTTCAAATTGTTCCCAAAGCAATAAAATACCCTGTAATAATGAGACAGAGGCAAAAATCAGAGATCTTTACTGAAAATATTAAAATAGTATGAAAGAAAACAAGTATTTTTTTTTTATTTATTTAGAGATACAGCACTGAAACAGGCCCTTCGGCCCACCGAATCTGTGCCGACCATCAACCACCCATTTATACTAATCCTACATTAATCCCATATTCCAACCACATCCCCACCTTCCCTCAATTCCCCTACCTATACTAGGGGCAATTTATAATGGCCAATTTACCTATCAACCTGCAAGTCTTTGGCTGTGGGAGGAAACTGGTGCACCCGGAGGAAACCCACGCGGTCACAGGGAGAATTTGCAAACTCCACACAGGCAGTACCCAGAATCGAACTCGGGTCGCTGGAGCTGTGAGGCTGCAGTGCTAACCACTAAGCCACTGTGCTGCCCTGAATCTATTTTAAACTGCTTATAACCATAAATCAGTAGGGCCTACAACAGTTTCCTGTCTGGATCTTCAGTGCAACAGCCACATAAGTCCTGTTATAGTGATACAAAAATAACTTTAGTATATTTGTATGGTTATGGTTATGCAAAGATGTGGCAATCATATGAAACCAATGGTAACAGAACTATAAAAAGGAACTAAATATTCAGTTTGACATTCCTGGAACTCCGAGTTCATGGTCCTCCTATTCATCCTGCTTCCATTGTGTCAATCACAGATAAAGCTATCACTGATTGCTTCCTTGTTTGCTCTCCACCCATACATCTCCCTCCACACCCCCCAAAACCTCTTTTCTTCTGTGTCTGCCCCAGAAAAAAAACCTTCCAATTCACTTACAACTCTACTTTCAAAATCGTCACTGTCACTGCAACATTTTTGCAATGACAGATCTGCTCAACCACACCCTTATCTCCACCTTTGGTGCCTTCATCCCCAATAAAACCATTATTTCTCTCTCAGCCTGGCTGCTGCCCCTGGTATGGCCCACATCTCCACTCCCTTAAGTCCAAGGGATGCAGACTTGAATGGATATGGTGGTCAACTTGGTTAGCCATTTACTGTCAGATTTGG
Organism: Heterodontus francisci; assembly: GCF_036365525.1. Lineage (NCBI taxonomy): Eukaryota > Metazoa > Chordata > Chondrichthyes > Heterodontiformes > Heterodontidae > Heterodontus > Heterodontus francisci. The sequence goes on along the minus strand of NC_090376.1, from coordinate 153,267,004 downwards.
CTAGATTGCGCTATTAGGTTCTGCTCTAATAGTTAAAACTGCTCATTATTCCAGGATCATCCTGGAATGCAAAGATAACTCCCAACTTCTTTTCTCTACTGCAAACCATCTTGGTAAACCTCTGTCCTCTGTTTCCTCCACCCTCACCTCCGACAAGTGTGAGATGCTCATGGACTTTTTTGCCACTAAGATTGAGACCATCCGATCAGCGCCTTTGCCACTTCCCTCATTTTCCCTCGCCCACCGGGCCAAACATCCTCTAAGGATCACTCTGCTCTAGCCCCGAACTTACCTCTTTCTCTAGTCTCCCCTCATGCCCATCTTGTTCATCAGACCCACCTCCTGCTCCCTCGACTCTATTCCCATTAAACTGCTGACCATCTAACCTTTCTTCCTGGCTGCCATGTTACCTGATATTGTTCACGGTTCTCCCTCCTCAGATACTGTCCCCATCTCTTTCAAACCTGTCATCATCCCTCGCCTCAAAACTAACCCTTTACTCCTCTGTCTTTGTGAACGACCTTCCCATCTCAAACCTTCCTTTCCGTGCTGTCATCTCCCAAATCTGTGCCCATCTTTCCTGGAACTCCACATTTGAATCCCTAGTCTCTACCCCTACCACAATATCGAATCGGCTCTTATCAAAGTCACAAATGACATCCTATGTAACTGTGACAATGGTAAACTAACCCTCCTCATCATTCTCAACCTGTCTGCAGCTTTTGACATGGCTGATCACACCATTCTCCTCCAACCCCTCTCCACTGTATTCCAGGTGGGTGGGGCAGCCCTGCCTGGCTCCATTTTTATCTATCCAGTAACAACCAGAATTAACTGCAATGGCTATGCTTCCCATTTCCATACTATTTTTCTGGTGTCTCCCAAGGATCCATCCTTGGCCCGCTCCTATTTCTAATCTACAAGCTGCCCTTTGGCAACATCTGAAAACACAATGTCAGTTTCCACACCCAGCCAATTCATCGCCACAGCTCTTGACCCTGCCAGCATCTCTGAATTGCTGGACTGCTTGCCTGACATCCAGTATTCCTCCAACTAAATTTTGCAAGAGTGAAGCCATTGTCTTCAGTCCCCACCAGAAAATCCATTCCCTAGCCACCAATTCTACCCCTCTCGCTGGCAACTCTCTGAGGCTGAACTAGAGTGCTCCCAATTTGGCATTAGATTGGACCTCGATATGTGCCTCTGACTACATTGTTGGATGGATGGAAGGAAGGATGGAAGGTTGACTGACTTGCATTTATATAGCACATTTCACGACCACAGGATGTCCCAAAGTACTTTACAGCCAATGAAGTACATCAGCTTATCTGCTTCTGAAACCCTCATCGATGCCTTTGTTACTTCTAGACTTGACTATTCCAATGCATTCCTGGCCAGCCTCCCAAATTCTATCCTCCATAAACTTGAACTCATCCAAAACTCTGCTGCCTGTGTTCTTACTCTGAGTCCTGTTCACCATCACCCGTGTTCACTGACCTACATTGTCCACTGTTTAAGCAAAGGCTTGATTTTAAAATTCTCATCCTTGTTCTCAAATTCTTCCATGGCCTCACCCTTTCCTATCTCTGTCACCTCCTCCAGCCCTACAACCCTCCGAGATATCTGCGCCCCTCCAATTCTGGCCTCTTGAGCATCCTCGCTTTTCAGCGCTTCACCACTGGTGGCCGTGCCTCAGTTGCCAAGGCTCTAAGCTCAGGAATTTCTTCCCTAAGCGTTTCTGCCACTCTTTCCTCCTTTATGATGCTCTTTTAAGACATACCTCTTTGACCAAGCTTTAGGTCATCTGCCCTGATATCTCCTTATGTACCTCGGTGTCAATTTTTATTTGATAACACTCCTGTGAAGCACCTTGGGACTTTTTACTACCTTAATGGCGCTATATAAATACTAGCTACTGTTGTTGTTGGTGGTGCTATTTGCCAATAGAAGCTTCCATTTAAATCTGGTGTAATTTCACCTTCAGTAGTAACAATAACTTTGTACTATTGCAGACTTTACATTTCTCCTTTGTTAAGAGTTTTTGCTGGGACTCAGGGAAGAATTCAGATTTGCCAGTGTTACTAATCTGCTGTTCAAATTATTTTACATAACATGAGCTGGAAAGAGACAGCCATAAAGGTGGAAAGTGAATGTTTTGGCCTTGAGGAAGTAATGATGATTACCTCGACACCTGCCTTCAGCAAGACAGGATTCTATCTATGCATAACATGCAAAGTTAGAAAAAAATTAATAAAGTAAATATTAAAGTCATCTTTTTTCTAGCCTCAGAAATAACATCTGCAGCTCTCAGCTTTTAAAGCAGATGGAAATTCTTTTCGGGCACTGCAACAGTGAAGGAAAAACTATCTTTGCAGGACATCCCTTGGTAAATCCCTTATTAAACTCAGTGGACAACCACAAAAAACATCTACATGCTTCTGGCATCAACTCCATCAATCCTGCTGAATGGTTACTAAGATGATGTGCAACCTTGGCATCCAGTTCAATCATAAATTAAACTAAATTCATCCAGTCAGCCCTCAAGACTGCTTTCTTGCACTGCACATATCCATTTGTGCTCCTACTCCCATTGAAATTTTAATGCATGCCTTCTATCATCTTTAAATTGATCTCTTGAATGCTCTTTTTCCCAACTTGCCATCATTTAGTTCCAATCCAGAAGTCTATGGCCTGAATTCTCTCATGTAAATTCCTGCAGACCCATTGGGTTGGATTTTGTTCCCAGCCCGACGTCGGGTTTTGTGGCGGGTGGGGGTGGGGGTGGTGGGTGGATGGAGAATCAGAGCAGCAGAGGTCACCATGCAGCCTGACCCCGAGATTGTGAGGCCCGATCTTCCCAGTGGCGGCAAGGCTCCATGGTGGTACTTCCGTCGCTCTGCAATGGGACCCTACTTAAAATATTTAAATGTAATTCGCTGCAATCGTACCTTCAGTTCCCAATCTTGAGCTCGTCGTGCGGCACTCACGTGCCTTCACCTTCCCGTCCATGAGACGCTGCGCCACCGAGGTGGGAAAGGGGTCAACTCTGCATTATTTGTATGGCGAAGTGGGGGGAAGGGCTCAGCTCTGCCTGATTTGTATGGGGAAGTGGGGGAAGGGGTCAATTCTGCATTATGTTGAACTGTTTGCAGGGCTGGCAGCCTTTTAAAAAGGGCACCAGCACCTGCTCCTGCACCAGGTGACGCTGTGAACGGCGTTGCCAATGCCACCACGCCATGTGATTGGGGGGGGGGGGGGGGGGTGGCAGCAGCCGCCGCCAATATGTTAAGTGGCCGCCTGCCACATAATTGCGATGGCGCAGGTCCCGTGGGGGGCGGCCACCATTTTCTGCAGCCGCCGCCATCTCCGGCGGCAGGACAACAAACTCCAGCCCATTATTTCTTGCCAAACTCCTTTGGCTCACTGTTCTTCAGCCCATTGTTAAGACTTTTGTCTTAAGGCTGCATTTTTCCAGCTCTCTAGGGACGAGCAGGGAGGCCGGGGGTTGGGGGGGGTGGGGCGGGGGGAAGTAAAAATGGCAAGTGGGGTAGTGGAGTGCACATTGCCTTTCCGACACCATCGAATTTTAGCGGGGTGGGCAAGGTTAAGGACAGCCTTCCCGCCTGGAGGCTAATTGAGGTCCATAAGTGGTCAATTAAGGGCCTCTTCCCACTGGTATCTTACCAGCGGCAGGGGCTCCCTCCACCACATGGGGAGACGGCATGGTATAAGCTGGCGGCCTCCCTGTGGGCTAGGGGGTGGGGGAGGGGGCCCTCCTGATCGGGCACGCGGTGGCCCACGGAGGCCGCCCCCCCCACCAGGAGCCAAAGGTCACCCCCACTGAAAGACTGTCCCCTGCCCTCACTAATAATCCCCAACGAACCCCTCGCTGGGGCCTGCCTGAGTGGGCCCATTGAGTCCAACCCCACTTACCTTAATTCTGGAGCATTCTTCATGGCTCCTGCTCTGGGCCTCCAGCAGTACTAGCAGTGGCCACTGCTCCCAGTGGCGCTGCTGGGACTGAAGAAGTCCTGGCCATCTGATTGGCCAGCAGCTCTTGTAGGCAGGCTCTTTGGCTTGAAAGGTATGGAAACCCCAATGGCAGGCAGTTAACTGTCTGATTGACACTGAATTCCATCAGGGCTTTCAAAAATGGCCACAGCGGAGTTGCCCCTGGCTTGCCAGCTGGTGGAAAGGGCCATTGCTGCGGCCAGTAAATTCAGGCCTTCGTTTTCAATTCCCTCCACTGTCTCACCATGCCCTATTTCACCAATTTTCTCCAGCTGTATGTTTTTGGCTGTACCCTCTACTCCTTTGATTTCAGATTACTGTTCCTCCCCTGCCCCCTCCACTCCAAAAGGCAATCATTCAGTAATTACAACTGTACTCTTTACAACAACAATAACAACTACTCATATTTATATACTGCCTTTAATATAATAAAATGTCCCAAGGTGCTTCACAGAGGCATTATAAAACGAAATATGACACTGAGACACACAAGGCAATATTAGGGGCGATGACCAAAAGCTTGGTCAAAGAGGTAAGTTTTAAGGAGTGTCTTAAAGGAAAAAAAGGAGGTAGAGAGGAGGAGAAGTTTAGGGAGGGAAATATAGAGCTCAGGGCCTAGACAGCTGAAGGCATGGCCCACAATGGTGGAGTGATTAAAATCAGGGATGCTCAAGAGGTTGGTATTAGAGTAGTGCAGATATCTCAGAAAGTTGTAGGGCTGGAGGAGATTACAGAGATAAGGAGGGGCCAGACCATGGAGGAATTTGAAAACAAGGATGAGCATTTTAAAATCGGGCATTGCTTAATCGGGAGCCAGTGTAGATCAGCGAACACAGTGGTAATAGGGGAATGGGACTTGGTCCGAGTTAGGATACGGCAGCAGAGTTTTGGATGACCTCAAGTTTACAGAGGGTAGAATGTAGGAGGCTGGCCAGGAGCACGTTAGAAAAGTCAAGTCGGGTGGAAACAAAAGCATGGATGAGGATTTCAGCAACAGAAGAGCTGAGGTAGTGGCAGAATTGGGTGATGTTACAGAGGTGGAAATAGGTAGTCTTAGTGATGGCACGGATATGTGGCTGAAAGCTCATCTCGGGGTCAAATATGACACTGAAGTTGCTAACAGTCTGTCCCAGCTTTAGACAGTTGCTAGCGAGAGGAATGAGGTCAGTGGTGAGGGAGCAGAGTTTGTGTGAAGAACCGGAGACAATAGCTTCAGTCGTTCCAATATTTAACTGAAAGAAATTTCTGCTCATCCAGTACTGAATGTCAGCAAGGAGTCTGACAATTTAGAGACAGTGGAGGGATCAAGGGAGGTCATGGTGAGATAGATCTGGGTGTCGTCAGCTAATATGTGTTTTCGGATGATATCGCCGAGGGGCAGCTTTAAATCAGTGATTTTCAATCTGTATGGAGGATCCCATGCAAATATCAACACACTTTTGGGGACCCTCTATCATCCCATCTTAGGCTCCCTTTATTACCAAAACTCAATGCTCTCCTCATCTTCCTTGCAAGAGCTTTGAGATGCTTGGTGTTATACACGATCGGCCCTATATAAATGCAAGCCGTCGTTGATACTAGTCATCAAACGGAAAAGTACATAAAAGAACATCCAGCTGATTTTTCTAGTGTTCTTTACATAGCCAACAACTTCTCAAAACATTTTACACTGATGAGGGAAAACACAGACCAAGCAGGAAGGAAAACAAAAATGCATGGGTGCTGGGTGAAGAAACAGTAAAAGAAAACAGATTTGTGAAGGTTCTCGAAAAGAACAAAGGGAGTGGCAAGGTGAAGAGATCTAAAAAAAAACTCTTATAATTTGGTAGTCACATCTCTAAGATGGTGGAGTAAGCTATGTACAGATTGGAATGCCCCCTACACTTGGGGAGCATCTGGAAGTCAGTTTCAGATAAGGATCAGATAGTCTGAAGTAATGTGTTAATCTGAAGTTTAGGCTTTGTTGATTTTGATTTTCTTGACACACAATTGGATTATCAGAGTCCTGAAACCTAATTTTTCCACTCTATATGGCATCAGCAGTTGTCTAAAAGCTGTGTGATCACATTCAGGAATTTGCTTTACGTTTACATTTTTAATTCAAAGCTGAACTTTGGTCCATCTTTAAAATTCATCTTTAGTTATCTAAAGCTCAATCCTATCCTATCCTAATGGTCATCCTATCTAATTCATAACCTGGCTAGATCTGCTTTATAAATCAACAACAATATTCACATTGACACTACTAATCAATTTATGAAAAAGCCTACAGTCAACAAAAATGTGCCAGTATCAAATATGCACAAAACAGTATTAATTAAAGAGAGTCTCAATGCAGCCTACTATTCATTTTTGTATATTACACCATTACATTTTTAAATTTAGGACTGAGGGCATTCAGTGAATATTTGAAATTCTCCATCTTTATGCATTGCTAACGACTCCACTGACCTGAGTTATAACAGCTACAATGGCTATGGCAGTCGATGTTGGGGTTGAGTCCCATTGCAGCAGCCTACTCTGAGTTCTTCCCATTCTACCCAGAGTCCATCCCATGCATAAACTCAGAAGCATATAGAGCATCTGAATCTGGGAGACCATATCACATACTGTTCAGGAAAAGAAAGCATCAACAGATCTGTTACTTCATGGCTGATTTGTCTTCTCTCTCCATTTTAAATGAAATTTGGAATTTGAGTCCAAAGTTGGATATGTACCATAAAAATTGAAAAGCAAGGATATAAAAAAAAAATCAATGTCTGAAGCAAGCAAGAGGGAAAAATGTGTTACTTTGTAACATACACTATACAATATTATATTATGCACATAAACTATAATAATGATATGCAGTTTGTGTCCACCTGCAACTTTCTGATTGGTTGGTGGGTTGATTTGGTCGGCGGAGCCTGGCGCGCATGGAGGCATGTGGAGGTCTGAAGCGTGTGACGCACGTGCAGCTGTAAATGGTTAGTGGCGGTGGCAACAGTGGCAGGTGTAAGGGGGATGGTTGGTGGAGAAAAAGCAGGTAAGGGGAGACCAACAACAACAAAGTTACCCTGAATAGAGGCATTGTGGGTGTGGGGCGGGAGGGGAACAGCATGGGAGGGACAGTTGATGGCAGTGGCCTGGGTAGAGTGGTGGATGGCAGAAAAACAAAGAAGCAGAAGGTAAGGGGAGCCCAACAACAAAATCACTCTAGCTGGAGGGATTGGGGATGGTGTGGGGGTGGTGAGGCAGTGGGGAAATGGCATGTGGGAGGTATGGAATGGGGGAATGGGATGGCATGGGAGGGATGGAATGCAGGATGGAGATGGCTTCGGAAGAAGGGGTGGGATGGAGGATGGGATGGAGATGATATGGGAGGGATGAAAGGAATGGGATGGGTATGGTATGCGAAGGATAGCATGGAAAGGATCGAATGGAAGGAAGGGGATTTGAAGATGTACTGTTGCAATAAAGATACTAATTTCACCACAAATGTTTTGTTGTTCTCTGCTAGTATATTATTATACTGCACTTTCTACTGAAAATCTGTTTTTGTAGCATTAAACATGTTTTCCCCTGATATGTATACTGAGCTATTGAATATATAACATATGCACTATACCGAGTGCAATGCCAGAACAAAAAAATTGGTCCAAGAGCAAATCCACTGAGAAGTGAAAATTAAAAATAGCTGTAATGATAACAATCTTCTAGCACAAGTTGAGACATGGAGTACAAAATTCCCAATTTCTTTCTCATTATTATCCATACTGAAAGAGAATCAAGAAATATGAGCTGGAGAGAGGAATTGCTCCAAATATTTAATTTAAAGGGAACAATTTTTTTAAACTTAATGAAGAGAGTTTTTCACAATGGCAAAAATGTACAAACAAATGCTTAAGAATCTATCAAACATCTCATTTACACAGACACTCTTGGACAATCTGGACAGAAACGACTATTAAAACTGCAGTACTACAGCACAGTACTGTACAGATTTATGCTGAAAATGTACACTGCAACACAAAAATAACAGAAGTTTCAGCATGTTCAATATATATTTACATGCTAGGTATAGTCACCCCAAAATTGCATCCATTTTTCCAATTCTGAAAGACAGGTTTGTATTTTTTATAAATTTTTTATTGTTTATAAACTGTCCTCTGATTTGTTTTTTAAAGAACTGAACTATTTGAAGAAGTACAGTCTTCACATTTGGGACTACTGAATGGCCAACTAATCGGGCATCATTTTTATGACGATGTTGTCCCATCTAAATGATAATGACATTTATTGTACAGATTAATTAATGTCTCACTCCCTGTGAAACATTAGTGATCAGGTAAGAGTTGGCATGGCAACTGTTACAAACACAGGTGCGAAGGCTTCTTGCAGCAAATATGCAAAAATAATTTTTTAATTTAACATAATTCTTCCCTATTAGTAATGGGGGGAACTGACTGAGCTATGCCCACTGGCCAAAAAGTCAGGGATGAACCCAGCTCTGCCAGGCCTGGAAGCCACTTAGCAATTTTATGTGCTCCAGGCCCTTAATTGGCCTTGGGCAGGGCTTCTGCCCCTTTAAAACAGAGAGTCTCTTCTCCAAGAGCTGCTGGCCAATCAGCGGGCTGGCAGCTCTTCAGTCCCAACAGCTCCATCTAGAGCAGTGGCCACTTCTGGGACTGCACCCGAGAGGAGCAGCAATGGAGGAAGTCCTGGAATTAAGGTTATTGTGTGGGGCCTCGCCGGGGATAACCAGCTGGGCTACAGCAAAGCAGGGGGAGGGGGGTGTATCAGTCGGGGGATGGGCGGGGGGGTGGTGTTGCTCCATGGCGTCGGCTTGTAGTGTTCAGGGTGGGGGTGGGGGGCCCTCTGTGGGACCAGCGGCGGTGGGAGGAAGCCCTTGAGTGGCAACTAATTGGCCACTTAAGGGCCTTAATTGGCCTGGGGCAGGTGGGCCGTTTGTCATCTCCTCCGCTGCTTGTAAAATTGCACTCTCCCCACCTCAATTTTAAGCCCTCACCCGCTGCCACCAGCCCACTCCTGGAGGGGTCGGGTGGCGTAAAATTCCTGCCTTATTTTTTCATTAAAAAAAATTAAAATGGTCCTTGACATATGTTATGTTTATACACTGTCCATGATACAATAGACAGGAATAAAAACAAGAAATGCTAGAAATACTCAGCAGGTCTGGCAGCATCTGTGGAGAGAGAAGCAGAGTTACGTTTCAGGCCAGTGACCCTTCTTCAGAACTCAAATTCAAATTCAACAACCGAAGAGTCAGTTACTAGGGGACATAGGTTTAAGGTGCGAGGGGCAAAGTTTAGAGGGGATGTGCAAGGCAAGTTTTTTTACACAGAGGGTGGTGAGTGCCTGGAACTTGCTGCCAGGGGAGGTGGAAGCAGATACGATAGCGAAGTTTAAGAGACATCTTCACAAATATATGAATAGGAAGGAATAGAGGGATATGGGCCCCGGAAGTGCAGAAGGTGTTAGTTTAGGCAGGCATCAAGATCGGCGCAGGCTTGGAGGGCCGAATGGCCTGTTCCTGTGCTGTACTGTTCTTTGTTCTTTCTTTGTTCTTTGAACTTCTGCTGCCCATTAATAGCATTTTGGAAGGTAAGTCCTCCTCTGTCATTGGTTTGTTGGAGATTTCTGTTGAAAATTCTGCATTTATTGGTCTTCAAGATGCACCTCCTTGATCTGTTTATCCATGTCCATAAATTTTTGAATGAGCAACATCTAGAACAGGTATAGAAGCCTGAGCAGGATGTTTCTTTTGAAGATGCTTATTCTTCCGAGCAAGAAAGTAATGAGAGGTGTTCATTGCCAGGTCTTCCCCAAAAGCTTTGAGTACTCTTAGGAGGTTAATTTGATCGAGCTTTCAGTACTTAAGGGCTTTGTTAATCAGTAGCTACTTTAAGCCTTCAAGGACCATTTGAAGCATTTATAACGGATAGGACATGGTATATATCTATGGGTATAGCTAATGTTTTGGTGTAGCCCTTTGAAAATGGCACGGTGCCTGCGCAGTGGCGCTGGACATTGTTGCTGGAGATGGACTGCCTGCTCCCTGCACATCAGCAGGGGTGGGGGGCATGGTCCACCCCGGCCATGTAAATGAGTCGCCGCATCGTGGCGGCTCTGTGGAGTAAAGCCTGGATGTGCGGGCCGTCATCTTTGAAGCTCGGTGGCAAGCTTGTAAAATGCAGCCCATTATCTGTATACAGAAAAATTTGGTGTAGAACCACTGCCATGATGAACCTCTGCCAATAATGTGTAATAAATCCAGCAATTTGTGGCGAGGATGGCATAACCCGAGTTGCAAATCATCACAAATTGCTGCCATGAGCCTTGAAAACAGGAGCTTGCTGTTAATTTCCATATTAGTTTCAAGAAATTGGTGCTTTGTGCCATAAATGAGTTTTGCTGTAGCCATCTAGGGCTGGTAGAATCAAGCAGCACAGAAGGAGGTCATTTAGTCCACTATGCCTGTGCTGGTTCTCTGAAAGAGCTACCAATTAGACCCCTACTCCTTCCCGATAGCCATGCAAAGTTTTCCTTTTTAAGTGGAGATCCATTTCCTTTTGAAAGTTATGATTGAACCTGCTTCCACCACTTTTTCAGGCATAATATTCCAGATCACAACAATTTGTTGAGTAAAAAAAGTTCTCCTCATGTTCCTGTTATTTTAATTATTTTCAATCTATGTCCTCTGGTTATCGACTTTCCTTCCTAATTGCAACAGTTCCTCCCTATCTACTCTATCAAAACCCCACATAATTTTGAATGTCACTACTAAATCTCCCCATAACTCTTTTCTGCTACAAGGAGAACAATCCAGCTTTTCTAGTCTCACTAAATAACTGAAACCCCTCATCCTCGGTACCATTCTTGTAATTCTCCCCTGCATCCTCTCCAAGGACTGGACATTCTTTCTAAAGTATTGTGCCCAGAATTGGATTCAAATATTGATTTATAAAGGTTTAGTACAACTTATTTCATTTTCTACTCCATGTACTGAATTTTTGTTCCAGGGTCTCGATCCCAGTTCATTATGAATTCTGGATCAGGAACTCAGAACTGCTGGTGGCGAGACCTCAGAAGCAATTTTTGAGCAGATGGCTATTTAAGTGGCTGCTTCCAGGAGCTCTGTCCGATTAAGAACAGCAGGCATGTGCCCGAGGCTTTGTGGGTCAATAGGAGGTGGGAGCTGCTGATGCAGATAGGAGAAACAGAGGGCGCCTCAAGATGGAGGTGCCCTCTGAAGGCTTTTTAAAAAGGTAAAATAAAAAGTGGCCACAGCTGCGAAACCATTATTGTGAAGAGAACCACTCCACAGGGTTACCTGTGGCCACAGCTGCGAAACCATTATTGTGGAGAGAGAAGCTCTCCACAGGGTTACCTGTGGCCACAGCTGTAGCCATCTCGCAATCATGGCCATGCATAGAGGAGCACTGGCCCCCTGGTCTGCCACCAAGAGGCTGTCTCCATTCATTGGCTGGGAATCGGGCTCAGTGGGGAACCCAACTGTCGACTGGAAAATTCCAGCTGGTGTCTGTTGGGCTCTTTAAGGGACCTATTTGGCCACCCACACCTTGCAGGCAGGCAGCCGTTAACCCACCCCCAAACAGCCTCTTCGAAAATGGCTCCAAGGCGGGAATATGTGGCAATCCGGCATGCCACATGCAGCTGGAAATTGCAGGCCTGCTTGCCTCTGTTGCAGCCTCCGCAGCCCTTCCAAAATCTGGCCCTCTGCCTCTGTAAAGCTCAGAATCCCTTTTGCTTTTAAAAAGCTATATTGACTTTTCCTGCCAACAACAGCAATAACAAAACCAGTATTTATATCGTGCCTTTAACATCATAAATATCACATGGCCCCTCACAGGAGCGCTATAAAGCATGATTTGACACAGGCCACCTATGGTGATATTATGGCAGATGGCCACAAGCTTGGTCAAAGAGCTAGGTTTTACAGAGTATTTTAAAGGAGGAAAATGATTAGACAGGCAGGGAGGTTTAGGGAGGGTAGGGCCGAGGCAGCTGAAGATGTGGCCACCAAAGGTGGAGCAATTAAAATCAGGGATGCTCAACAGGCCAGAAATAGATGAGCACAGATTATTTGGAGGGCTGTGAAGCTGGAGGAGATTTTTTTTTTTTTATTCGTTCCTGGGCGTCGCTGGCTAGGCCAGCATTTATTGCCCATCCCTAATTGCCCTTGAGAAGGTGATGGTGAGCTGCCTTCTTGCACTGCTGCAGTCCATGTGGGGTAGGTACACCTACAGTGCTGTTAGGAAGGGAGTTCCAGGATTTTGACCCAGCGACAGTGAAGGAACGGTGATATAGTTTCAAGTCAGGATGGTGTGTGACTTGGAGGGTTCCTATGCATCTGCTGCCCTTGTCCTTCTAGGTGGTATAGGTCGCGGGTTTGAAAGTAAAACAGTAGTGGTCCTAATGCCGACCCTTAATGGACACCCTGCACTTCCCTCTAATCCAAAAAAAATCATTGTCTTCTACTTTTTGCTAACTGTCTTGCAGTCAATTTCATATTCATGTATTCAGGTGGTAAGGACCCTGTTAATGGATGTGACTTATGAACCTGACATGTCATTCATTCTTAGATGCCCAGTAAAGGAACAACTGAAACTGTAGGGTCTGACTCCTGCAGGCAGTAAATTGTTTCTATTTTATAAATGTTCTTTATTTTCTTTCTTTTCCTTCTAATCTCTTTTACTTCTCTTTTTTCTTCCTTTTCGTCCCTTTAATCCTCTTTTTGTATCTAATTTGACTCTAATTCATCCCATTTCCTTCTCCATCATTCACTTTTTTTCCCACTATCCTTAAATTTATTTGCTTAAGGACCTAGACAATTGGACCCGACATTCACGAGGTCCCAGATGCCATGCCATGATCAATTTGCATTTCCAGAAATTTGCAGTGAAAAAGTTATACAATTTCCAGAGTGAGGTAAAAAATCTAATTCACGAGGCTCACTACAAGATGACCTGCTTCAACAATTTCTGGGCCATTATCTTTTTATTTAGAATACATGGAGAATATATGGCTTATCACAAATCTTAACTTTTAAATTAGTAGACCTGTTTTCATGCAATCACCAGCCATTGACATGAAGATTGATAGATATCATAAATCAACATTTCAAAATTTTTGACAGTTCCAATCAATTATATGTAACAAAGTGTCTGTTGTATTTATATATTCAGATTCTTTTGGATTCTCTAAAATAAAGTGTTCACATGATGGCAATTGGGTTGAGGTAAAAACTCTCCAGTGGTTCTGATGCAGTTGTTTTTTTTTATTTCCAAAATATACTTTATTCATAAAAATCTGTAAAAATTACATTGCCAAACAGTGATTCCAATTAGAATATTCCCAGATTCTTATAAGTTTTTCATTGCGTCAATTGTGTGTATCGACACATTGGGAAATGTTCACCTCTTGCTTCAAAAACATAGGGCTGAATTCTATGATCCTGCCGTGCGCAAAATGGCGGTGGTCCCACTTGTGACATGAACAGCCACCCACCATTTCACATAATGGAGGCGGCTGTCCCCCGCAATCACGTGGCAGAGGCGGCAATGGAGACACCATTCACGGTATCACTTGATGTTGGAGTAGGTGCTGGCGGCAACACACAACCCGCTTGCAGAGCTCCCCCGAGTCACATACAAGTCCCTTGCAGAGCTCCCCTCATTCACACACAGTGCTTGGGCACTCAGCATAGCAGCAATGGCCACTGTAAACTCCAGTTCCCCTATACTACTATGGTTAGGTTACCTTCCCTTTCATGGCACCGAGGACTCTTCAAAGTCGCGAAACTGAAGGCACGTGTGTGTCGCACGTCAACCACAAAAAAATGTTGGATTGTAGTGAATTAGATTCAAATTTATTTAAAGCGCAATTTCAAACATTTAAATTACGATGCCGTCATCTTGGGGCGCCACAGTACTTCCTTGCCTCTGACAGAATCTGCAAATTGCGGTATGGCGAAGGGTTTTGTGGCGGACGGCTCTGCAGAGATTCTCCATATCCCCTCCCCCCCCCCCCCCCCCCCATGCCACCGAAGTCGTTCGACAAGGGAACAAAATTCAGCCCATAAATTTCACTCATGTTAGAATATAATTCGAAAATTTCTTGACAAATAGTGATACCAGATACAATAGCATATGTCTTTTGTCATATTGAGGCTCAACGTTATGAAAACTAAAGCTGCAGTCGAAGAAAACAGCACAGTACAAGTTAATCCATAAACACATGACTGCTTTGCTCAGAAATACTGGGCAGGATTTTCCGTTTTGGGTCAGGACCCCGCATTGTGTTGGGAGCTGCAACCCGACAATGATTTTTGCAAGACTGTCCAATTAGTGGACGAAGTGGGGGAGTCCAGCACCAGGGGTCACAATCTAAGGATAAGGGGTAAGCCATTTAGCACTGAGATGAGGAGGGACTTATTCACCCAGAGAGTGGTGAACCTGTGGAATTTTCTACCATGGAAAGCAGTTGAGGCCAAATCATTAAATATATTCAAGAAAGAGTTAGATATAGTTCTTAGGGCTAAAGGAATCAAGGGATATGGGGAGAAAGCGGGAACAGGGTACGGACTTTGGACGATCAGCCATGACGTATTAAAAGGCGGTGCAGGCTCGAAGGGCCGAATGGCCTATTCCTGCTCCTATTTTCTATGTTTCTATGAAGGGTATGATTTCCATTCAATTCAGGACGGCAGGAAGGCTGTCGAAGTTGGAAGGCCAATAGGAGGCACTCCAGCACTCAAGGAGCTGCAGCATGCCGTTACAGGTAAGGGAGACAGAATGCGCCTCCATCTTGGGTTCACTCTCAGCACTTTTAAAATATTGGAAATAAAAAAATGGCCACAGCTGCCAGACCACCATTGTGGAAGGGAGTCCCTCCACAGAATGGCCTGAGGCCGCAGCTGTAACCTGGTAGGCCTCAAAGTGATCCTGGAGCGCTGGCCCCCCAACAGTCTGACACCAGGAGTCCGCCTCTAAGCATGTGCTGTGCTCCCAATGCTGTGGGGAGCCCGCAGGTTGACAGGAAAATTCTGATCGATGGCCTTAATTGGCCTCTTAGTGACTTAATAAGCTACCCGCCACTTGTGGGCGGATTGTCGTTCTGTGCCGATCTGGCCTCCAGGAAAATAGTCGGAAGTTGGGACTATGACGGAGAACTGGCCCACTGGCCAGCATCAGGAAATTCCATGCCCGCCTGCCTCCGTTCTTGCCCTGTCATGCACCAAAATCCTGCCCACTATATTTGTAACATAATTTCAAAAGACTTCTTTCAAAAAAGGGGGATAAATGATCAGTTTAGAATATTTTTAACCTCACCATGCTTAATTCCTTCATTCTGCAACAGAGGGCTGAATTTTACAATTGCGGCAGTAGGCAAAAACATGTCGCGGTGCCACCATGATCCAAAGAGCGGTGGCTCATTTAAATAGTTGGGGCGAGCCAACCACCCCCTCCCACCCCACCCCACCAATCACGTGGAGGGGGTGGCCTGTCTGTCCCCAGCAATGGCGTCAGCTGCCTGTGCGCAGGAGCTGACAGCACTTTTAAAGGGCTTTGAGCCATACCGTTAAATTTAAATATTAAAAGCTAAAGTGAATGAAAAAAAATTAAATACATTTATCTTGCTCCTCTCCAACCCCCATAACAATTAAATTAATTACTTTCCCTCTCCCCCCCAAAACACTTACCTTGTCCACCTAACCTTCCCCCCTCAAAGTGCATAAACTTTAACCTAAAACCCTTCCTATCATCCCCTACACCAATGATGTTACTTTGACCCTGTTCCTCCCCACTCTCGCACTGAGAAACATACCCCCTTCCCCCTCCCCACAAATGTTCCGCCTTGTTTCCCCGGACGGGCGGCGGCAGGAAGATCGCAGTGGGACAGAAGGTGCCGGCCTAAGGAAGATTAATGCATTCATTTCCATTTATTTAAATATGTAAATGGGGGTCCCGTTGCCGAGTGGCTGCCACGAGGCCTCGCTGCTGCCAGCAATACTGGGTCTGGCCCTCCCGGCGTCTGGTGCGTGGTGGCCCTCTCCTGGAGGCATTTTCCGGCCCCCCCCCCCGCCCCCCGCCACGAACCCCGAAGTCGGTGGAGGGGGTCTGTAAAATCCAGCCCAGAATCTATATTTAAACATTTTTCTACATGTAAATGATCATTTACAAGACACTGTTAAGCCAAGAAAGTAGATAGACATATGCTTGGCAGACAATGTTCACCATGCTAAGCAATGAAAATATGAATAATTGGCAATCTTTTTGTACATGGCAAAGGATTATATATTTTTGGGTTATGCTTTGATTAGGAACTCTAGATACTGTGAATGAATGAAAAAGTGGTTTGGTACTTCAAAATTCTATTACGAGATCAAGAATGTGTTTATTAAGAGCCAAATTATCAGTAGAAGCTGCAATTTCAGTGAAAGTGTTGCATCTTACATTCAGCCAAACTGCCCAGCAAAGGAGTTCCAATTCCATCCACTGAGTACCTGAAAGAAATTACAGATATCATTATAGGACTGCTTTCAGGGAGCAACATTGTTGTTTAATTTCAATCAGAAACAGATTTTTATAGAAAGATTTATGAAAAATCCTTCAGTTGGAAATTTAAAAAAGTACACAGTAAACTAATGTCCCAGTTTCTAATGTTTAGAATGCTTGATTCATTTCATGTAAAATCAAAATCAGAAACACAAAATTCCCTCTTTTATAACCATAACGTTACATTGAATCTAGTTTTGCTCAATTACCCCCACTGCAATTTTCATTTATATTTCCTCTCACTCTTTTCATGCACCATGACTCAAACAAATGTGTGAGGCAGGTCCCTGAAAAAGTATTTGACATGATGCATGCAGAAACAACTCACTGACAATCTTGATATTCAATTTACCTGAACAATATGTTTGATACATAGAGGTAAACAAATTTTGGTTTTATATGCCATTAAATCAACACTACTTTACCTTGAAAGATGCATATAGTTAGTGAATGCTGCACCAGCCTGCAGTAGCAATCCGATAGACAAAACCTTTAGGACAGTGTGCATAGGTCCACCTTTCTTAACTGATCGCCAGATTGGCTGAGCGTATATGCAGGCAACTACGAAGTAAACCAATACTAGTAGGAAATAGAAATCATGTAATCCTGTGAAAAGAATAAAGACAACTCACAGTTTCACATGTGAGCATAATGCTAAAATCAAATGATATTGTGTCAGTATGAACATTTCCAACTGCTAATTAATCCTCATGTTACAGCAAACACAGGTATAATCCACATCAGTCTCATCAGATTGTAAAACTGCAAAGATTGGAGAGTTCTTCAAACCTTACTGACAATCTATATTTAGAATGCTATTTACAATCTATATTAACTACTTAGATGAGGGGACTGGGTGTAATGTATCCAAGTTTGCTGATGATACAAGGTTAGGTGGGAAAATAAACAATGATGAGGATGCAAAAAGAGGCTGAAAAGGATATGGGCAGGTTGAGTGAGTGGACAAGGACAAGGGAGATGGAATATTACTTGGCAGTGTGTGAAGCTATCCACTTCCAAAAGAAAAGAAGAATGTTTTTTAAATGGTGAGACTAGGAAATGTTGGTATTCAGGTTGCTGACAGCTCACATTTTATTGCAACATTTAAACCAGACTGATTCAGAGGGTGCCCTTTGTACATGAATCACAGAAAGTTAATATGCAGGTACAGCAAGCAATTAGGAAAATAAATGGTATGTTAGTCTTTATTACAAACGGATTGGAGTATAAGAGTGAAGTCTTGCTGCAATTGTATACAGTTTTGTTGAGACCATACCTGGAGTACTGTGTACAGTTTTGGTCTCCTTATCTAAGGAAGGATATACTAGCCCTTGAGGGAGTGCAATAAAGGTTGAATACACTGATTCCTGGGATGAGGGTGTAGTCCGATGAGGAGAGATTAAGCAGATAAGGACTTCCCTGGAATTTAGAAGAATGATCTCACTGAAACATATAAAATTCTTAAAAGACTCGTTGGGATGATGTTTCCCCTCACGAGAACCAGGGGGTCACAGTCTTCGAATAAGGGTTCAGCTATTTAGGGCAGAGATGAGGAGAAATTTCTTCACTCTAAGAGTTGTAATCTTTGGAATTCTCTATCCTAGACTGATGTGGATGCTCAGTCATTGAGTATATTCAAAACAGAGATCGATAGATTTTTGGATACTAAGGGAATTAAGGGATATGGGGATAGTGTTGGAAGGTGGAATTGAGGTAGCAGATCAGCCATAATTGTATTGAAAGATGGAACAGTCTCAAAGGGCTGAATGGCCAAATCCTGCTCCTATTTCTTATGTTCTTAATCATGTTGTTAACACAGACTAATCAGATCAACAATAAAGCAGCCATGTTTGATTCCAATCCAGCTTTTCTGCTTAACTATGCATCCAGCCTCTCCCTTGCCTGTTCTAAGCTTGACCATTGCCCCCTTACCAGACTTTTAAGTTTCAGCCTCCACCCACACTTGCCACAATTACTCAACACATTTTTTAATCCCCATTCAGCTCAACTCTTATGTTTTCCCCTACCAAACTTTCCAGTCAGCCTTTTGGCCTTCCCTGATGACCAACCAGCACCACCCCCCAACCAATTTGCCTATCCCTCTATCAAATCCCCCCTCAATTTCCTTTGCTCCAGGGAGCACAACCCCAGCTTTTCCAACCTAACCTTGTAACTAAAAAATCTCTCATTCCTGGAACCATTCTGGTAAATCTCCTCTGCACCCTCTCAAGGACCCTCACATCTTCCCTAAAGTACACTGACCAAAACTGGACGTAATACTCTAGCTGGGGCCTAACCAGAGCTTTATAATGGTTCAGCATAACTTCCAGCAGGAAGGAAAGAGAGAAAACAACTTGCATTGATATAGATATTATGGTGAGAGAATCAAATGAATTTTCTGTTAAAACCAGACACAGGTGCCTTGATTTTCTTAGCAGCTTTAATGCCAAGCATCAATGCTGGAATTAAAATAACACAATTGGAAAACATAGGCTACCATGTCATGGCTAGCATCAGTATCCTGCATGTGTGCTCATGTTAATGACAGATTAAGCAAGCAGAACCTACTATAAAAAAACAAGAGATATGACAATGTATTTTGCTCATATTGGTGAAACATGCTAAATTAGCAGTGCAGTCACTGTATAATTAATGTATCTTGCTCTAAATGTTCTGAGATCAGTCCTGTATTGGGGTAGAAACAAGAGTCGCAAAATTTGGTTCCATAGTGCCGGTTTATTCGGTGCTATGAGTGCCATTTTGGGTGCAAAATGATGACCGCACCGCGCACTTTTGGTGCAGGCCACACCAGTGTCATGTTGGTGAGGGCATTTGGAGTGTGTGCGGAAGAATGAGATTAGGCAAATTGAGATGTCAGTCAGCGTGAAACAGAGATTTGATTGTACTGATGTCATTTTCAATCTCAACACTTCAGTTAACAACCTCTCTTAACCTCGTCGAGCTGAACATGCATACAGCAGCATGAAGAACCACCCACCAGTGCTATTTAGAGGGATCATCAACTACTTTCAGGTTAGTTGCTGACTGATTTCTACTGGTTGCTGCTGAGTGTGTAGAAATGTTCTGAGTTTTCTACTGCTACTTAAAATTGGTGAAGTCTACAGCAAGTTGTGTTATGCACAGTGAAGGTCTTGGTCCTTATTTCAAGGGTACTGTTCAGACCACTTGCTGTCAGTCATGGATGCTGTAGTAATCATCCCCCTTGACCTGCAGCATGACAGGGAGTTTGAGCAGAGGCTTCTCAAAATGGGAGGAGGAGGGAGTGAAGGGCTCTTAGTAGGAGGC
Source organism: Heterodontus francisci (assembly GCF_036365525.1). Classification (NCBI taxonomy): domain Eukaryota; kingdom Metazoa; phylum Chordata; class Chondrichthyes; order Heterodontiformes; family Heterodontidae; genus Heterodontus; species Heterodontus francisci. The sequence goes on along the minus strand of NC_090376.1, from coordinate 153,247,106 downwards.
CATATCCACCAGGATCTTCAGGGAGCAATGCACTTACCTCAACCTCAGCAAGGAACAGTGTATTAGATGCCGCCATTTCACAAAGAAGGTGCTGACTGAAATCTGCCACCTGTTGCAGACAGACCTGCAGCCTCAGAGCAAGGTGAGGATGGCACTGTCAGAGGCTGTAAAGGTGACTGTAGCCATGAACCTCTTTGCATCGGATCCTTCCAGGCTGCAACAGGGGACATCTCTACCATCTCACAGATCGCTGTCCACTGCTGTATAAAGAACAGTCTGTATTCCAGGGGAGGAGAACGCAATGCATTTTTCTTTCCAGAGTAAAGCAGGCAGAATGTGCACATCACTTTGCCAGGATAGCAGACTTCTCCATGGTTCAGTGTGCCAGTGACTGCACACATGTTGTTTGCCGCATCTAAATGCAGAGATGTACCGCAACTGCAGAGAGTTCCACTCTCTGAATCTGTGATTAGTGAGCAACCATGCTCAGCATATCATGCAAATGAATGCTTGATATCCTGGCAGCAGTCATTCTGCACCAGTACCATCAGTATTTGAGCTACCACCTGGTTCATGACTACAGTGCCTATTCTGCCGCTCTCCCTCAGCCTGCTGGATGTAAACATCTACCATATTACATGTGTAGTTCCCAATCCTGCTGACCTGGGGCCCATACTCAGCTGTAAAATCTGACATTTACACAAAAGTAGAATGCAACAATTAATTAGTCTTCACATTGTTTTCATTTGTTACGGGTAATATTTGAGTTATTGGCTTTTTATGTATTTTTATACATTCATATTGGGGGAAATATTCTTTGTTTATTGCCTATTTATATCTTGGTACAGGAGGTACTAATTTTACGTTTTCATTATAGACTCTAAGGCAGCTATCTTAACTTGATGCGGTCAAAAAACTGGCTTTGCAGATCTGCTCTCGACATAAACCAAACTGACTGAAGTCAATGAAAAGGAAAATCGGGCGGGGTGTGTAACCGGAGGTTCATCTGCTCCACCTCTTTATCACCCTCTATTTTGTGTCCCCAGTGCAATACCACTGGTATTTAAAAAATGTTGTAACAACAAAAGCTAATGAAATTTTTTCTCAATTGATTTTTTTGTAATTTTATTTCTTAGTGTTTACTTTCACTTTTATGATTTTCAACATACCCTCATGTTTATTTTAAGCTTTTAAAGCTGCTGTAACAGAAGACCAGATATTAATCTGCATTTTAAGTTTTTTTGCAGCTACTCAGTGCTACACTGCCACCTGATGGCAGAAATTTATTCCGGCAATACGATTCCGTAATAGAAACATATCTGTTTGACTTTAGAAAACAATTGGCACCAATATGAACTCAATATGGATATTTTTTCACCTAAAAATGACACAAATGGGACAGATTTTGCTGCTGTTGCATTAACATTTTCTTCTGCATTAAATAAATTTGTGCTATTTAATGTCAGGGTATTGATTATGAATGTGTGCTTTGTACTCTAATAATTTCTGGAAATTTGCTAATTTTGAACAGTTTTTAAGTTCATACTATAGCTAAAAGTAATGATCAGGGTCTCTGGCATGATTAAACATCAATATGTCAGTATGCAAAATTATAAATGCTTGTAAAGTAATGAACGGACATGAACTGACAAGACTGAGTCATGACCTACAAGTTGTATACAACACCTGCACTTTAGGCGACATTTTTTTACTCTTAATTTTAAACAGCCTGATAACAGTAAGAGTGTAGCAGGAATGCGAAGAGCACTGTATTCATATTGCCGAAAGAGACAAGACAGCTAGTGGAAAGCACTAAGTGACAGCAAACACACTTATTGTATGGAGAACATATATATGATTTCGAATGAAGATTCTACATACAAAATATCACTTTTTCAGTTCCGATGCTGTGAGTATTTCCAACTTTTTTAGTTTTGTTTTAAAGCTTTCTTTTTACTACTCAAGAACAATTTGAGGTTTGCTGAATAGTAACTAGCATCCAGTATTTTGCTTTTGTTTAGATTCATCTGCATTTGGAGTGCAAGGTTTTTTGGATAATCCAATGCATAATCAAAAAAAAACTGTTCAGATTCCCAGACATTCAGTTTAAAGAATCACAGAAAAATCAAATCTAACTGTGTATGGTTTTAATTCATTCTGAAAAACAGTATATAGTTGACAGCCCCTTCAGTGCTAATACCTTGGAACTGTATTACATTTACTTTTCACTATGATGAAATTTCTGGTAAGTGGAAAAATTGACTTTGCCAAAACTCCATCCTCTTCATGGTAGTATTATTTCTGTTGCAGACAGACGGCCGGATTTAGTGGAGCCAGCGGGGTTCCCGGTGCTGGTCCGAAAAAGCGGTGGGAAACGCACCTCGCCCATTTGGAGTCCTCCAGCTCTGGCTGGCTCTATTTAACAGCGCCCAGGTAATTAACTGCCTGGCGCTGGGATCCCCGTCCCTTTAAAGACAGGGATCCTGCCTCCAAGAGCTGCTGTCCAGTCAGAGGGCCAACAGCGCAGTAGTATAGGCAACACTACTGGGAGCAGTGGCCATTGCCGGTACTGCAGGAGGCCTTGGAACCAGGCCGTGTGCTGGAGACACGGTCCTCAGGTAAGTGAGGCAGGGTTGCCGAGACAAGTCTGGCAGGCCCCAGAAATGGGGGGAGGGATGGTGGACGTTGAGTGCAGGGGAAGATGGGGGTGAGGGAGGTAGTTTGTTTTCCGGTGGGGGCCCTCCATGGGCCACAGATTGCCTAGAGAGGAGGCCTCATCAAAGTCTGCAGGGAGATAACCTTGTTCTACTGGATGACCTCCCCACATGGCAGAGGCCCCCCCGCCATCGCTGGTTAATTCCAGTCGCGGCAGGAGGAGGCCCTTATAATAGGCCTCTTAAGGGCTTTAACTAACCTCTGGGTGGGAAGGCTGTCATCAGCATCCTGCCCCCAGATTAATTGCAGTGCGATGGGAAGGCAACGGGCCCTCTGCATCCCCGCCGCAATTCTATAGCCCCCCCCCCCCGCCTCCTAGCCAATCTCTGGGGGGCCCATTAAAGCCAGCCCAGAGTTAAAGATAGCCAGTGTAATGTCAGGTGACGGAACCCTTACTAATTCCCCCTTTCTCCAGTTCAAGGACATCAAGATTGGTTTATGATCCTCTATGTCTGCACAACTGATAATTGATGTAAATTATCAGCTCAGTTATCAAAATTACATTTTAATGACAGTTTTGCCCATTCATATAATTTATCAATTTCTCTTTGTAATTTCATGCTCCATCTACTGTGCTTACAATGCCGCCTATCTTTGTGTCATCGGCAAATATGCATATGTGGCTTTCTATTCTATCATCTACGACATTAACAAAGACAGTGAATAGTTGAGGCCCCAACACCAGTCCTTGCAGGACACCACTGGTCACATCCTTCCAATTAGAATTCCTGCCCATTATTCTACTCTTTGTTTCCAGCTGCTCAGCCAATTTCCAAACCAGGTGAATAATTTGCCTTCAATTCCATGAGCTTTCACTTTAGCTAACATGATGACTTAATCAAATGCCTCTGGAAGTCCATATAAATAACATCCATAGGCAATCCCTTGTCCACTACTTTAGGCACCTTTTTAAAAAAAATCAATCAGATTGATCAGGTGTGACCTGCCCTTTACTAATCCACACTGCCTCTCTCTGATCAACTGAAAAATTTCAAGGTGTTCACTCACCTTATCCTTAATTACAGACTCTAGTAATTTTCCAACATCAGATGTTAAACTAACTGGTCTTTCATTCCCTGGTTTCTCTCTCTCACCTTTCTGTGTGCAAATTGGCTGTCCCATAAAAACATAGAAAATAGGAGCAGGAGTAGGCCATTTTGCCCCTAGAGCCTGCTCCGCCATTCATTATGATAATGGCTGATCATCCAACTCAATAGCCTGTTCCGGCTTTCGCCCCATGCTCTTTGATCCCTTTAGACCCAAGAGCGATATCTAACTCCTTTCTGAAAACATTCAATGTTTTGGCCTCAACTGCTTTCTGTGTTAGCGAGTTCCACAGGTTCACCACTCTCTGGGTGAAGAAATTTCTTCTCATAATAGAGGCAGGAACACTTACGACATTCAAGAAATATTTAGATGAGCATTTGAAACGCCATAACATACAAGGCTACGAGCTAAATGCGGGGAAATGGGATTAGTTAGGACAGGTGCTTGATGGTCGGCATAGGCTCATTGGGCCGAAGGGCCTGTTTCTGTGCTGTAAAACTCTATGACTCTGTGACTCAGTCCTGAAAGATTTACCCCTTATCCTTAGACCATGACCCCTGGTTCTGGACTTACCCACCATCGGGAACATCCTTCCTGCATCGACCCTGTCAAGTCCTGTTAGAATTTTATAGGTTTCTATGAGATCCCCCCTCACTCTTCTGAACTCCAGTGAATATAATCCTAACCGACTCAATCTATCCTCATATGTCAGTGCTGCCATCCCAGGAATCAGTCTCGTAAACCTTCGCTGCACTCCCTCTATAGCAAGAACATCCTTCCTCAGATAAGGAGACCAAAACTGCACAGACATCCCTGCTTCTGTACTCGAATCCTCTCACTATGAAGGCCAACATACCATTTGCCTTTTTTACGCCTGTTGCACCTGCACACTTACCTTCAGCGACTGGTGTCCGAGAACACCCAGGTATTGCTGCATATTCCCCTGCATATTCTCAGTTTATAGCCATTCAGATAATAATCTGCCTTCCTGTTTTTTCTACCATGTGGATAACCTCACATCTATCCACGTTATACTGCATGCCATGCATTAGCCCACTCACTTAACTTGTCCAAATCACCCTGAAGCATCTCTGCATCCTCTTCACAACTCACCCTCCCACCCAGTTTTGTGTCATCTGCAAATTTGGAGATATTACATTTAGTTCCTTCATCTAAATCATTAATGTATATTGTGAATAGCTGGGGTCCTAGCACCGATCCCTGCAGTATCCCACTAGTCACTGCCTGCCATTCTGAAAAAGACCCATTTATCCCTACTCTTTGTTTCCTGTCTGACAACCAATTTTCTATCCATCACAATACACTTTCTACACATCCCAAGTGCTTCAATTTTAGATGCTAATCTCTTATGTGGGACTTTGTCAAAAGCCTTCTGAAAGTCCAAATAAACCACATCCACTGGCTCCCCCTCATCAACTCCACTGGATACATCCTCGAAGAATTCTAGTAGATTTGTCAAGCATGATTTCCCTTTCGTAAATCCATGCTGACTCTGCCCGATTCTACCACTGTTCTCCAAGTGCTCTGCTATAAATTCTTTGATAATGGACTCTAGAATTTTCCCCACTACCGACGTCACGCTGACTGGTCTATAATTCCCTGCTTTCTCTCTACCTCCCTTTTTAAATAGTGGGGTTACATTAGCTACCCTCTTTGCTGACTCCTCTTTGCTGACGATGCTGCTTTAACATCTCACACTGAAGAATGCCTGCAGAGTCTCATCGACAGGTTTGCGTCTGCCTGCAATGAATTTGGCCGAACCATCAGCCTCAAGAAAACGAACATCATGGGGCAGGATGTCAGAAATGCTCCATCCATCAATATTGGCGACCACGCTCTGGAAGTGGTTCAAGAGTTCACCTACCTAGGCTCAACTATCACCAGTAACCTGTCTCTAGATGCAAAAATCAACAAGCGCATGGGTAAGGCTTCCACTGCTATGTCCAGACTGGCCAAGAGAGTGTGGGAAAATGGCGCACTGACACGGAACACAAAAGTCCGAGTGTATCAGGCCTGTGTCCTCAGTACCTTGCTCTACGGCAGCGAGGCCTGGACAACGTATGCCAGCCAAGAGCGACGTCTCAATTCATTCCATCTTCGCTGCCTTCGGAGAATACTTGGCATCAGGTGGCAGGACTATATCTCCAACACAGAAGTCCTTGAAGCGGCCAACACCCCCAGCTTATACACACTACTGAGTCAGCGGCGCTTGAGATGGCTTGGCCATGTGAGCCGCATGGAAGATGGCAGGATCCCCAAAGACACATTGTACAGCGAGCTCGCCACTGGTATCAGACCCACCGGCCGTCCATGTCTCCGTTATAAAGACGTCTGCAAACGCGACATGAAATCGTGTGACATTGATCACAAGTCGTGGGAGTCAGTTGCCAGCATTCGCCAGAGCTGGCGGGCAGCCATAAAGACAGGGCTAAATTGTGGCGAGTCGAAGAGACTTAGTAGTTGGCAGGAAAAAAGACAGAGGCGCAAGGGGAGAGCCAACTGTGCAACAGCCCCAACAAACAAATTTCTCTGCAGCACCTGTGGAAGAGCCTGTCACTCCAGAATTGGCCTTTATAGCCACTCCAGGCGCTGCTTCACAAACCACTGACCACCTCCAGGCGCGTATCCATTGTCTCTCGAGATAAGGAGGCCCAAAAGAAAAGAATTAGCTACCCTCCAATCTGTAGGAACTGTTCCAGAGTCTATAGAATCTTGGAAGATGACCACCAATGCATCCACTGTTTCTAGGGCCAATTCCTTAAGTCCTCTGGGATGCATACCATCAGGCCCTGGGGATTTATCGGCCTTCAATCCCATCAATTTCCCCAACACCATTTCTCTACTAATCCTGATTTCTTTCAGTTCCTCTCTCTCACTAAGCCCTGTGTTCCCCAACATTTCTGGTATGATATTTGTGTCCTCCTTTGTGAAGACAGAACCAAAGTATGCATTTAGTTGGTCAGCCATTTCTTTATCCCCCATAATAAATTCCCCTGTTTCTGACTGTAATGGAACATAGGAAGATAGGAACAGGAGTAGGCCACTCAGCCCCTCGAGCCTGTCCTGCCATTCAATGAGATCATGGCTGATCCACGGCCTAACTCCATATACCTGCCTTTGGCCCATATCCCTTAATATCTTTGCTTAACAAAAATCTACCTATCTCAGATTTAAAATTAACAACTGTTACAGCTTCAACTGCTGTTTGTGGGAGTGAGTTCCAAACCTCTACCCTTTGCGTGAAGAAGTGCTCCTTACATCTCTCCTGAATGGTCTGGTCCTAATTTTTAGACTATGCCCCCTAGTTTTAGAATCTCCAACCAGTGGAAATAGTTTATCTTTATCTAGCCTGTCTTTTCCTGTTAATATCTTGAAGACTTCAATCAGATCACCCCTTAACCTTCTAAATTCTAGCGAAAACAGGCCTAATTTGTGTAATCTCTCCTCGTAACTTAACCCCTGTAGTCCAGGTATCATTCTTGTAAACCTACATTGCACTCCCTCCAAGGCCAATATATCCTTCCTAAGGTGTGGTGCCCAGAACTGCTCACAGTACTCCAAGTGGGGTCTAACCAGGGTTTTTACAGCTGCAGCATAACCTCTGTGTCTTTATACTCCAATCCTCTGGATATAAAGGCTAGCATTCCATTAGCCTTTTTGATTATTTTCTGCACTTGCTCGTGGCATTTTAAAGATCTATGCACCTGAACCCCCAAGTCTCTTTGGACATCTGCTGTACTTAACCTCTTCCCATTTAGCAAGTACCCTGCTCTATCCTTTTTTGGTCCAAAATGGATAACCTCACACTTTCCCGCATTGAAATCCATCTGCCACAGTTTTGCCCACTCACCTAGTCTGTCAATATCTCTTTGCAATTTTATGCTATCATCTAGACTGTCTACAATGCCGCCTAACTTTGTATCATCAGCAAATTTGGATATATGACTTACTATGCCATCATCCAAGTCGTTAATGAATAATGTGAATAATTGAGGCCTCAACACAGATCCCTGCGGGACACCACTAGTTACATCCTGCCAATCGGAGTACTTACCCATTATCCCCACTCTCTGTCACCTACCAATCTTTTTCTCTTCACATACCTATTGAAACTTTTACAGTAAGTTTTTATGTTCCCCACAGCTTGCTCTCGTACTTTATTTTCCCCTTCTTAATCAATCCCTTGGTCCTCCTTTGCTGAATTTTAAACTGCTCCCATTCCTCAGGTCTGTTGTTTTTCCTGGCAAATTTATATCCCTCTTCCTTGGATCTAATGCTATCTCTAATTTCCCTTGTAAGCCATGGTTTGGCTACCTTTCCAGTTTTACGTTTGCGCCAGACAGGAATAAACAATTGTTGCAGTTCATCCATGCGCTCTTTAAATGTTTGCCATTGCCTATCCAGTCGTCCCTTTAAGTAACGTTTCCCAATCTGTCATGGCCAACTCGCGCGCCTCATACCCTCGTAGTTTCCTTTACAAAGATTCAGGACCCTTGTCTCAGAATCAACTACGTCACTCTCCACCTTGATGAAGAATTCTATCATATTATGGTCGCTCGTCCCCAAGGGGTCTCGCACCGCTAGATTGTCAATTATTCCTCTCTCACTACACAATACCCAGTCTAGGATGGCCTGTTCTCTCGTTGGTTCCTCAACGTATTGGTCCAGAAAACCATCCCGTATACACTCCAAGAATTCCTCCTCTACGGTATGGTGACTAATTTGATTTGCCCAATCTATATGCAGATTAACGTCACCCATAATTACAGATGTTCCTTTCTCGCATGCATCTCTAATTTCCTGTTTAATGCCATTCCCAACATCACCACTACAGTTTGGGGGTCTATATACAACCTCCACTAACGTTTTTTGCCCCTTAGTGTTTCTCAGCTCTACCCATACAGATTTCACATCGTCAGAGCTAATATCTTTCCTCCCTATTGCGTTAATTTATTTATTTATTTATAGATACAGCACTGAAACAGGCCCTTCGGCCCACCAAGTCTGTGCCGACCATCAACTACCCATTTATACTAATCCTACATTAATCCCTTACCCAGCAATGCAACTCCAGCACCTTTTGCTTTTTGTCTGTCCTTCCTAAATACTGAATATCCCGGGATGTTCATTTCCCATCCCTGGTCACCTTGTAGCCATGTCTCCGTAATCCCGACTATATCAGACCCGTTTACATCTATTTGCGTGATTAATTCATCCACTTTATTGCGAATGCTCCGCTTGTTAAGGCACAAAGCTTTAAGGCTTGTCTTTTTAACATTACTTGTCCCCTTCCCACTATTTTTCACTGTGGCCCTGTTTGATTCTGGCCCTTGATTTCTCTGATTATCACTTTTCTTATTCCCCTTACTGTCTTTTGTTCTTGTCCTTGATCTCCCCTCCTCTGACTCCTTGCAAAGGTTCCCATCCCCCTGCCAATTTAGTTTAAACCCTCCCCAACCACTCCAGCAAATACTCCCCCTAGGACATTAGTCCCAGTCTTGCCCAGGTGTAACCCGTCCAGTTTGTACTAGTCCCACCTCCCCCAGGAATCTAAAACCCTCCCCCTCACACCATCTCTTCAGCCTTGTATTCATCTGATATATCCTGCTATTTCTACTCTGACTAGCACGTGGCACTGGTAGTAATCCTGAGATCACTACCTTTGAGGTCCTACTTTTTAAACTTACTTCCTAGCTCCCTATATTCTGCTTTTAGGACCTCATCCTTCTTTTTTTACCTGCATCATTTGTACCATATGTACCACGACCACTGGCTGTTCACCTTCCCCCTTCAGAATGTCCTGTAACCGCTCTGAGACATCCTTGACTCTCGCACCAGGGAGGCAACATACCATCCTGGAGTCTCTATTGCGGCCACCAAAACGCCTATCTATTCCCCTTACAATTGAATCGCCTATAACTATTGCATTCCCACATTTTTTATCCTTCCCCTGTGCAGCAGAGCCAAACGTGGTCCAACGAATTGGGCTGTTGCTGCTTTCCCCTGAGAGGCCATTCCCCCCAACAGTATCCAAAGCAGTATATATGTTTTGCAGGGGAATAGCCACAGGAGATTCCTGCACTGCCTGCCTAGACCTCTTGCTCTGCCTGGTGGTCACCCATTCCCCTCCTGTCTGTGGGGTCTGAGCCTGTGGTGTGACCACCTCTCTATACATGCTATCCACGATACTCTCTGTCTTGTGGATGCTCCACAGTGTCCTCAGCTGCCGCTCCAGCTCAGAAACCTGGGCTTCCAGGAGCTGCAGCTGGAGACACTTCCTACACACATGCTGGTCCCTGGCACCGGCATTGTTCCCGGATTCCGACCTGGAGCACACCACGGCTTTGAGCTCTCCTGCCATGACTTAACCCTTTAAATTAAATTAAACCTTCAGGAAGATCTTAATGTCCAATAATATCAGTTACCCTCGGGCCCTTCTTCCTTGATCCTCGTTGCTACAGAACTCCCTCAACAACAACTCTGCTTACTATATTTGAAATAAACTTTAAACTTTTCTTACCTGAGATATTTACCCAGCTATTTAGAGCTATTCCCTAACAGCAGTGACTCATCAACCAATCACTTTGCAGCTCTCCTGTGACATCACTGTTGGCTTTATTTTCCTTTTTTTCAAAACTCCGGTGCGCTGGAAGAGCTCCTCTCTGCTGCACTCCCGGAAGGTAAGAGACTGGGCCTCGATCCTCGGGCTCGATTTATAGGCTCCACTCTCGGCGTTCTCCCTCCAGGTCCGCTCCGCTCCCCAAAGGTAAGGGACTGGGCCTCGATCCTCGGGCTCGATTTATAGGCTCCGCTCTCGGTGTTCTCCCCACAGGTCCGCTCCCGGAAGAGCCATTTCCTACATTTCAACAGTGGTTACACTTCAAAAGTATCTCAATAATTGTAACGCACTTTGGGATGTCAGAAGGTTGTGAATAATGCTATAAAATGCACTATGTTCTTTTCTTTTGCCTCAGTATTGCACTGAAGTGTCAGACAAGATTATGAAGTCTTAGAGTAAGTTTTGAATACATAACCTTCTGACTCAAATGCGACAGCGTTACCAATTAAAGCAAATGTTTGGCATTCAGAAACTCCAAAGTGTTCAGCAGGTCCAATCTGACCTCAATCTGCCCAAAGTCTGTCCCTGAGTGTGCTCAACCCCTGATGGATAAAACCAAGCCACTAAGACAAATGCAAGAACTTAATAGCTCAGTACAGGTGACATCTACAGAAGACATCCCTCCATTTTTCAAACTGCCGGTGAGCAACATCACAGAAGATCTAAAATAAAAGCAAAATACTGCAAATCTGAAATTAAAACAGAAAGTGCTGGAAATACTTAGCAGGTGTGGCAGCATCTGTGGAGAGAGAAGCAGAGTTAACGTTTCAAGTCTATGACCCTTCATTGGAGAGTTCTTTATCACTTGTCTCTTTTATTAAAAGAGAAGTACCATGTTGTGCAGTACTATCACAGACTGGTGGAGCATAGGCTTGCGTCCTTGATTCTTCCATAATAGAGTTCCCGATCTCAACCATCCTTTTGTGCTTTCTCGGGGCAAAACAATGAAATTTGGGTCAAGGGTAACCCTGAATGTTCTCATTCATGTCCAAGGAATGAATTTCAGAACGGTGCTGGCAGAGGCCTGGGATTCTCAGTACAGCAGAGAAAATACTTCAAAAGCAGGGAGGAACAACTACTTACCAGACTCCTCCGCACTGAAGTGATCCAGTGGATTGTTAGCTGCATCAGGGTTCAGTAACAAAAGTTTAAACTTGATAGTCTTTGCAGCAAAGCCCTCAATACCCCTTCTATCTTCCTCATCTTCTGGACAGGTGTACTTATCTGCATACACAATGTACCAAGCCTGAGGGTGCAGAAACTGGGAAATAGTTTGATTGTTTTCCACCTCATCTAATGAAACTGAAAACAAACACAAAAAAAAAAATCAGTAATTTTTCTTTTGGAACAATGGAAACTAATGTTGTGGAATTCAGTATTAGTTTTCTCTCAGCAAAAGTATACCAATTAATTATAGTATTTTAAATCAATTAATAATTCATGTTTTCTCCCCTTTCCTTCCATCTCACATTGCTCTAGGCTTCAAGCACAGTCCAGAGATCCTCAGATGTTCAACTCCTCCTTGTGCAGCAGGACTTGGTGCCATCTGATGTCTCTTAATAAATTGCAGCTTGGATTTGGCCGATGTTGAGAGAATCACACTTGTAAATCCATTTCTGAGTACCTTGTTACCCTAATACTCTGCTATTCTAAAACTGCAATTACCATACCACAAGGATCTGATTCATGATTGAATTTATATTATGATAGATACAGCTTGCATTTATGTAGCACTTTTAACATAGAAAAATGTCCCAAGGGACTTCGCAGAGGTGTAATCAAAACTAAATGGCCACCAAGCCAAAGGAGAAGATATTAGGAGAGGTAACCAAAAGCTTGCTCAAAGGAATGGGGTTTAAAGGGGTCTTAAATGAGATGAGGGAGATTTTATATATTAAAAATGAAATGAAGAATGGCAGAAGAGTCACAATGAAAAAATCTATGCTATACTTTTGTTGTGGAAACAGACGATTAACATGAACATTATATTGCTATTATAGCTTTTATATTACATTTGTAAGCTCTTATGCACGTCCGTTCTCTGCTTTGCCTTAAGTCCAAACTGAATAATGTACTTTAACCCCCTATGTCAAAAGTACATCCAGTTTATTTTTCATTTTCTACACTAGCCATCCTTATGGCCTCATCTGAGCATGATTGGTAATTTAGAGCCAATTTCGGAATTACAATGCACTTTTATATGTCTGAAGGGTTGCAAAGGGAAATTTTGCAAAAGGAGTGGTATTTCAGTGAAAACCAGCAGCCTTCTCTTAGAACTGTACATTTGGGATACTACCAATGCTGCTATGTATTTACATCTCTGTAAATTTAATAGCTCACAAATGAGTAGTAATCCAATCCATTACATATTGTAGATCATGGATTCTACCTGTAGGACCTTTGGTTTTGAGCAGCTGCATAAGTGCTAAATGGGAAAATGCAAGTGAAACAGGTACAAGGAACTGCAGAACCTATAGTATTGTGAAAATTCACCAGTCTTTGCATCCTAGTAGTAGCTGCAGTAAAAATGATTTGCTGCACATTGTAATTTTGAATTCTATAAAATTAGAATGACAGAACCATACAGAACATATATTCGTGGATCTCCTTTGCATTGCTCATGGTAAGTTTTAAAAAAATCTTGCATCTTGTCATATACAATATACTATTTTGTTGTTGAGGTGAATACTTTGTCCCTTTCAGGCCACAAAGTCTAGCTGCTGTGAAGGAAACACTGGGTGAAGTCAGAATTTAATTACTGTTCAAGCTGTAGGTCAGAAGTCTGTCTTTGCAAGATTTTTCCTCTCACAATTTTGCTTGTTTAATAAAGTACTCACACAACAGCTTTTCATACAGAATGTTTTTTGTTATAAATGTTAAAAATTAATTGTACTACAATAGGACGATGTTTCCTTTTGCAGTGCAATTTAACCTCCTGATCGAGTTGGATCATAGCTGGGCGTGGTTCACCAGTTAGCATTTGAATATTGTGGATCTGATTACATCTATGTCACATTCTAAAAGATCCAAGATGGTTACAAAAATGGTAGGAGGGACATCAAAATCCACCAAGTAGCCTCCAACATTAGTGTCTCGCAGATTGTTTTCGGATATTTGTATGGCAGTATCCGGTCCCCCAATTTCTCAAGGTTCTTCACCACAGCTCCATGCTAGGCCACTGTACTCTATAAGGCAGCAGCTGTCTCAGGCCTTATC